>NC_079886.1:9507500-9831363 GCF_029227915.1 Hydractinia symbiolongicarpus
GCTACTGTACTGTCTCTACATCTAACAAAGAAGTCAAGAGTTAACAGGAGATCAAGCTATCGTGATGTTGATATCCAAATTCAATGCTTAAGGAATTCTGTACAGGAAAGACTAAAGACTAAAAAACATTAACATCTGGTGCAAAATATTTTCGTACAGGAATTTTAATTTTGCAAATAATTAAGTTTATCAAATTTTATTGCATATACTTTACCAGCTCTTATAACGCCGGTCTTTACTGGCGGTAGTTTTTCGCCGTGTTGCGAAATTAAAGTGGGCGTTATAAGGCAGTTAAAAATGTACCAAAAAATCGAGCAAAAAAGGTCAAAAGCGACGTTAATTTTATAACTCTTGCTCATTTGAACTGGAAAAATGTATATAATGACTTTCGTAATCCTTTACAGACTATTAATTTTTAGAAATAGGAATTGAAATGCAATGAAAAGGTTAACGTAAATAACAATCGATGATAGCAAAATATAAACAAAATAATATAGGAGTCCAATTAATATCATTTTCGAAATCCATTAATCTCTTTTAACCATATCAATATCCATAAAGAGGTTTCCGCAAAGATTTTTAACTGGGGTGCTTCATTCACAGATTGACAGATTCAATAAAGTGGGCTTTTTGAAAGGCAGTAATAACAGAGTTCTTTGAATGTTTAAAATGATCATACATCTCGATTATCTATTTCTCGTGTAACGGTTTCACCATACCGGTATAACATCTACTTTTACATTATTAGGTGAGACACTTTATTTAACTGTTGCGAAACTTGATTTGCGTACAAACTCTTGTAGATATCATCAATTATTTTTTTGCACTTTTATTACCGGAAATATTTAAACAAGTTTTTGTGATTGTTCGGTAAAATGAAGAAAATAATTCACATTGGACGAAATTGGATTAGTCCTGGGATCTTTCAAAAGGGAAAATTTGCAGGGTTTCGAAGAGGTCTGGCCTCATAGAAAAAAACAGAGTATTTTTAGATGCTTATGTGTTCTCTACGTAGCGTCTATTTTTAAACTACGCATATTATTAAAATCTGCAATAACATTTATCCGAGATAAAGATCTCACTTTTTTCTAAGATTAGAAATGATCGCAACATAAAACAGGAAATGTCCTCATACGACCTCGTCCCCAGGACTTGTTAGACTTTTTATATTTCTGTCTTAATATAGAAAGCCTAATAAGTCCTGGGGACTAGGGAATTTCCTCATATTATTTATAGTTTACGTTTACAAACAAATTGACATCAAGAAGGGGAGGAGATAATCGCCGTGTCGGTAAAAATTATGGTATTCCGAATATCTCCTTCTGTTACAACAACAACAGCACGCTAGAATGAAAATAACGCGGTGTATTAATTATTGCGGATTTAATACACTACCTTGTTATATAACGCCATCCCAGGGCTGTTTTGCTCTCTCGCCACGGCGTTAGCCGTTAGGCAAAAGCACACCCTGGGATCAAAGTTGTTAATACCAGCTTATATTTGTTAAAATAATGTTGCATTGAATAAGTAAGAAAAGGTGTGAATACAACCATCGTACTGATAAACAACATTGTCCGCAGGGCTCTTTTGCGCCTGATGCTTAACTGTCTCGTCTATAGACGCAAAAGAGCCCTGGGGACAAGGTTAGCCAATAGGCGCGCGTTAGACTTTCTTATAATCATATCATTTAAAGATTCTGGCAGTCATCCAGCCAATCTAGCTACCAACTTTCTAGCTTTCTCCTCGCTTGCAAAATGGTCATTAATTTTTATTTTGAAAAGAACAATACCCATTTAATAGGTTTTTAAATATAACTCTTAATGACCAACCTGGTTTTCATTAGCTTGTCCTTTTGAATATTATGATCATGGGCATTATATGGAAACCACGCCGTTATGTAACACCGATAAGTAAAGAGCTCACGAGAATTATATGGGACAAAGATACTGTCAAACTTTAAAGCAGTAGAAACAGGTTTAAGAAAACACAGCAGGTCGTTGTTAAACAAAATGAAATTAAAGAAATATTTTCCAAACACACCAACTTGTAGATATTGTTTAGAAGAAGCGAAAGATCTTATTACACCTTGCAGTTGTAAAGGAAGTTTGAGATATGTTCACAAGAAATGTTTGATGGAATGGTTTCAAACAAAAAAAGAATTACAATGCGAACTTTGTAAAACAGACTTCTCCTTGAAGGTCAAAGGTGTCAAATCACCAGTTACGGTAAAAACGTTTGCAGATATTTAATTATTTATTGGTGTCAGGGTGAAATATAGCGCGTAATTTTTATGAAGCTACAAAGTTTTTGTAAGTAATTTCCAGCCTAATTTCACTTTATGCGCCACTCGCAAACTTGTAGGCTAAGGTACACAGGGTTTTAAGTACGATGGGTGTTATTTCTGAATAATAAAAAAAACTATTTTTTAAACTTTTGCGTTTACTGAGCGCAACAAAAAATCGATAAAATTCAAAGCAAATATGATTATTCTATGACGTAAAATGCTTTTTAGTCAACAATAAGAAGGCGAATATAAACTCTTAATTGCATTTTTATTTTGAATCATTGTTACCCAAGCAATTATCTGATATTATCAATGTCGTCATTAATCTCCCTATTGTAATAGCTATTCATCCTTAAAAACGTCATTCGCAGTAAATCTGGCATCAGTGACAAATTTTGTTAATAAAACATTTCAGATCTAGTTAAAACCAGGGTTCAAACTCGTTTTTTAAAAACATCACTACTAATTGCACTGTAACTTGATTGATGTGTTGACCCACATACGTCTCCCTCTTCTGCTGCGATATACCAACTCTGCTCCTTCCATCTCATGGCTACATCTTTTTTTATAGCAATAAGTTTGTAAGCCTGCCTAAGCTGTTATTTGGCCCAAAAATTACGAAAACATATTAAGAACATGTTGTAACTGAATTCCTTGGTAGTATCTCCTAATAAGATCAATTTAACAGCGTCTATTTCCCTCTGATCTTGTAAAATCTGCATTAATAAATCTAACAAAATTTTTGAAAGAACACAAACAGTAACCTTAGAGGCTTATAATAGCAAAAAAATAAGCACATCAAACCTTATCAAAAAATGTGCGTGTTTAGAAGAATGAGCAAATATTATCTGTACACTCCGGTTCTGTGGTCTTCAAACCAATATATGTTTTATCAAGGATGAAAGTGAAGTAGTGATACACCAAATATCCTCGTGGATTTATCCACGGACGGACTCAAACGAATGAGCCAATGTGTACAAATGTATGCAAGTAAATTAAATGAGTAATGAGCATTAAAATAAAAATTATGCTGTTAGGAAACTGGTATAAGATAAGCTTATCATTAGTGATTATGTAACAAAACAATGTAACAAAAAATTGATTATTTCAAAAGAATACAATCCAGCTGTGTATAAATTTGTCAACTTCGTCCCCACGGTCTTCTAAGCCGGAAATACACGCTACGACTTTTTGTAGTTATGTAACGTACATTTTACGTTTGGCAGAACACAAAATTGTAAGGGGTATAAGGGGTGTAAGAATTTTCGTGTTGGTGGCTAAATTAGTGAGACAAAATTCTTTTTCAACAGTTTCAAGTTGTGGCGTTTTGGAGAAAGGGGTTCTAAGACAAGTCCTGCTTAACTCTTTTTATGTCTGAACGATTGACAGAATAGGGAAAAGAAAAGTGGCGTTCTATCGTTTCTGAATTTTATGAAAGGTCGTATTTTTTACAACCAAAAGTAAATAAATTTAAGTAATTGTTAGTGCGCTTTATTTTCACTAGGTTTTGTATATCCTGTTCTATACTATTGTCATTGTTGCTTTAGTGGATTTTCCCGAAAATTATCTTCGACGACATATTTTTCCTGTTCGTGATTGCATTTATCGTCCTGTCACTTGTTATGCTCCCAGTTGGTTATCTATACTGCAAAAAATGTTACACCAACTTTTGTATCTTCTGCTACTGTTTTGTAGTCTTCGCAACTCTATATCTACCAACAATGTTTGTTTACCTTAAAATACCGGTAACCGATTTTATAAGATGTTTGCGTGTTAACTTGTCATGGGAAGTAGTTGAAAAGAAGACGCTGATTGCTGGTGATAAGAAAAGTATTTAAAAGAATATAGTTTGATACGTTAAAGTATTGTGTTTTATTGTATGGATTTTTTATAGAATTTTTTATTTTACATGTATATATTTATTCGGGTTTGTAAACAACTCAATTTTTTTTTATCAAAACTGAATACCATCTATAAATTTCGTATATCCTATTAGTAGATAAGAACGTCTGTAAAAGGTGACAAATTTGACTCTTTAAATTTTAATATGCGTTTATTTTCTAAAATGTACGCATGAACGTTTGGAGAAATGAATTTCCCCCTTTTAGCATTAATGGACGGGCCTTTTCATCAAAAAAACATAGTGGCACAAAATACTAAAAATTAAAGCGTAATTTTTATTAGATAGTATTTTATCTTTTACTGGCGATAGCGTTGATATATTTATCGTGTTATTACATTACGTTGTTTTATCGTATCGATGTTTTATAGATAAAGAGTATATTTTATTTTAGAAGTGTTTTTACGGTTTATTTACCTAAAAGGAGTTTTTATTGAAATAAAAGAATATCATTACCATTTTTGTCCTGTCTGTTAACCGAACTACGCCAAGTGGCATTGCAACAAGGCTAAAATACCGACATGTCACCTATTAGCCATAACTGGTGATCACTCAACTTGCAGATATTACAATACAGGCTTATTTGAAAAAGAATTAAATCTCCTTAGATCTCGATAATGAAATATTGTCCCCGAAAAACCATGGATATTTATTTAGGCAAAATTGATTCAGGGTGTAGAGGTAAACCCTAACTGATATGGTCTTGTTCATGTAAGTAGACAGAAAAGGTGGAGGCGGGCACAAATCGTCTACTTTCCATAACTTCATAATACGACACAGAACTTGCGCAATTGTCGTGTCAAAATTGATAAATTGACTTATTTCTGACGTCAACATTTTTGTGTAACTTCATCAGCAATTTCGTTTGAGAGCGTTCTGGTTAATATTGTGGCTATCTTCTCATGTCGTACCAACTGAGTGAGGCACGCTAGTCGGTCAGAGGATCGTATATGCCTTGATTCTTGCATCCTTGTCTGATTATTGCTGGATTTTTGTTCTCTCGCATATCTTGTTTTATTAGTCTAGTTTTGTATTTTTATATATTAAAGCAAACTTCAACTATGTTGATGAACGTATCTTTTGTCGATTTCTGCACCCGCCCCAATAATTTATTTTAATCTTTTCTTAGTGGTATAAATGATGGTTTTTATCATTTCTTCCAGGTTTTGCACATAAACGTAAAAGTGCTGACAAAATCCTGAGAAATCATATGCTTCATGTATCGCATAAGAATCGGGAAAAACGGATTAAACCGGTGATTAAACTGTCAAACTTCGTGCTTAAATTCTCACACCTCATATGTTTGTTGAAACTAATATCATAATATCATTGAGACCTGTCACATGTTTTGGGGTTCATAATTTTGGTTTTGACATATTTGACAAATTAACTGGAGATGGTGCTGTACATCCTCGTTCCCAGGGTTTCCTGAGCCCTAATAAAGAAGGCTGGGTACTATAAAAACTCCACATCTAGTAGACTATCAAGAACAAGTGACTTCGCTACTACGAGATCAACGAAGGTTATGGAGGCTGGAGGTTTTAAAGAAAAGAATAATTAAAGACGAGACGTTTTTTGTGTGGTTATTAATTTAAGAATACAAAAATAGAACTCTTAAGTTGAGTAATTGGTAGATGACCTTGCCACTACTAATTGTTGTTTTGCTTTGATTTGACTAAATTATATCATTGACTGGTGTTTACGTTTCGAGAAATAGCGTATTCTACGAAACTGTGATTACGTGCTTCTTTCGTATTACTTTCAAAGTCACAGAATTCTTGAACATCCTTAAGTATTTTACATATGTATAGAAACAAACTGTCATTATGTTTTAATTTGTCATATGTTGACACTTGATGTTGAAGCAGTAACGTATGTATAGCAGACTATTCTTAACTCGAAAACGGTAAGGATGGAGAAGTTCGTTCAAGACAGTTAAGGTTAAAAGTAAAGAGAGAACGTAGCCTGATATAGATAAAAAGGGACCAAGGTGCATGAACGATATAAGGAGAAGTTTGAGGTAGAGGATAATCGACACAGAAGGAGCCCGATAAGTGCCTGAGACTGCCAAAACAAGTTTGATAATGTTGTAATTAATCTTGGAAATTTTCATTTTATAAATTGTAGGCATTTTTTTTGAGTTTTTTAAATACAATCATATTAAACATAAGGTATCCAATTATATTAAAAGGGATTATACAAACCACTAATTTTAGTATAGCTAATCTGATTCTATGCAAACACTACCAGAAATAAGAAAAAGTGGGGAAAAAATTCAAAAATTAACTTTTGAATCTTTCGTAATATCGGTAGCCTTAAATTCTTCGAGAATCTTTTTTCTTTTTGGTCACAAAGGTAATCATATAACGTAGATATCCAAAGAACATGCATTACTTTCAATTTAACTTTTCTTCATCAAGAAATTATTAACTAGGCCCGACTTTAACAGTTGTGTATTTTCTCTTTGCCTATTTCATTGATTTCAAAACATGTCCTCCTCAACCATCTGTCAACTCAATATGACCATTATATTTCCTCAATTTTGCAGGGAGTTCGCTTTAATAAATTTATTACCAATTTTGATTTCCCTTTTTTGAAACACCCTTCCGATCTAGTGTGTCCCAGTTAACTCATCCATTAATAAAAAATCAGAGGAAAAAGAGAGACAAGAAGAAAATAACGAAGCAGAAGTTGAGGACCAAAGCAGAGAAAATATCCAAGTAAATGAGAAAGAGAAAATAATCATTAAAATTGAAGTTGACTAATTTATATAGTTTTCATTGCCCTCTTTGTTGCTCTTATTGGAAGAAAAAAATCAATAAAAAATTTAAACTTTTATTGCCATTTTTGATCTGGAAATTAGTCAGCAAAAGGTGATTAAATTATGTCAGATGTTATACACATGAAATAAAGCAGATTGTTTGTAGACTTCCTGAAATTTAAATTACTGTTTTATTTTTTCACATTAACATTTTTATATCCTTCACATTGGTTTCTTCCACGGGCTAGAATTTCATAAAAGTCTCATGCTAACTTTTCCTGAAATGCTCCTTATAAGAAAATCATTGAGTATTGAGTCCATCTTTTCTGCAAACATTATTTTCGCTTTGCAATCTGAAATGGATTTCGCTGCGCGATTTTAAGTCTAGTATGCGTATAGATTAATTAGCATTTTCCAACTAAAAAGACATTTAAATCCTTAGCATGATCATGTCCAAGATTAAAATCTCCTCGACTATACGAGATAAAGATTTCCAAGGGCGTCCTGTTATGACTAAGAATCCAGATAGAAAAAGACTCTAGAAAATATTTCCGACGTCTTTTTCTACAACATTAGTATGTATATGAAATAAAATTTATAGTGATTATTTATTAATATTTTTTGTGAATGCGTTGTAAGCTAAAAGCTATCGATTGAGCGCCTGTCATTTAATCGCAGTTTTAAATCTTCAACATGATTGGCTAGAATGTTAATTGGATTTATTGACATTGTTCCCCCTTTCTTAACCAACCGTGCTCTTTTTGATGATATCATTATTTGTCCGGTGACATTCAAAACAAAGATATTACAAGTGGAACTGTTTCATGGAATACCTAGACACGCCTATTGTACAACAAAATTAAAAATAAAGGAAAAAAAGGATGAAAACACATTGAACGACTTTGGTTAACTGAAATTAATTTTCACTTGCTTTGAATTGACCAGTGCAACCAGACAATTATAGACGTTAATTACATCCGCCGCGACAATCTCCGCCTTTAATACGTTTCTTTGGTTTACGAAAACAACAAAGTTCCAACCTAAGCAGGAAGAGGAGTTTGATGCAACAAAATTAAAAAAAGAAGACAAAGCAAGAACTGTAGTTACATGTTCTATCAAGTCCTAGTGTTTACCTAATTTATCGCATTATAGACTACATAATTTTATGGAATCTTGTGTGATATAAATCTAATCTATCATCACTACACAACGACGGTGCTAAAAGCATTCAAAACAAGAACAAGTTTTTGTAGGACACGTAAGTAACATATATTCTCCATAGCTTAGTAATTTTCAAGTTTTAAATTTAATTTTAAAGTTCCTTCTTGTTAAAATATCGTAACATTTTAAGGTACATGTTTTACTCGCGTGCGACGTGTACATATTATACAGTGGTGATTTTTTAACCATTGAAGAAGTAAATGGAAGAAGCTACAAAGAAAGTTATGAAATTTTCTTTTTCTTTGAATAGCAAACGAAATAACGCTACGTTATTGTTAATTAGGTGTAATCATGGCCTCGGGATAACTTCTATCTGGGACAATTCCCCCCCTGGATATTCATTCCTTCATGACAATTCATCCTAATTAAGAAAATCACTTTCCGCAACTTTGATTTAAATACAGACTTGGCGAAGTAATTTTGAAGGCGGAGAGCTAAACAACTTCATTATCTAAAGAGTCCATATTCTATAATTCCGCTATAGGTATTCTGTAATACCTGAAGCATATTATATCGGTATATTGAAAAGAACATACGTTTGAGTGTGTAATCAAAAATGTATTTGTTGTTTAACTAAAAAAAGATAATGAACCTTTATTCAAAGTACAAGAATATAATGTAGATACGTCTTTTAATGGATGATCGCCTTCAAAAGTGTTATCGAATTATCAGAATTTTGAGCCTCTGATAGTTGGATAGGTAAATAGAAGCGAAGACACATATTACTTTTAAAGGTGTGTCAGGCGAAGAGAACGCTGTAACGCCAGAACTGAAAGCGAGTTGGAGTGGGACCTATTTGTCAACCATTTTGTCAAAGTACGAGCTGGTCGATATATACATCGCTGACGAATTCGGTCTCTTCTACTAAGCACTCTCAGATAAGTCTGTGCAGTACAAAGGTGAACGTGGTAGTGGTGGTAAGCACAGTAAAGTAAGGCTTTCTTAATTGGCTACTGATAATGTTACAGAAGAAAAACTGTCCAAGTTTGCCATATCATTTTTTAGTAGTGTCAAATATTTACCTTGTCGTCATCGTTCTCAGAAAAAAGAGTTGGATGGATGAGAATTTGTTTTCCGAATGAGTAAAGGAGCTTGACGTTTGCAGTTCAAGACAGAGAGATTGCTTTGATTATCGAAGAATATCCTGTCTTTCCCATAGTTGAGAGCCTTGAAGCAATTGAGTTAATCTTTCTACCGCCGAGCATAATATCAAAACGCAACCCGATAAAGGTGTTATTAGTAGTTTGAAATGCATTTTACCGCCATTTAATTATTAAGTGCTATTTTACTAGCATTAACAGAGGCAGATTTCCTATAAAAGTCAACATGTTAGAGGCAATGACTATGGTTTCTGCAGCTTGTGTGTCTTACCAATGACAATGGTTAAATGCTTCAGGAAAGCCGGCATAAGTTCTGAGAGCCACAGTTACTGATAAAGATTATACTTTTAAGAGGCGTGCAGCGCAGCTTAAACAGTTTTAAGACAGGCACGAATTTTCAATTGATTTTGCAGTTCATGACTATGTAGGATGCAAATAAAGATGTTGTCACTTTAGAAGCACATCTTCGCACAGATTATGAGATCATCGCTCAACCGGAGCTTGATGCAGCTGAAGACGATAACGAGAATGATGAAGATCACCACCACGGAGGAATCAAACCTAAGCTTTAGATATTCTTCTTTACTTGATGACGGAGAGCAAAAAATGCGGGGAAAATGGCAAAGATAAAAAAGATTCTTTTTTTTCTTTTTATGACATCTTATTGCTTAAGCAGGAGCAGCAAAATCTTATTACTGAATTTTATATAAGAATAGCTATTTTAAAACACCTTGAAAGACTATAATATAAACTCAAAACGTCATTTTTTATACAGGATATAAATATTTGGGCAAAAAATTATCGATTTTTTGTTAAATCTCCCAACCCCCTTTGCACCGCCAAGTCTCATACAGCCTGCCATTACTCGCCGTAGCTAAAACAGTATTTTTTACTGCTTAAAGTTTCTGCAAAGTTTTAAAATAAATTGCGAGCAAAAACATAATTGCTTATCATGTTATCACGGTCCAAAATCTGAACTCATCAATCTGTATAAAAATTAGTAAATTAAAGAGCGTTGGTGGAATTTTGAAGATCATAAACACAAGCAAACAGTATTAATCTTGCTGATGTCAGCTCTCGCCAATACCCTCACTTTTGAATTGCTCCATAATGGGGATATCGTCATAACTGCAAATACCATCACAACTTCAGACATTTTTTATCTAAATTACAAAGCCGATAAAGTAAAGCATTTGCTTTAAATAAACAAACCGGCTATCCAGCTTGTCTATACCCTTTCATAATTAGCACTAATCACAAATGTTGGTTAAAATTAATTCATTTGA
Organism: Hydractinia symbiolongicarpus; assembly: GCF_029227915.1. Classification (NCBI taxonomy): domain Eukaryota; kingdom Metazoa; phylum Cnidaria; class Hydrozoa; order Anthoathecata; family Hydractiniidae; genus Hydractinia; species Hydractinia symbiolongicarpus. Next base: position 9,518,053 of record NC_079886.1, read on the forward strand.
GATTAATTTTCGTCTTGCTAAGAGCTGACTACACTACACGCTTTTTTATATGAATATGCTTTATACAAATACGATTTACTCAAAATTTAAGAAAACCCAAAAATAATCCTCAGACTGATTTTCCATAGAAAAGAGAAAGAAACGACGCAATACATCCTTGCCCCTAGGGTTTCTTAGCCCCTGAGCTGTTAGAATCAATAAGGCAAATTGCACTGGGAACGAGGTTGGATTCTATGGTGTAGTGGCAGCGCATTTGACATTTTTTTTTTTTTTTTTTTTTGTTAAAAAAAAATTACATACAACTATTATCATAAGGTTTCAGGTTCGAGTACCCACCCCGACGCACTTTAAATATAGTGTTGTCAGCCCATTTGGTGCCATTCACTGACCGCTAACCGGTCTGTGTTGAAAGCAAGCAAGTTAGACCATGGAGGTATAAAAGCAATGCTATACGTATCTCTGACAGTAATGTAACATAGTTACAGTCGGAGTGGAGGAAGAATCAGCCGTTAGGATGGAATCCCCAAGGACATTAAAACTTCTCGTCACTTTACTTACTTACAATTATCTATTTAAACTAAAAAAATATCATCATCAAGCGTGTGGTCAGCCTCTTTCCCAGCACCTGTTGTCTTTTGTTTATTTTTCAGAATGGATAATCGTTCCAGCCTGCTTTAATTTCTTCATTCTTTTGAAAGACCACACGTCTTTCCAATTTGTAAATACTTTTAACTCGTTCCAAAACATCATTAAATTGCTTAGGGAAACGGAAGCGCATAGTTTAGCACTTTAGCTTTTAAAGAATATTTCAACACCACAAACAACAACAAGTGTCTGTTCAAGGCATCATTTGATTGAATTAGTGGTAGAAATTGTTAGATTAGCTGAGGTGCGAGTTATCTAAGGGTGGTTATTGTAGATAAAAATTGTCCGTTGAAGAATTTATTCAAGGCAGGAGGGGGGGATTTGGTGACCCTATTGGTGCTGTGTGAAATTTGCGCTAATTTACTTTTATGCTGTACGAATTTCGACACCAACATGCGTAAACTTCCTTTTTTTACTGTTATTAATAAAAGTTCTACGTAAGAGGAAGAGAGAGTTGGGGGAGGGGGTGTCACTAAGGCTATATTGTCGAAGCACAGAAACCGCTCGGAAAGACAACCACCTAAGACACCAAACATATTTTTATTCTGAACTTTAAGCTAAAAGGATATATTCACACTTTCACATGACTCGGCCGTGGACCGAACCCATGAACCTTCTTCCATCACAAAGTCACGAGTCAATAGAAGAACCCATTTTTTTATTCTAACATACATGCTTAATAGGTTCCAAATTTGATGCTTTCTTAGGGTCATTGTAAAGGAAAAATACGCCCGGAATGTTGGGCAAGACCTCAGACAGAATGAAAACTAACATTCTTGTCTACTAAATATCCATGTAAGTAAAGTGTCTACAAACAGGCGTTTGATTATTAATTTAATACAATACCATAAAAATATTTTGGTCTGCGTTTTTTAAAAAAAAGTTAAATTATCGAAGGCTTCGAATCTCGAGCACAGTAAATTTGCGGTGTTACAATCACGAACTCAATGCTTATCCGTTTACTCAAATATGAAATCGGGATAACCGGATTACGGCGGGGTAAAGAAAACAATTGGTGGCTTTCAGACAGACAAATATTAGACACCAGACAAATAAGTCTGTGAACCACTAACATGCGATTTAAATATCACGTGATAACCCGGTTAATCTTTTTAAAATGCTTTATGGTCATGTGACCATAACACGTCCGTCGTTGCTGAAAAGTGGTTGTGTTTAGAAGAGTCAGACACAAAATATAATTCATTATGCGAAAAGAATGCGCTCGAGAGGAGAAGTTATAAGGATGTTACAGTAGTTCTAAGCAGCTGTTTTAGCCTTTCCTTCCCTAAATAAAGTATGTACATACAATTAGTTCAAAAGTAAGTTATTGTAATCTCTATTTTTATTATTTTTTTCATACTTTATCTTACCAAAGTGTACCTTTTCCTGGTTTTACTATCTGGCCTGTCAAGAGCTGCCAGGAAAACAAAATGGACGACATTAGCAGCTCATGGAGTTGGTCTTATCCTGTGTCTCTATTTTTAGGTTTGTATTTAATATTATGTTATTAAAAGCAAATAATTTAGCCAGAAATTAGAGCTTTTTATTCTGTTTTTAAAATTTTCTCATTTGTTTCTTACAGGTATCTAGCTAGCTAAGTAACTAGCTACCTGAAAAATTTTACTTTATTGACGACTTTCAAATATTTACAACAGTTTGCAAAGTTTTGTATATGCTTGCATATTCTATCAGGTAGAAAAAGCAGAACTATGTAGGGTAAATTGGTTATTAATTTAATTAAATTTTTATATTTTTTTAAAAAACGAAGTCCAAAAAGCGTGAAATAGATTTTTTAACCACGTCTTTCCAGGGGTGTTTCTTTGACACTGGTAGCTTACAGTAATTTGTTGTTGTTATTATTTTTTTATAGTAAAATATATTTTATACAAACAACAATGCCCATAAAATGGGATATATTATTATATATATTTTACATTTATATTTTACATTAGCTTTACCAGAATTTCCTTCAAGTTTATAGTTGACTTCATGGTTGTTTCCACTGGGTCCACTTAACCAGACTGCGAGCTGGTTTCAATCCGCATTCTCCAGAACTGGGAGCCACTGACGAACCCACTTCTCTATGTTGTGGCAATGTATTAGTGATAGTAGATTTTCTGAGAATTGTTCACCCCATTGGGTGATCATGATGGGCAAGTGTAATCAGTGTAGATAGAATTAAAGTTACTTAGTTCTGGGGACAGCTGATCGAATTCCACTTACTGAAACGCAATGTATTAGCATAACAGATGTTACACATAGATGTGCCATGAAAAAGTATCATCTCCTATGCAACAAAACTTGTCAGGGTATAGTATTTGACTAAGAATAGCATTGTCCATATATTACCAATGTGAATTTTACTGTAGAAAATAATTTGCTTTATCTCAATTTGTATTGCTTGCAAGCTTATATCTAGGGGGAGATACGAATTTGGATAAACCAGTCCAAATTTTTTATTAAGCACAACGCATATAAGAATACTGCAGGGTGCTAAAACTACACAGGGCATAATTTATCAAATGTTGTAACAGAGAATCTCAAACAGGTCACTTTAAAATTCCATTACCTATCATGAACACTCTGCACTACTCCGATGTGTAATTTAAGAAAAATTTTGGTGCACTGTGAACTTACTGCATCAAAAACCAGCGAGGAAGCAAAATTTATCAAATGAACAAATACCATTAATAAAAGTTGTTGCAAAGGGTTCAAAGTTTCATTGTTATAGTTGTAATACACACTTTTTGTTTTATAAAAACAATTCTGTAACAAAATAAGTCTTTATGTTTCTCCCAAAAAAAGAATAAAATAAGAATATCTCAAGTCTAAATTATGCCATAAATTGAGAACAACCTAGGATCTCTCAAGCTACCAATAATTGTTTTTTCTAGCAATCGTTTCTTTTCTTACCTACATTTATAACTATTATTATAACTATATGCATGAAAAACCTTGCTGTTAAGTTGTTAAATAGTTTTTCTTCTTGTTAGCTACTATAAACATTTGTCACCACTGATTTAAAAAGCCAAATCGTCTCTGAGGATGCCTGAGGATGGTTGGTTGCATTCGTTTTATGACTAAGAAAAAAAATTAGATATAAATAAACCCCTCAAGTTTTGCAATAAAGTCAGATATGTGACAAGTGAACAAATTTTAATTGCTTCAAACTTTCAGTTTGTTTGGATAGGTTTACATAGTGATGTATATTTTGTGTGGTCAGCTTAATTAATCTTGAAGGACGTGCATTGTCATTTGTTTCCAGGAGGGACTTCAAAGGTAGTTCTAGAGTATTTATAGCTTCCATTTAAGCTACAGAATTCTGAAATTTTTGCCAAACTAGACACATTAGCATTATTAAGGATTAATTCTATGACCTTTTGGACAAGAGTTGAGGGTTGTACCAACAGAGATCCAATCACTTTGCAAACCTATCAGCTTTTGTTGCTGTTGTTACCCACAATAAAGAAAATATATTCCATTATGCTATAAAAAAGACTAGGTACAATACTCTCATGAAAATTGAGAAATATGATGCAGAAGTTTATTCTAGTTTACTTTTTACCTAAATGCAAGCTTCTAAGTTTAGTTACATCGTTTTCATTGTTTGGTGCGAGACTATTAATATAAACAGCTGTTCTTTAACAGCAGTTAGCAACTCATATTTTTTGATGATTCAATAAACATATTTTAATTTTATTAGGTTACCTAATCTTCAATCAGCAGTAGACTGACAACCTGTTTAGACTTGACAGAATATCATAAGGCAATATTTATCAAGTTGGAGTGCTATGTTTATTTTTAAACAAAAACTTTTTTTTGCAATTAGTCAAGCAAACGAATTAAACTATAAGCACTTAATTTTATTTTTTACAAACAAATATCCACCGTGTACATCTGTTCATAACACATTGCAGTTTTTGTTGTTTTACACAAAAAAATTTTTTACTAGAGAGCACTATAAAGAGTTTGACCAGAGGACTTCCTTTTATAATTTTGTGTCTCATAATACTTGTACATAATTTGTTTGGTTATGTACATCAGCATTATACAACCTTAAAAAGCTAAACAATCAGGTAGAAGTGTTTGGTTTTTATAGATGCTGACATGGTCTTCACTGTGTATGCTTGATGGAGATGATAGAATTTTTTTCTTCCATCTCAATAGCTTAGTGAGTCAAATAGTTTGCCAACAAAAGATTAGGTTCAATTTTAAATGTTTCCAAGTTCTGTGTACAGTTGTGAAACAACTCAATGTTAAAGACTAAATAGAATTACTGAAAAGAGCAAGGGTGTTAGTTTGCACACATATGTTCACACCAGTTTGCCTGTGCTGACTCACTAAATGATGTAAAAACAACAAATGGGGTGTTTGTGTGATTTTCTGGAAGCTATTTGGACATGCAAAGGTATACACAAGATCATAAGTTAATCATATGCTTATGTTTATCAGATTTTTGTCTAGACAGGTATTTGTGAAGTTTTTAATATAGTTGTTTGTATTGCCTCAATAAACTGCAAACTTAAATTGTAAAACGATTTCATAAAAGATCAGCTATGTAAAGTAGATATTCACTTAGTTTTTTCTTTTTTAAAACGATTATTTTGTGAGACTGTATTGTCTACAGTTAACTGGTTTTATACCATCTGGTTCATCATATTATTTTGTATTTAGCTAAAAAGGTAGATAAAATCTATCTACCAGACGGAACTGAAATACAGTATACAGCTAGAAAATATCAATTTTCTGCATGAAAATAGAAATTATGTGGTTTACAAATTAAAAGTAAATAAGTTAATATAATATAGTAAAAAAGGTTAATCCTGTGTGTCTGTCTTTGACTTTATTAAAGTGGATTATATTTTTTACAATCTTCTTTGACAAAGTCTTTAAAATATCACCTATAAAATTGTTCTGTAATTTACCACATATTGACATTAAAACATTAAGTAAATTATATATACGTATATATTCAAAAAGTATATTAAAAAGTATACCTTCGTAACTGTTTGTCTAGAGCACATAATCCTATACATTATTTTGATCAGAGTATTAAGTTTTTTGTAATAAATGCAATGGGTAAACAATTTTCTAAAAAAAAATTGTATATGTACAAAATGGGACTAATTTCCAGAACCTGGGTCAACCCACCTATTTCAGAATAGACAGGTTTATGGTATCATCAACAAACCAAAAGGATGAAAGTAACTGTAAAGTAAATTTCTAAAAACATATTTCTGGTGTATACTTTGCTTGGCTGACATCACCAAATTCTTCACCCCCCATATCTCCTTTTAACAGTTCATGAGAAGCACATGATCCTATACATTATTTCAATTAGAGTTTTAAGCTAATGCACAAAGAGGGTGTTTATTAACTTTTTGATTGTTTGGTGAAGGGAAGAGCCGTTTATTTTTTTCTAATTTTTTTCTTTCCTCTTGAAGTATACTTTTTTTTATTTAATATTTATATCATCAATATCATTGTCAATACAGTTGAATTGTATTACAAACTGGTACGCATTGTTCTTCCAATGTTTTTAATAGGTTTTATGAAGTTTCTTTGGTGAAATTAAACATTTATACAATGTTTTGAATAAGCGCCCTTCCCTTTTTTGAAGAGGGCATTTTTTAGAAAAAATCATTGAAAAGGGGGTGTTTAATTGAGTGGCCATTTAATTAAGGGGACATCTAATAGGAGGTAGTGTTTATTTGAAGCAAGAGGCATTTTGAACGCAGTATTGAAAAACATCTTTGCAAGTTTCAAAGTTTTATTCCAAATGCCCTGTATATATCACTTGATGCTTTTTGTCAATACTTGATCTACAATTATAGTACCATCCATAACTTTTTTAGTTGTATTTTTTTTATTTATTTTTGAAGAATTGGATTCTGCTTTTTATTATTTTTCAGCATTTATTTTAGGTATATATGGCTGACATGACTTGGAGTGCTCCTAAAATGTTTACATTACTTTTGTTAGCATTTTTATTGGATACTGATCATTATGCATGCCAGGGTACAACGAACGAACCAAAGTGGCTTGCATGTAAGTTAATAAATCAAGATCTTACTAACGTTTTATTTTCTTTCTAAATTCTTGTTTGACTTTACACATCTTTTTAAGTGGTACAAGCTCCTAAACTGTAATGTGTTGTTCAAGTTTCTTCTAAATGTTAGGTAAAACTTATTATCGATTATTATAATTATTAATATTATAGTTACCAATAAAGACTGGGGTGAAGTCTATGAGCCATCAACCACCGAAAAACAGCTTGATCGAACAAAAATTAATTGCATTTACGTTGGATCAGAAAAAGGTTCATCATACATGAAATGTGAAAAAAACTATTCTTGCTTTAGTCACATTTCTTTTCTTGTTGTTAAGAATAAAGTCACCATCACGAAAAAAAGTCAGGGCTGTTGGCCAACATTTTTACGTAAAAAATCAGGAAATTGCACTTCTTCTGCTTGCTTGATTGAGGATGTGGAAAGATCTGGCAATAATACAATTAAATCACGGTTTTGTTGTTGTACTGGTTCCTTATGTAATGCTAAACTGCAGTTTATTGAAAAGCATGACACAAGTAAGTTGCATATAATCAGTTATTTGTTAAATATTTTTGTGGAGATGGTGTAGTGGTAGCGCATTCGTCTTGTAATCATAAGGTTTCAGGTTCGAGTCCCCACTCCGGGGCACTTTAAATGTAGCGTTCTCAGCCCATTTGGTGCCATCTACAGACCGCTAATCGGCTTGTGTGGCAGGCAAGCAAATTAGAGCATTGCTATATGTATCTCTCGCGGTAATGTAACATAGTTACAGTCGGAGGGGAGGAAGAGCCAACCGTTAGGGTGGAATCCCCAAGGACGTTAAACTTCCCATTACTTACTTACTTAAATTTCTTGCCATGTTGTTATTACACGTTTTTTTTATAAGCAAGTGGATATTCGAAATCAGGCTGGGCTATGCTTTATGTGAAAGGCACAAACATGTTAACATTATGTTTATTTGAAAAAAAAAATACTTTAACATTGGTTTTTGAGCTACGATGGATTTTTTTGCTTTAAGGAAACAGTCACAAAACTAAAGGTATTGTTACACAAGGCTAAATTCAGATAGAGTAGTGGTATTAATTAAGCCTTAGATACTTTCTAATTAAAGTACCCATAAAAACACACACATACCAGAAGGATTGACCAATATCCTCAAATGAACGTCTGATTTGGAGATAAACAATAACAGGAGAATGAGTGCAGGCCGTAAAGAATCAATTTGAAGCACAGTTCACTGGATGGAATAGTTGCTAGAATATGCCATAGTTTCTTAAAAATCATTCTGAATAGTATAGTAATGTGTTTATAAAAATATTTTTTGTCTTGAATTTATTTTTAAGCTACATTGCCTACAACATATAAAGTATTGGTTAGAAACGATTCCAAACTCATCCCAACGATGGTGGTGTCTAGTATAACCCTAGTGTTCATTATTGTCTGTCTCATCGTATTATACTGTTGGAAACAGAAACAAAAGAGGAACACTAATGCAAGGCTATCACAAGCATTTTACTACGGGCAGTATCCAGCTCTAGAAATAAATATAATAGCCTCTCCTACCTTGGATGGTATATTACATGGAAACCTCATTCACCAGGGCTGTCATAGTGCTGTAAGACTAGGAACATTTAATGATAAAACTGTCGCAGTCAAGGTTTTTCCGCCGAGAAGTAAACTTCAGTGGAAAAACGAGAAAGAAGTTTATGGAATACTGGGTCAACACCCGAATATAGCTGAGGTAGGTTGCTTAAATATATCTCATGAACATTGATGCCATTCTGCAGAGGGCTGGTATTTTTATTATTATGTGATTTTTTATTTTTATTTTGCTACATTTAAATTCCTTTGTTTGTCTTGGATTTTATGCGCTTTTTTGGTTAAATTGGTTTCTTTTTCTTTTCTAAAGTCGTTTTTTTAATATCACACAGTAATTATGTAGTTTGCCTGAGCAACTTGTTTAACAGACCTCTGCTAATTCGTAAGGAAAATTTATGTTGCCATTCTGCCGAAGCTGATATTGCTTGTCCAAGATACCTCCACAAGTGAGTTTAGAGATTCATTGAATTGATTTGAAAAAATAAGAGTTCTTGAGTGTTATTTTTAGTGTGGCAACCCTGTGAGTTTTTAGGCCAATTCCCTGCTTGATTTAGAACTGTAAGTATGTTTTTCACCCTAAACATTTATGTTTGGTGTTTCAGTTCATCACTTGTGATCAGATTCAAGGTAACGAAAGCTTTGAAGGTGTTATCATGATGTTGTATTATAAAGAAGGTTCCTTGTTAAATTATTTACGTCAGCGCACTCTCTCATGGAAACAAATGTTAAGAATGACATATGATGTGGTGAATGGTTTAGCGTATTTACATGGGGAAAGCGAGAACACCCGTGGTAGGATTTTTATATTTTTTATAATATATGGTGTATTGTTCTACGGTTTTGGGAATTTAAGTGAAAAGGCTGTATTATGTATACAATCTGGAGAAGCCATTATGCTTTGGGAAATTTTCCTATTCTCACTTAACTGACTGTATGCATGTGCATGTTATTCTTAAAGTCAGTGTTTTTATGTGTGAATAAATACTTACTGACTCACCCGTGTCACAAAAAATGAACGTATTTTTTAGTTTTAGTAAAGAACTTATTACTTGTAAAAGCATTAAGATAAAAATACAAATGTGATTCAAATGTGTGGAAACACTTGAAAATCCTGTGAAAATTTTGAACTGTTTATCTCAAAAATATGTGCTAATACGGTAAAACACACTTTAGTATATTGGTTGTGCATGTATAGTCGATAAATGGTTTAAGTTGCCAGTTTGCATCCAAACTAATTTAAGAAGCATAAAAATATTTAATTCGTTATATAGGATTTGCAGTGATGATTTAATATATATATATATATCTTTTTTATCAGTTTTACCCTTTAAACTCTATGAAGCAATGGCGATAGAAGTTGAAAGTTTAAAAAAATTAGTGTCAACATCACTTCATTTATAGTTGCAGAACGATACTAATGTAAAGTGATGTCATTCTTTGTCCGTGTTATTTACATATTGGAATTTTATTTTTAAGAGGGTCAACTGAGACACGGCATTGCTCATCGCGACTTGAACAGCCGCAATATCTTGGTGAAATCTGATGGAACATGCGTTTTAGCTGATTTTGGTTTTGCATTACAATTATCGGGACATCCACCCGAAAAATATCCTTTGGTATGTTTGTGTTTTTGTTTGTTTGTTTATTCTTTTGTTTGTTTGTTTGTTTGTCTGTTTGTTTCAGTAGCTTACTTTCGATGTGGACCTTAAATAAAGAAATAAATAAATGAGCTAGCCATTTTTTGTATAGGTTGGTTCTCCCAGATACATGCCTCCAGAGGTACTGGATGATTCTTTGGTCCTAACTGATTGGATGTCATCGATGAAGCAAGTTGATTGTTACGCTCTGGGTTTAGTGTTGTGGGAATTGTGTCGTAGATGTTATGATATCTGCCAAGCAGGTGAGAACTTGAACCTGGGCATTCAGAAAAGATATTCGACTGTTTCGTATGAATTAATTTAAAAAAACAATGCCATTATTTTATAGATGCAGACGTACCGGATTGTATGCTGCCGTACGAGGAAGAATTGGGTACTGGACCTTCATTACGAAGAGTTAAATATCACGTGTGTAGAAAAAGGCTAAGACCAAAATTTCCTGTCCAGTGGCGAAAAGATGACTATGTAAGAAAGAATTTTTTTCGCATACTAGAGTAGGAGCATTTGATCCGCTTAATTTTAAGAAGTCAATAAGTAAATTCGGGACTTCGAAGGTGAAGGTAAAGATACCGAAACTATTCTTAAATGAATTGTCTCGATGATACAAACTTTTCTTTAATTGGTGCCTCTACTTTGACGCCCCTACTTGGACGCCCCTACTATAACGCTCCATTTAGTAGTTTTATATTTCTGATTTTTTAATATTTTTATCTCATAGTCCTTGTCCTACTTTAAGCTGATTATGCAAGAATGTTGGGACCAAGATGGAGATGCGCGTCTCACATCATTGTGTGTTTTAAATAGACTAAAACAACTGATAGATGCGTTGTCAACGGAAGAACTCGAGCGTAGAGAAACATCTCTCGCACCAGAAACTTGTATTTATTTCGATGAAGGTCGTGAATTAAATGAAGCGATGCAGTCACTTCTGGTGAAACCAGAATGCTTAGCGAGTGCTGACATTGCGTAATTTGTGTTGTATATTTTTTGTAGTTGTGTTGTTTTTGTTGTTTTTTAAACTTTAATATCATTGATGGTAATTCCACTTCTCGTCTAGGTGGACAAATTGCTTGCTCGCCTTTAGCTTCGTATGTTTTCATGTGTCGCCATTCGTTAATTTTGAATAAAAGACGGATATAGCAAACTTGTGAAGAAGTTATTACGCTGAGAATTTTTTACAGTTGAGAAATAATTTGAGCGTCAATCAAAACTAGTCAAGTTTATTTTAACCGTGAATGTTTTCTGCGTGCGAAGAGGTGCATGTTAGGTGATATAAGTCTACTGCTGCAACGTGTAGTTGATTTGTGTTTTTCATTTGTTGTTGTTGTTGTTGTTTTTACTGCGCTCACAGTACTAAAAATGAGTATTTTGTAAATTTTACTGTATGTTTAGTGTTGGCTGTTTGTGCAGCTAATAAAATGTTTAAAACGCTGTGAATTCCTTGCACATACGTATTTTGAAAGAAACTCTTTGAACGATTTTTGATGACACAAATCGTCTGCGGTGGAGTTCTTTCTGCAGCATTTATGCTTGGTTTGTGGATTATACGTTGACAACGGGCAACCTTCCGGATCCTCCTCCGTGGATATTATGATCATATTGATCTGTGCTTGTTTTGTGTTTCAAAAATGTTGAAAGATAGAATACAGATAGCTATTAAGAATAGCTTTATTTAGATTTTATCGAATCACTTAATCGTAGTTTTAGAATTTTTTTGGCACTCTGTTCGGTTTTTTATGTAATATTTTAAAATTTGGTTCCAAACTGAATTTTCCAACATTGTGTTTTTTAAAAGTTTGGTGTTTTACTGCAGAAATTTTGACCATTTTTGTTTAAGTTATTTCTTTTGATAAAACATAAACGAACTTTGTATATTCGTATCTTAGTTTCACCAAGGAGCCTTGGCTTCACGTACTAAAATAATTTTTCATGCTCGTGTGTCATTTTATACTGTTTTATCTGTTACTGTATCTGATACTAGATCACTTTCAGATTGATGAAGATCAGAGGAAAATATTTTTTTCGCGAGTTAATACTACGAATGCACCATTTTAACGCAAATGCTTCACTCTTAGCACATTAATTTCTACCTTTGTTTTTATTTGTTTTAGTACGGAGCTAAACGTAGATATGTATTAAACACGCAAACTTTTAGAATGGTGAATTAGAATTTGCTTTATGAGGAATAATTGTTGTTGTTTTTTTGTTTTTTACTGGAGTGTAGATATCCACGTCTCTGACGTAGGAAAGGTTTGATTGGGGCCAGTACTTGTATTACAATGGATCTTTTTATTTATTTTTTTGTAAAACTTTTGATTTTCAGCAGAATTACACCGTAAACCTGAAAAATTCTGAACAAGCTGAAATGTTACACAGGCATTAGGAAAAAATGAGTTTAATCATTTTTTCCTGACCCGGGGCACTCTCCCCATGTACAAGTGAAATTTAAGAAAGTCAATCTATCGAAAAACTATTTTAAACACTGGGCAGAGCAACGTCGATTCCAGGGCCTGTAGCGTTTTTTGACATGAGTATGAAACGTTACAGGCCGTGGGGTCGAGGTTGTGGGGCAGAGATAAAAGAAAGAATGTCAAAAATGGTATTTCATGTCAAATGCACTTGCCTCAAACTGTTAAGTCCTGCAGAAATGCCTAATTACAAATACCGTATTTTGGAGAAAAAAAGGAAAGGGAAATGGAATGCTTGTTTTCCCTCTATGAGAATTGTGACAGTTCAAAATGTAGTCATAAAAATTACATGTTGAAATGGGTGGATTTGGATGTATGGGGTGCAAAAACACTATGTTAGCCGCCTCTAGAACCCAGGGTAGATAGTTTTTAATATATTATCGGGTCAAAAAAAGTCGGTAAGAAAATGAGCAAGCCTACATCCTAGAATCCTACTCACGCCGGCTCTTAGGCTCGTGTAAAGAAGAAGCACACGACAAGATGAGAGTTTTCTGGCTAACCAATCATCGATGTGGTTGAGAATAAAGGGAGCTTTGGGAGCGAGGTTGGGTTGACTAAAAGTAATGAATTTAAATAACAAACATTAAAGTGCATCAATATCACCGAAGTTATCGCGTGACTTACTTTTTTTGTTATTGATGTGTAAATTTGCAAGCAGCTAGCCAACCATCAATAGGCTCAAAATTGGGTTAAGTATCATTTTGAGGCTCATGTTAAATAACAAGCATCACTATGGCGCAAAGCTTTAATGGTTTCTTCTTCCACAATGTAAAAAAGTAGAAAGTTGTGTTACGTTGATATACTTAAATAGTTTTTGTATGTAAGTTCATTCAACAACCCTTTTTGTTTCTATATTGCACTATCAATGTCAATATAAAGTTTTGTATTCACTGGCGTTGTAAATACAAAAAATGGGTTAAACTTGGAGAAAGGTGGCGTCACATTGAAAGACCACTTTCACCTCTAGACTTTATGAGTTGTAAATTTCATTTTTATTTATTTTTGTTTTAAATTTATTTTTTTGATCTTATTGATTTTAAGTAACTGTTTCGTCAGGTTTTCCCAATTGCATAGGAGTTTTCGGATTTGTTTATGACATTGTATCTTATTCAGATAATCAGAAACATATATCGTCTTTTTGATTAACATTTCAAATTTGATAGTCTTGTTAAGTATGTGGTTTAATTAAAGAGAATTGTCTTAAAAGGGGTTAACTGTCTAAAGAAGATGAAGGCTAAAAGGTAGGGGTCTGTTACACAATTACAAACTATAGCCAAGTATAAGTATTTGAAGCATATTTAATAGACTGTATATATTATGGTATTATTAGTTAAAGCAGATGTCTTGTTACGTGTGACATGCTAACATTTAAAAACTATTACATTCTAAAATTTTAAATAATAGGGAATAAATATATAGAATCTTCAAAGAATATGTTATGGGGAATACCGAAAAAAAGCCAGGTCTGAATAGTACCGTGAATATGAAGAATCCTTCTCTTAATGAAAATGAGGAAGATGAAGAAGATATCAATGAACCCATAATATCAGATTGTGCAGGTTCCTCCAGCAGTAGTACTGACGAAGCGCATAAATATGAAGAATTTGCTCAAAAGCTAAAAGTAACATGCCCAACATGTCAGGGGAAAGGAAAACTTAGTCAAAGTAAGTATCAGGCCTATCAATAAGAAAATATCACCCAAGCAATAAATCGCTCCCCCAATAAGTTTATAAACATATTTTAACCCAAAGTCATTTTTATCTATTCTATTTTATCTTTTTTTATATATTTTGCTTCTTTTTTACTGTAAATAATAAGAAAGTGAACATTGATTTCCATGTGACATGAATTAATATTGCCTAACCAGAAAAACTTTTTTTGTAATCGTGGGAGCAATTAATGGCTCAGCTGGTTTCTCATTTCTTAGAATTGGGTGAGTCTTCGCATGAGCAAAAGCAATTGCTCTCCCCTTATTGATTGATTGAGGCCTTAAGTATGAGTGCATTCAAGCACGGCAAAGCAATTAAATTGACATCAAATTGATTCTGTTTGGATAGTTAATTTCTTGTAACTTTTATAGCACATGAAAATTAACAAAAAATATTATTTTTTTGTTTTTGTGAATTGCAAGCTGCTAATTAAGTTTTTTTACTCTAGGTCAAGCAGAAAGTATGGTTGCTTTAATTCCTGTTGGAGATAAACGATTGCGACCAAGAAGAACGTGAGATACTTTATTTCATTTTCAGCTCGAAAGATCTGATATTTTAAAAAAAGTACATATCTAACTTAAATATTTAGTTGTTTTACACCTGTCTTCTCCTGTTAACTTAAATCTTGGATAACTAAAACATTTTTTTAACTTTTTACTAAAGAATAATAGGTTTAATAAAGTGATAAAGAAGTGCAACTCAGACAGGCTGAATTCAAAAATAAAATTAAACTTCTAGCTTGCACTGAAACAAAAAGTCAGCCTGCTCTAAAAATTAAAGCACAGAGCAACCTAAACTTGTATTTTTATTTACACTGTGTTTAATTTTGAAAGAAAAGGGGAAACAACTTTCTTCTTTATGTTTTAAATGATTTCAGTTTTCTAATACTTTATTTTTAATTAAAAAAATACCTGAAACGGTGTGACTCACACAACAAAGAGACAAAATAATTTCACCGAAAAGTTCAGGTTTAAAGAAAGTGGTTTGGAGAAAAAATAAGTAGTAGGTTGTTCAATTAAAGGTTGTTTTTTTTATTATTATTTTTAAAAAGTAGGAATTTTAAACCAACTTTTCATCCAACCACTAACCAACCATAAAAGACTATTTTTTTTACTTAAAACTAATATAATGTCAATTTACAAATAGTATATGCACCAGACCATTAAAGTTTAAAATTAAGTTTCTAAACAGACAACAGCTAGAAGCTTGTGGTTTTGATTCTCCATCTATTTTCTCTTTTCCCATGTTTATATACTTCCCTTATTTATTTTTATATCGCATAATTTAAATGAAGAAACTTATGATTGTCTCAAAAACGATCTAGATATTAAATTTTACATATTGGGATAAGCTGGTGTGAAATTCAGGCAAAGTGAAATTTTACACAGCAGTGATAAGTGCAACTGTTAGCATGATGTTTCAATTAAGGGCTCGTGTAATTGTGACTTATACATGAGATCCTCCTGGTATTTTTAACAGCAAGTATTTTTATTTTTTAGGAAACTTTATCTTGGAATCATTATCATTCTTGCTCTGATTGCTATATTTCTTATTGCGTTTTTCTTACTACCTCGTACAATAAGCATAAAAATCATCGATATCAACACTAAAAAGATCTTTATACCGCAAGAAGATGACGATTCAACACCTTATATTGATGTAGCTGTAAGTTAGCTATTCTCTTCTTCATGTCAATTTTGTGCTTTTAAAATAAAGTTTTTAATAATTAACTAACAAAAGACACAAATGATTTTGTTGCTTTGAAATTGAAAGGTATTAGGTAATATGATTCATTTGTATTGTGTGATATTTAGTTTAAGAGACGAATAAATGCCTGTACCTATACATGTACGCACAAAATTGTTTAGACTTATTTCCTCTGTAATTCATTTTTCGTTTACAAACCTTCCCAG
Source organism: Hydractinia symbiolongicarpus (assembly GCF_029227915.1). Classification (NCBI taxonomy): domain Eukaryota; kingdom Metazoa; phylum Cnidaria; class Hydrozoa; order Anthoathecata; family Hydractiniidae; genus Hydractinia; species Hydractinia symbiolongicarpus. The sequence continues at coordinate 9,534,095 of NC_079886.1, forward strand.
ATTATAAACAAGAATTTAACTTAATTGAATTTGTGTTGTTTTTGCTGAGATCTAACTAGATGCTAAGAAAAGAGAATAACCTACAGAAGGGGATGTTATAAGGAAAAGCTTGTTGTAGGATTAACCTTGTTTATGATTTAGATAACATATTCAATCAGTAACGAAAACTTTTTTGATGCTTCTATCAGTGATGTAATGACTGATATAAGTTGGAATAAATATGTTTTGAACACAACAACTGAATTAAAAAATATCAAGGTTTCTGGTAGAAAAACTATAAATGTGAGTTTAGCACTTTTTACCAATTTTCCGTCTGCAGTTTGTAGTTAATCAAGTAGTAAATTTTGTGTATATTTCATTTTGAAGGACAGCATGTGGAAAGTTTCAATAATAATGAGAAGTTGGACATCTTTACTTTAAAAAATACAGTTTAAATTGCAAAAGTTTGATTGTTTTAACAATGATCAGTTTTTTCCATCAATATAAATTTTTAGAAGTTGTCTGATGAATATTAAAATTCATGAAACCTCCAACCACGAAGAATTATGGTCTCCCTAATTTCCCAATAAAGAAGGGGTTATTTAGCATTTCATTTAATGTAAATGTTGAAAATGTAATTATCCAGAAAAATTATTATTTAATTAAAAGTTAGCACTAAAATAAACCAAAAATATTCAAATGCACATCTTCTATAATTTAAAGGCTTTTGGACAAACCAGAGAGACATATTTATGACTTTAAAATATTCTGGAAATTGGTCATCATGTCTCCTGGTACAGCACTTAAGTGAAAGTTTTTTTGCATAAATTATGAATTAGTTGAATTTGAACTTTGCTTAACACTTGTGTGTAATGCAATAATTGAAGGAGAAACCACAAGTCTTTTTGACTAAATTATCTAAATGGAAAGGGAGTTTAAGATGATAAACTTTGGAAAAGTTTTATAAGTAAGATATTTTTAAAAGAAAAATACCAGCTATATATTTCCTAAAGGGTATTTGTTACATACATGTGTCTCTAATCCAGTTTTTCCTTCAGTTGTTGAATTGTTTTCCCTTTTCTTTTATAGAGCACACATCTATCAAGGCAAGTTTTCACTGGAAAAGATGTACAGAAACATGTAAAGTATGTAAAACTCTATTTTCTACAAAACTGAACCCATGTAATAAACTCAGTACAGTCAGTATTAGCAAGTGAGGTACCAAAGTTACAGTGAAGGAAGGAAGTCATTTGTTAAGTTAATTCCAAAAAACTTTTAAACATCCCTTTACTTTCTATCTTACTTTTAATTGTAGGGTAAAATTTTATTTTATTTTATTTTTATTTTAGAACTGTGTGTGGGACCGGCTGGAAATGGGACTTGTTTGAAAAATTTGTGTAAGTATATGTTATACGCATTCTAAAATCAAAACATAAAATCCTTTGTGAATATAAAGGCCCAACAAAACAGCTTAAGTTAAGTCTCCGTCATTAAAAAAAGGTGATATAATGAGACCACTCAGAAGGTCTGGACACAAGTAATTGTAGCCGCTTTATAAATAAAACCTGATTTAAACACAATGTAAGCACTTATACAAAATAAATTATAAATATAAAATATTTCGTAACGCACTTTTCTGTCATTTTTACTTGTATTTGGGTGTTAAATACGATATCAAAAATGATTTAAGATGTTGTTTTTGTCCCCATTGCTCATAAACTTTCCCTCTTGCCATAAGTTTAAATTTTGTGTAAGTCAGTAAAGTCAAAAATCAACTTAAAATATCAACCACATAGTTGACAGTGCTTATAATGCTTCAGGCTTCAAATATTTCTCAGTTTCTATTTTATAGCTCTTTTCTACTTTTTTTATATTTTTATATAACTCTAACCTGCATTGGCATATTTACCAATTATGTTGGGTACTGCTTTTAAGCTTATAAGTTTAAGTTACTTTTGTTGTTTCCTGTGTGATGTGAGTGTTCAAACCACTTGTTTATTTTACTTTTTTTAATTTGGGGAATTAGAAGATCTTGTGTCTCCTTCATCTGCCATTTAGCAATTAATTTAATAAAGTCATTGTAGTCTTGCATTCATTGTAATTTATTGTAGTCATGCTCAGGATATAAAGACCACCAGTAATTAGCATGTGCCTGACGCTTAGAATATCTGTGAACATGACAAAACATCTTGAGAAGGAAACTGCATTCCTACTCAATACTCAAGATTGCTTGAACAGTCCAATACATGCGGAATGTGTTGTAGCTATGTATAAAATACATTGCTTTCCATCAATTTTGTGTTAATACTTAGGAATACAAAACAACTAAAAGAAGCTAAACTGAAAGTTGCATAGCATAGTAAACTGTAAAGGTTAAATTTAATCAACCAGTTTCACATTTTTCAAGCCAGGGTTTGAGTGCAGCATCATAAAGCTTAATGTTTTGACATTAAAGATACATATATTTTGTGAACCAGCAAATTTTTTCCAAATGTTGGAAAATTATTGTATTATGTTGGAATTAATAATAATATGCTCTCAACAACCTATCAGCTTTTGTAGAAAACTCAATTTTAGTAATTTTGGCTTAAGAAGTTTTCATTTCCCTTTTTCTTACTTTGTTGATATTTAATATGCCTTTGAAAAAGATTTAGTCAGTGGAAAGATAAGTATAAAGCAAGTTTTGGAATAAACTATGATACAATAAATAAAAGCAGCATGGTTTTGGATGTAGTTGTTAATGCACAACTAGAATTTCTTTTTGAGGAAGATATACACAAGTTGTGACATTACATAGGGAACATTCTCAGAGGCAAAACGTATACGCAAAAAGCAGAATCAGTCAAAGAATTACAGTAAAAAGAAAAGAATAATAAATAATGAATTTCACAAAACTTGTTTCTAAAAAGATATGAAAATAGTTCAATAAAAGTGCCTTCACCTATGTAATCCTGCCTCTGGTGAAAGATGGTGCGGAAAAGCTGTATATGCTATACATATAGCATATACAGCCATATATACCATATATTGGTAAATCAAGTATTTACCGATTCTATGATTAAAAAAACAGGGAATACTTTGATCGAGAAGTGATTCAAGAAAGCGTAAATATAAAAAATTATTGGCCTACACTTTTCCTGTGTTGTGTTATCGTGTTGGTAATAATATTGCAATAGTTGCCCAGTTCTGAGATGCCAGCACTTTTTACAACTTTATGCTTATATTTTTGGTAATTTGATGCTGTATTTTTAATTGTAGAACCACTGCATCCGTTTCATATATGTCTCGAGCTGAGCAACTTTCAAACACCTTCTATGGCTACACCTGCTGTCACAATATTACATCATTTTTATGACCATCATTTCACTGGCAAAAACTCTGTTGCATATAATATTCTTTAGTTGTTTATATTATTTATATTTTCGATTTTTTAATATAATAATAAATTTACAAAAGTTACAGTGAAAAGTAGCTGTTACAATTTTATTGATGATTAGATATTCAACACATCGTCTTTATGTTCTCTAGGCTTAAGAAATGTATGTCCAATTTATTTGTATGATTTACTCTTATGATTCACTGAAACCATGTAATAATCACTAATTCTAGTTTTATTTATTGGTGTAGATTACATTAGGGATTTTTTTATATATTTTGTAATAACTACAAAATGTTGTTATTGTTTTTTGTTTATTGTTAAAATTGAATAATTTAGGAGTTATTAAATTTAAATATAATACGTTATTTGTTATCATTTTTGTCTAATTTTAAAGAATACACTCTTTCTATTTTTTAATACTCCCTCCTTCATTTTGCAGTTAATAATGACTTTAGCCTAGCAACAATGAGACAGCAATAACAGGAACAGACCAAATTATTTTGTGTAGAACTGTTTTCCTTGATAATTAGTAAAATTTTAGTCTGAAAAGCAACTAATTCAACTCTGTTAGAACATAATTTCACTAATGAGCTGTGTCAAAGTTGTTTTGCTTACATTTTAAATACAAATGATTTAAATCATAAGGTTGTTTTAAAATGAAATATTACCTGTTGTAGAATTGCATAAACCTATTAGGTGTCACTTCTATAAATGGAAATAACTTCAAACTGTACACTCTCCAGATGGTCATCTATCAACCATTAAGTAAAATTGCACAAGTTTTAACTATCTAATGAAGTGCTTATTGTTAAAAGTATTTGAGGTAATTGATATGCCATTGTTATGATGTTATTAATATAGTTTTTATAATTAAAATGGAATTTCTTACTGAAGTTAGTGAAGTAAGAAATTGTGTAAAGGTTGTAACTTTACGTGTATACATTTAAATGTTCAGAAAAAAGCAATCATGTGTGTTATCTAGTCTGTTGCTAAATTGACTGAAAAATAATTTCAGCAGTATCATAGTCGATACAAGCATTATCATTTGTTTTTCAATATTTATTTATTTTGTGTAAAATATCGGGAAAAAGTATACTAGAATAAATATAGATATAGTGCATTGGAATCGGTAGGCTGTTGTAAGATCACAAAGGTTATACAATTTCCAATAGGTTTTCCTAAGAGCAGTTAACAAGGCAATATTAGATCATCAAAGTTATTGGTTTAATAGATGATGGAATACACACCAATGTGGTTTTACGAGAAGTTAAATTTGCCACCTGCCTGTATATTTTCTCATATGACACGTGTTTATAAAATAGATAAACTCAGTTAAAATAAATTGATGGAAACATTTTTTATGTTATAAAACTCTAGTGGGATTCAGAGCTTATCATAAGAAAAATTACGCCATTGGTCAGTACTTCCAACAACATAAGCTGCAGGCATGTTTTGCTATCTATTAACAGTCTTTTCTTGTGTAAACAAAACTTTATTGTCCTTAAGATTAAAAATTAAGAAGTCTGTTGAGTTTATTTACAGTCTTATTAAATGTGACTGTGAAACAGAAAGTTTTACATATTTTTTTGCCGATAAACATTTGCAAATTCTGCCTCACTGGAGGTGTCATAGAGTTTAGTAATTTCTTATTGTAATTGAATACAGATAAATATGAACTGTTCTTTTTGTTTTCGTATTTTGCATAATTTATGATGGAATATTTAATTTGCATCAATAGATATACGTAATTTTTTGATAATGGATAGAAAAAGCACCTGGCTGCAGTTCAGATGTTTTTATTACTTTACGGAGTGTATTTCTGACTTCATATGTTTTTATGGTCAACTAGAAGATTTTATCTAATGATAATTTTCCTTCCCACTTTGGTAATACTGTTGCAGAATATACAAGGAGTCTTTGAGTGATGTGTAATTATGCTGTGTAATGTTTAAATTAAGAAATGAGAGAGAGGAGTAAACTTGTCGCAAATTTTTTTTAAGACATTACTGGCTATAACGACTATAAAATGAAACCATATAAGGAAAAACCACACTATTACTCATGAGCTGATGTTTATTTATTGAATTCTTTGTTATTGTATGGTTTTAATCTGTACAAATGTGATAACTGTCTTCCTTTTTTTAAGTAAATTTTGACGTTTAGTTAAGACAAAATTGTTTACATAAAGTTTTTGTTTGTGTATTGTGACGAAAAAAAAAAAATGTGAGTAACCGTTTTGGTTAATGCATAGAGCTTATCATGGTGTTGTTTATTTAATTAGTAAAAAAGTAAACACTGGCAGGCTTGTTTTTGTTCAAATTAGGAAAGGATTATGTGGGATTATATACACAGTTTTGAAGACAAAATATGATATTTTGATATTGATAAAATACACACACAGAACGGGAATTGTACTCCCTTGGGTGATAATTTGTGATATTTGTGTTATTTTTTTTAAAAGTTTTTACACTAATATTTTAGTGGTGTTGTACATAAGGGGCATGCTGTGAAAAGCAAAGACAATTAAAGAATTGGAGATAAGTAAATTAGTAGATAAAAAATAAATTCCTTGTGCTAGTCACTATAGATAAATTTGTGTTTATTATTTATTATTTTGTGTTTTTATAACCAAGTGATGAATTTTCACTTAGCAAATGCAGATAATTTTATGTTTTAGCTTGTGGAAGATAAAGGTGCCCATCCTACTAAGCAGATAGTATTTATTCATAAACAGACAGCTTATAGATCAGTAAATTAATGCATTCAAATTCTCATTGTTAGCTAATATATATTTCATTATTCATATGTTTAACAAATTCAAGCTTATTATAAACTGTTTAATAAAGTTTTTTATAGTTTTTACAGATGTTCTGATAGCATTTAAATGAACATAACTTTTGATTCATATAAACCAAAGTTTTGATTTCATCAGTTATAACTTACAAAAAAATATGGAGCAACACATAGGTGTTGGAGATATGGTCCTCCTTGACCCGCTGACGGAAGAAGCATTGTTACATAACTTGGAAAAAAGATTTGCAGAGTCAGAGATTTATGTAAGTTTGTTAATATTACATTTTATTTAACAGCTTAAATCTTTTTTCGGTGTGATCAAAAAACCCAAATAATAATATGAATTACTTAAAGAATCAACAACATCCTTATAAGTGCAATATGTTCCACAAAATAGTCAATGATAATTGGATAAACACAATATATATATATATCGTATTTTGCAGCTGTTTGGGTAGAAGGATATCCCAAAATCTATATTATAATGCCCGTATACGTCTGTCTGTCTGTCTGTCACGCAAAATGGTAGCTTAGCTGCGACGGGCGAACCTGTGGATTTTCCACGGGCTAACGACTAGTTAATAATAATTTTGTGTGAAAAGAAAGTAAATAATTTTTAAGGAAAATAGATTAATTTCTTTGTGTTGTTAAGACGTTGCTGTTCTTGCATAGCAGATGACTTCAACATTTCCCCCTTTTTTTATAAATATGATTTGATTTTTAACAAAAAAAAATTACATATTTCATTTATGTCCACAGCAAATTAGCAATTTTTTTGATTCCCTGAATTTCATCCATTTCTGAAATTCTAATTCCAAGTTAAATCATTGCCAATTTCTGCCATCTTAAGGTAGTTTTAAATATTACCTACCCTATTAATCTGCGAACATATCAGGAATAGAATATGATTTGATCATGCTTTATATATAAAATTTTGCCACCAAAAAAATTTTCTTGTTGCAGACCTACATTGGCGATGTTGTTGTCTCTGTTAACCCATACAAAACATTAAACATATACTCAAAAGACAAGATGATGGAGTACAGATCAAAGAATGTATTTGAATGTCCTCCCCATGTGTAAGTATCCCAATGTTCACAAAAAAACCTGAAAGTTGATTCAAAATGTTAGATATTCTATTTCCTTCCACAATATATACAATGAATTCTAACAAAATCTTGGTAAACCTTGTAGAATGCCTGGTGTTTTTCATAATTAGCTTTCGTACCCTGGCATAAGGTAATCGTAACAGTATTGTTTACTTTTCTGTGACCAAACAATATTTTGTTACTGTTAAGCTGTCACATAATTTTGCGTAATCGTCCTTTTTTCATAGATTTTCATTGGCAGATGATGCTTATTGCAGCATGAGAGACTATAACTTAGACCAGTGTATTATTATATCTGGCGAAAGTGGGTCAGGAAAAACAGGTAAGCAGAAACATGAAGCATACAGGAAACATATGTATGTTAATTTAGATTCCAGCCTACTGGTTTAGGTACTCAAACTTTGTGACTTTTCTTCGTGAGACAAAAAACTCTTCAACTTGTAGTTTCCTACTTTCTTCCTTTTTATAGTTATAATTCGTTTGTACTACACTTATTTCCTACACATTGCTATTTCCTGCATCTTTTTTACGAATCAGCAATTTAGCAACTATTTCGTACAGAATGTGACTATTAACGTAAAAGAGGCTACTAAAATTAGCATTGATAACAGTTTTGAGGATTTATCATCCACCACCCTTGTTTAATATGTCAAAAATCTGCTATCGCGAAAGGCAGCCTAAGGACATCACTAATTTATACAAGTATATCATAATTTATGCACTGTGGCTCTTCACAGAATGAGTAATAGTTTTTAATTATATTATCTTATGTGACATTCATTCATGACATTAACCTGCTATATACCTGTTTTTAGTCAAAAATAAATTTATTGTAATATATTAGTCATGTTGAATGTCACATGCCATTAGCCTGTGGTTTGCTATGTCTGCAAAATAATTAATTTTTGATTGTTTTTACTTGGCAACTGTTTCTCTGAAATATAAGTTTTATACGTCTATACATAAGTGTATTAATATAATGTTGTAGCTGTTCTTCACTCTCCATAGCTATCCTATATAATTTTTATTCTGGATTTCAATCTTAAATTTTAATCTATCATGTTCGGGTATTAAAGGTCACGCAAGGTCAACTTTTTCCCCATAAATTTAAAACAAGCATTGGTATTTTACCACTGCATGGAAAGAAATTTTTTAAAAAGGAAAAGCCAGCCTTGTATAAGTTAGTAAATTTCCTAAACTCAAAAGTTTAGTAGACACCATTTTGGGAGATCCCTTCTCTTATTGGGACCATCACTCGATGATGGGAGAGGAATACTCCAAAAAGTAAATTTTTGTGTAAAAGACAGTGAATAATTTGAAAGGGAAATCTAAAAGCTGGAAAAAGAAACGATTTTTACTTGATGAATTTTCACTTACAAAAATAGTTCAGATATAACTTTGAATGCTTTTCATGTTATAAGAAACCATAAATTTCTACAGCATTGAAAGTTTTATTGGATGAAAATCAGTGTGCTGTTATTCGAATCACATCACTGCTGTCATCATTGATGCTAGTTTCTACTTCTTGCCACAATAGTTAAATATCATTTTGTATTACTACCCCTTTCAAATTAGGAATGGCAAAATTATTCGGTTTTTTGATTTAGCGGGGTTATCAAAATGATGTTTTCTATTAATATAGAGGCTTCAAAGATTGTGATGAGATATGTTGCAGCTGTTTCTGGACACGGTGAAAAAGTTGATAATGTAAAAGAACAACTGTTGCAATCTAACCCTGTCCTTGAAGGTATATATGCAATCATGTTCTCTCTCTTGACCTACAAAGTGATATAACACACCACTGCTTGTTATTTAACAATAGTTCAAGTTACATTGTGCCTGGTTATATTTCTACACCATGGTAATTCTTTTTAGCTTTTGGTAATGCCAAAACAACAAGAAATGATAACTCTAGTCGTTTTGTAAGTGCATCAGACATTCAGTACTCTTTATTATTTTACTTCTGTGGAAACGCTTGCTGAATGAGAGAAGAAATTCTCTCTCTATTTTGCACTTTCATTACTAAAAAAAAATGCATTAAAAAATGATATTTTTGTCATAATTTTAGGGAAAATACATGGACTTAGAATTCGATTTTAAAGGATTCCCAATTGGAGGTGTTATCACGAATTGTAAGTAGACATGTTTCTATATTTTTTATTTGTCCATGCTCTCGATAAATATATAAATAGTAGCATTGCTTGAATACTCAGGGTTGACACACCACAAAACTTCTCAATTCTCCTCAGTTTTGAAAGCTCCTTAAATATAAAAAATCTCCTCAAATCTCCTCATTTTTTTATGAAAATACTATTATCTCATCAAAAATTCTCAACTCTCTATTTCATTCTATAAGAAGAGTGGCAACTCTTTTAATTTTAGGTACACTTTATTTGTTATGCTATATTTGTTATGCTATATTTGTTATACTATTCTGCTTGTGTGATAAATAACATGGTATCTTTTTTTTCCTTTTTTTTAGATTTACTGGAAAAGGTAGGGTCCTATATTGTAGCTGTATACAATTGTATAAATTATAAATGGTATTCATAAAAATGATAACTCTTTCACTTCTTCGATTTTTCAAAAGTAAAATGGTTTTATTTTGGCTTAAAGAATGTTAGTGCAAATAATTTTGTGATCATTGTTGTATAATATTGTTGACATTTCATGATAACTTTCAGTCTAGGGTGGTACATCAAACTCCTGGTGAAAGAAACTTCCATATCTTTTATTATTTATTAAAAGGAGGATCAGATAATTTGTTAAGTGAGTTTCAAGCATTACTTGTTTTCATAAATAGATCTGCAAACTCCCAGAAAAAAAAAGTAAAAACAATCAGTTTTTTAATACAGTATTAGTCTTTTTTACTTACTTACTTATTTACATTATGCTTCATATTTATTATGCATACTTTGATTTTTAAATGTGATGTTTTCTTTTGTTTAGAATCATTTGGTCTTGAGCGTGATTTCAGTTTTTACAATGTTGTGAACCAAAGTGGATGTGATTTTGTTCCAACAATTGATGATGCAAGAATGTTCACGATGGTTGATGTAAGAAAATTATTTTATTAGCTGTTGTGTGTTTGTCACACCTAAAAATGATCTACTAGATTGATGCTTTGTCATTCCATGGAAAATATATTGCCATTGTTTTGGAATTATTATGCCATTCTGATCAATGTTTCCCCTTTCAAACAGGAAAGCGTTAATCACGCGTGCTATTATCAATTTTTTTTAACCTTCACTGAGCACTTATATATATATCAATATTTTTAGTTGACATACTTAACTCCTCTTCTAAAGAATAAGATGCTTGACCCAAGGTGACCTCATATTTTGACCCATTTCTAAGAAACTAGCTTAGGAGATTCAAGTGTTAAATGTTATATTTATATTCATCCTTGTTGCTTCATGCCTAATTTCGTGATGCTAATTTTCATTCTCTTTGTTCTTTATGTACTTTTTAGTACCTTAAATACGAAGGAAGGAAACAATGTATGGGCCCATCTTAAAAACACACATGATTCAAAAACGTAATACCCCTGCCCACCCCAGTTAGCCTTAAAAATTTAAATTAATTAAATAATTAATATTTTGAAATCCTATAAAACGATTTTTGTCTTTTAACCTGTGCTCCTATTTTGACTGTCTAGGTTCATAATTGCATATAAAAAATATTTTTTAGGCTGCAATGAAGAAAATTGGTTTCTTGACAGATGAAATAAATGGCATATACAGTTTGGTTGCTGCTATCATGCATCTTGGCAATGTGAAATTTTCAGATACTTTCAAGAATGGAATGGACACTGTAAACCTTGCTGACCAGAAAGGTAAAATTTTTGTCTTTGTGCATTAGACTATCCAGTTAAGTTTTCTTTACGGTCTGATGTACTGGAAGCATAAAAACATTTACTCTCACAAATCGGCCATCCTTTATATATTGCATTTCGTGTTTCCATAACAGACAGACAAACAGACAGACGGCGGCTTTTATTATCCTGACACCCTGACTTTTACTTTCAAGGTGAGGGTGTAATCAGCCTCGTCAGTAGCCGTTTAACGGGCTATTTCCCAATCGAAATTTATCCCTGAATTTTCCAATCCAATAAAATAATGAAGGAATTTTGCATATACAAAAAAAGTCAGCACGAACAGACCATAACAGAGTACGTAGCACGAAGCTACCATCTTAGCCAGAGATCTTTTTGGGGGCGGCCTCTGCGAGACCCTAAAATAGATTCCCATTATCTAGATACACGCTGAAAGTGTAGTTAGTCATGTTATAGCACTAGATGTTACTGTACAAGTATTTTATTATGTATACTTTCAAACATAGATGCTGTGTTAGCAGCTAAATTGTTTGGTTGCAGTTTGGAAGCGTTGTCAGGAATTTTGATGACGAGAACTGTACACTCAGCATCAGATAAAGTTACAACTACACTTAGCAAATCTAAGGTAAGTTTTGATTTGTAGGGAAAGAAATACGAACTTATGCTTACTGGTTCAGTCAGAAATCTAACGATTTTTAATCGATTGAATTTTGAAGAGAAGATTTATAAAAGTAATATGCATTGTTTCTGTGTTACTAGAATTCGCCATTAAGTTAAAATGTTGGATAAGTAAATAAAAATTGTTTAAAATTTAAAGCAAAATCTTTTCTGTAAAATACATCTTCCCTGCTCTGTGTTTTCAGGCAGTCTATGGTCGAGATGCTCTCTGTAAAGCAATATACAATCGGTTATTCAATTGGATTATCAAAAGAACTAATGACAAAATCAAGGTATTGACTAGTGGTATTATTTGTACTGCAAATTGTTGTTGCGTGGCATGCCTTTTACAAGACAATGATTTCAATATTTGGCCGAGTAAACGATGATTGTGTAATTAAGCAAGGCTAACGTTTAAGCTAGAGTTTCAGAGCAGCTTATAATTTACAAGAAATTTGAAGTTGAGAGTGTTCGAATTAAGCAACATTTTAATTAACTATTTGTACTGTAAAATATATCTATTCTCCTTCAAGCTTCTTCACGTATTTGTATTTAAAAAGTCTAAAAAAACCTGACTGCTTATTTTAGGCACCACAACGTTCATATGGAAAAAAAGTTATTGGTGTTCTGGATATCTACGGCTTTGAAGTGTTTGAGGTGGGATACTGAAAACGAATTTTTGTAATTGAAATAAATCACCTCTCCATCTTTTTAAGTTGACATAAAACATATCAATGCAATGGTTGAATATTTTCTTTCCTTTTAGCAAAATGGCTTCGAACAATTTATAATCAACTACTGCAATGAGAAACTGCAACAACTCTTCATCGAGTTGACTCTTAAAACTGAACAAGACGAGTACGTACGAGAGGTACGATTTTCAATGTCTTTCATTCATGCAACAAAATTGTATCAAGATTAGAGGAGCACTGATGTTTTTCCAGATTTTTACATAAAATATAGCGTTATTTTCTGGTAATTCTTTGCAATTCTTCTAATTCTTTGTGTTTATTCTTTTTCAGGGAATTGAATGGATACACATTGATTATTTCAACAATGCTATTATTTGTGAACTTATTGACGCTGTAAGTTGTTTTAAGTTTATTTGTATGTATGTAAGGCCCGTGGAAAAATAGGTTGTTTCAGATCAATGTATCCTGACAGTGTTTATACAAATATAACATGACCATTTTATGTTCACTTTTCATTTCAGTCAAAAGTTGGGATAATTGCGCATTTGGACGAGCAGTGCTTGCTTCCTGGAAATGTTAGTTACTGCTCTATATATTTTTTGTTTTATTTATCTATTTTTTTATTATATATCGGATTTATATAAACTAAATTGTTTGATATAAGATTTTTTAATACAGAGTTTGGCCCTGTTAACTAGTATATTACTGTGATCTCAAGTTATCCACCGTCTTTTTTTTTTTGAGGCTGTGTTTCTTACGAAAATAATAATTCCGAACACTGAAATGAAAGGTTTTTGAATAGCAGTACATGTGTATAAGCGGCAAAAATATCTAATAATCCATAATTATATCACACTATTCATAGTTATTCAAGGTTGTGAATCATGGCAGATGCAACTGTTGTATTAACATTCGGGGTTTTTTATTACGCACAGGTAACTGATTTGACTTTTCTTGAGAAGATGAATTCCAGCTGCTTGAATCATGCTCACTATGATAGCCGCGTAAAAAGTCGATCAGACACATCGGTTGGATTTGAATGTTTCAAATTAAGACATTTCGCTGGTGATGTATGTATTTTTTGTTGTTTGTTGTTTTCTTTTTTGTTGTTGTTGTTGTTTTTGTTGTTATTGCTATTGTTGTTGTTACTGTTGTCGTTATTGTTATTGTTGTTGCTGTAGTTTTTAATGTTGTTGTTTTTATTGTTGTTGTTTTATGTCTGTGCTTTTAAGATAACCACTCTTTGAATACTATTTTTTCTCTGATTAACACCGCGCTTATTAAAAATTCCAACTTTGTGAAAAAATTTGATTTGGAGATGAAAGATAAAACAAGTTACTGCAGTGTCGTCAAAGAAGGAGAGAGATTTCGGTCATTAAATATAGAGTCGATAAGGCAAACGCTGAGCCCAAGAAATTGTAATTTCTAATAAATTTTAAGGTGCGTTTATTGGAGAGGGGTGTTAATTAGAAAAAATACTGTCTGTTTTACGTATGCAATGTGTGAAAGGAAGTTAGTAAGAGGACAAAATTTAGTAAAGTTTACGTCAGACAGTTTCTACCAAATGAAGAACCAATGTAAACGCATGACTTCTTGTTCCCAGGTTACTTATAATGTTCAAGGATTCATCGACAAAAACAACGATTTGCTTTTCAAAGATATGTCGCAAGCTATGTACAAATGCAATCATTTATTTTTGAATGAAATGTTTCCAGAAGGGAACCCAGACAACAAGGATAAGAAGCGTCCACCTACGGTTGGCACGCAAATGAAGGTATGTGGTAGGACTGGGTGAAAGAATTAAAAATAAGATCGTCATATTTCATATGAACTTATCATTTTCAACCCTCTCCGTATACTTTAAATTTGACTCTGCAAGTCAAAATTGCAGACTTGCCTTTGATTTTAAGCGATGCTTGACTATCTTTTAAAACATACCTATCATTTAAGTGAATGTAGCAATCCTTGTAACTGACCAATTTTTAATTTTTTTGTCAAGTAAACTTATTTTTAATATTTAATTTTTAGTCTTCAGTAACGGCTCTGGTAAAAGATTTGATGAGCAAAAGACCACACTATATTCGATGTGTAAAGGTTAGTTCTTAGTCTTTTGTTATGTGAGGTAACTTCACTTATCAGGTATTTTTATTTTCTTTACCCGATTCTCTTAACCATTTCAAGGATCAAACGAGTAATACTCAGACCCCCTCGTTCTGCTCCAATGGTAAAATGAAGTATTGACAGATTCTCTATTCTTACATTGCAGCCAAATGAACTTAAATCTTCTTCACATTTCAATACCAAGATAGTCACTCATCAAGTTCGATATCTTGGGTAAGTAAGTCTACTGTGTCGGATTTTTTGAGTGATCAAGTCAAAATGTCTCTCGGCCTTTCTCGTTGTTTTTATTTCGAGTTTCAAGCTGGGTGATGGTATTTAGTACAGTACATTGTAAATTCAAGTTTGCTAAATTTTGCGCATTTTTGTGTTTAGTTTACTCGAAAACATACGTGTTCGACGTGCTGGTTATTGTTATCGACAGTTGTATAAAGATGTAATGACAAGGTAAGCAAGACAAACAAATCTAATTGAATTTTTGTTCTAGATTCAAAATCATGTTGTTTTTGCAGTTGTGTATTTTTTTGGTTTTGTCATTAGATTTGTTTTGTTGTGAGCAAGTTTATTTTTTTGCACTTAAAAAGGTTTTTTGTAGTGAGATGGGTTTATTTTGAAGTTTTGTATTAAGGAAAAAAGTGGTCATGTTGTTACAACGCTATTAACTCCTGTATCATCATTTTTTTGTTTCCTTGCTTTCACCTTGGAAACAAGCTGCGTGTTAATTTTCTATTTTTAAATGTTCCGCTGCAATTTTAGCTCTAAGTGATCTTGAAAAAGATCAGGTTTTTTGGGCGGGAAAAATAGAAATATGTTTGAAGCGTGGATAAATACCGTGTCAAATTACCGTTCTTCAGACTAAACTAAATCATCTTGCAGACAATGATTTTATAATTCTTATTTTTTGTACAGTTAATGATTTTCCCAATGTTTCTTATTCAGTCCGCTTATTATATGAAAAGAACTCATTAATTTATACAGTTTTGCACTAAACACACACATGTACGTGACCTTCTCGTGCAGGTACAAGATGTTGTGTGAAGAAACATGGCCGTCTTATAGAACGGGAACTCCAAAAGAAGGTGTTCAAGCCGTAATGAAAGTAAGTGATCTCAATATTTTACTAACGTTTAGCCAAGGTTTTTTGTTTCTTCGGAAATTCGCAAGTCGTGTTTTTGTTTGTTGTGAATATGATATTAAATGTTTCTCATAATTTTGTCTCTCGAATAAACATGCTTATAATAGAGATCTGATACCCCCTGTGTCTTATTAAAAAGACTAAGTCACCGAATCGATTATTCGCCAATATGACACCTTAGATAAACGTAAAATATGTTTATTTTTAAGACACTTCGTGTTGAATCACCTGAATGCGAATTTGGAAAAACAAAATTATTTATTCGAGATCCTAGAACGGTAAGATATTTTCTTTGTTTCAACCAAAGTGTTAATCTCCTTTTTTTTTTCTTTTTTTTTTTCGTTCTTTAAACTTAATGTGATGTTTGCCAGACTCATTTATGTCGTCTCTTCATCCTTTCTTCATTTTTTAAGTAGTCCTGTAAAAAAAAAATTTTTAATACCTTCTATTTTTTCTTATTTTTTTTTTATTCTGGTGTTGCCTTTATTTTTCTCTATGATAATAGCCGTCGTCTGTCTGCGCAGACCCCCCGCTGAGTTACAAAATGATGTTACGGAAACACGAATATCAAATGCGATATATTTTTATCCACTTTATTGCGACGGGTAAATATAAAGGACGGGCGAACCCGTGGATTTTTCCACAGTTTATGATATTAATCGAATACAATCGTTGCATCTGTATAATTTACTTATTTCAGGTTTTCTTCATGGAAAGAAAACGTCATGAACGAGTTATCGAACTTGTTATTCTCCTACAAAAGATTGTTAGAGGCTGGGTAGCAAAACACAAGGTAATGTTTAGCTATTGGTTAATATTTCTTCACAACTTTCTTGTCGCATAAGAAAGATAGCAAGCTTTTTACGAGAGCGGTTCTTAATGCTGACCCTCATAGACACTCTTCACGCTGGTACTTTTAACAATAACTTTTAAAACTTAATATTTTGAGAGGCCGGTTGTTAAAACTTCTTGTCGCTGCTGTAATCTAAGCGCATTTAAATTTTTTAGTTCCAGAAAATGAAAGCTAGTCAAATTAAAATCGCCAGTCATTACAGAGGCTTCTGCGTGAGTTATTTTCATGTTTATATGTTGTTGTTTTTATGTTGTTGTTATTGTTGTTTTCTTTGTAAACTTGAAACAACAACTAAACTAGTATCGTTCTAATTTCAGGAGAGGAGGAAGTTTTTGACTATAAAATTTGCAGCTGTGTCTATTCAGTCGCTTATGAGGGGGCACAGAGTAAGTTCTTTTTGCTCTACAATCAGTTATGTTATACAAATTCACATGTTTTTTTATTATATCTTTTAACGTTTTTTTATTTCTTAGGATCGCAAAATTTATCAGAAGAAATTAAGAAAATACGCTGCACCAAAGATCATAAAATTTATCAAACAATGTTTGGTATGTGAGCTTTTTTGCATGCTTAAGAAAAACAGGTCTGAATGACCACACCCAAATACGTTCCGTTATACCTTGGGTAAATTTTGGCGAGGATTAAATTTGGCGAAATTCGCTAAATTAAATACCCGCCAACGTTTTGATAACTGACTTTTCGCCTAATTAAATACTCGCCAAATTTAACATAATTTACTGTTCGCCAAACTAACTCCCCGCCAATTTTTTTTTAAAAAAAACGTTTTTTTTAATTAAAGAAAAGAAAAATGTTTTTTTCCCAAAAACACAAGCTTGTGTTTCTATATACGTTTATTCTTATTTTTTATAAAACATTTCAAGACATAAAAATTCATTTCTTTGTGTCATTCGCCAAAATAAATTTTTTTGGTGTTTGCTAAATTAAATCCTCGCTAAATTTTATAAAATTTATCAGTAGCCAAATATTCCATTTTGGTCATTTGCCAAATTAAATACTCAACCCTATTCGGTCCCAATCCGCCCCCTGACGGTTTTTTTTTAGTAACTCCTGATTGCTTTCTTATATGGCTATGATACTTACTGAGTTTCAACATTTATCTATTAGACACCTGCATGCTAAATATTTAGGTCCCATACCTTTCAGAGGCTTTGATATTGGCCATTACTCGAAACTACCCCTAAAATCTCTATGAAATCCTTATAATGGGGAAAATATAATAACTCCTGTTAGGATTATCCTTAGAACTTGAAACTTGCAACACAACTTTGTTTCATCAATAAGAATCATTTTGAATAATTTTGACACGTGACTAATCCGATTTCCCGATTTTGTCGGATTTTACCCGAAAATCGGAAAAAAACGGATTTTCGGGCAATTTTTGGGAATTTTTTATTCGATCCATGTAAAAACCGGAAGATATGTTGAACAAAATTTATTTAGCTTTCAGAAACTTTAAACAGAATGTAAAACTCTAGAACAAAAGTAATTATATTTTAAGCAGATAGTGGCATTTTTAACAATTTTAGAGCTTCTGATGACGTCACAGAAAATGTGCTGACGCAAGCAAAAATTTATTGCCGCTATTTTGTTCCCTTTATGACGTACTATAAGTGTGCCAAGTTTGATTCAATTTGACCAATCCTATGAAAAGTTATTGAGGGGGGGGCTGAATCCCCCCCCCCCCCCCCCGGTCATAGTATGTTCGAAAAACCCCGGACCGAATAGGGTTAAGGTATGTCGTGGAGATATGCAGGGCGAAAATGCGTACATCCTTATCAAACCAGAGCACAAAAAATTTTCGTACGTTTATAGTTGTAATAGGCCTGCTAAAATTATTTTTTATCAACTAAAACTTGAAAAATACATGCTAAAGCCAACGATGACATCAAAATGATGTCATTTTTGACCCAAATTAAAACTGTTCGTCCGACAAACTTGAAACAGTTGTCAATAAAGCAGCCAATGATAGTGCATAAAAATTTTCGTGTTGACAATAAAGCAGCCAATGATAGTGCATAAAATTTTTCGTGTTGACAATAAAGCAGCCAATGATAGTGCATAAAAATTTTCGTGTTGACAATAAAGCAGCCAATGATAGTGCATAAAATTTTTCGTGCTAAGTGTTGCTTTTATTCGAAATCTTAAATCCTGCAAGGAGCTTTATTTGCTATTAACAACTTTTAATTGTAATTTTAAATGTTATTTTAAAACACAGGGCGTTCGATTTATTCTGGTGGTTAAAAATAACTTGCCTTCAAACTCTCCCTTGGATTATAACTGGACAAAATCGACAGTGTTATTCACATCGGCTTCTGAACAATTAAGAGTTTTACATCACAGGTGGAGGGTGAGTTATCTATCTTTTGTGTAATCCATGGTGTAGTGTCTAGTTTTGATGTTTTGAACCATCTGTAACGTTCTTTGTAGTGTCGTAAATACCGTAAAGCAATGAGTGCAGAAAAGAAACAAATTTTCACGGAGAAATTGAAAGTCAGTGAACTTTTTAATGGTAATAAAGCTAGTTATAACGAAAGGTGAGTTATACCAACATTGATAGTTAGTTATACCAACTTTGGGACTGCATGGTAAGACTAGCATTGAAGGTAAATAGTATATTGCACCAACAGTGAACTCGAATACCGTGTTGTAGCAACATTGGGGTTGCTTAATAAGTAGCACCAGCATTGAAGTTAAATAGTAAGTTGCACCAACATTGGAACTGCATAAGGAGTTGCACCAGCACTGAAGATGAATACCAACATTTGAGGTTGCATATTAAGACCAGGAAGAAATATTATTTAAAACTTCTGAAAACATATTTTGTGTAAGAAATTCTAAAAAAATGATTCTTCCTTTCATATTTAACGTGTTTTTATTTTATAAGCATATTGGCTTAGGTTTAGTAGGAAAATAAGCATATAATATGCTATCATCGAGCCTTTCCCCAGTAGCACTGAATGGCCATTGACAATTACTGTGACATTTAGGACTATTTGGTTGAGCACTAAAAACTATTACCATGTTACTTTTGTATACTTTTATAAGCTAAAGTAGCGTACCCTGTCTGGAAAAAAAACAAAATCTAACCGGCAAGAAGAATCGGAGACTTTTTACAAAGTAGGATTAACCATAAACAAGCCTGATTTCAAAAATTATGTATGAAATATAAAAAAACATGTATTTCATTTCGTTGATGACGACATTAGCTTCAGGATTGTACACGGTTTCGTTATTTTACTATATCGTTATATCATCTTGCAGATTTGCAAATTGATACTTAGAAAACTCAAAGTTGCCCTGACAAATCAAGTAAAATATACTCAATTCTGTTTTCTGATGTTGTTGACTGCTACTTTTCTGAACGCAGAGTGCTAATTTTTATATTTCATCATTTAGTGTTCCTGTCTTATTTGCTGGTGACAACATAGGTGTGGCAAACAATCCTGCATGGTTGAAACATCAATCAAAACTTGCTTTTGATGTTAACGTCAACATGGCACACAACATAAATAAAATACACAGAGCGAACGCTAAGGTAATAACAGTCTGTGTTTTCTATCTAAATTGTCATCTGTTCTTTTTTTCTCACTGCTCTAAGATTTGTATTTTCGGTATTTTTAAGTAATCGTTATTCATGTAGTAATAAAAAGTGTTTTGTAGAGATCTATAGAGAAAATATCCTCCAATAGCATGGAATTTCTATGCCAGATTGAATTTCACAGAAAAATAAACTATTTTGAATACCTCTCTTCTATTTTAGGCAGTTGAAAGAATCGTCGTGCTTTCGAACCAGCATCTAATTTTCCTTCATCCAAAATCGTTAGCCGTACTATATCACATCGAGTTAGCGAACGTGAAAAAAATTAGCGTGAGTCCGTTTAAAGATGACGTCATCATAGTTCATGTCAACGATGTAAGTTATCTCTTCGCGTGGACCTTGGAGAAAAAAATACAGATTCTTTCCTCCAAGTGTGGAGAGATGTATTTTCTTTTTTTCTAGTTTGTTTTAAACTCTTCCAGTAGACTGCACTTATAAAGTGTCGACTCCATATTAGCTGCCTCACCAAGATGATTTTTTAATTTTCCCTTATTCTAACTTTGCGCTATAGCAGTATAAGCGTATTTTGCACATATTAAATTTCGCCCAATTTTAATCCCCCACAAATTACAAGGAAAAATAGCAAGCTTCTGGGGTTATAGACAAAAGTTAAATGCTCTTCTTCTATGCAAACCACGGAAATATATCTCCGTGCGTTTTCGCGTAAAAAGGTATTTATTGTAAGAATAAGGTATTTCTCATCCTACTATGAAGTTTTATCTCTTTAAAAGGTATGCTTCTTTAGATCAAAGGTGACAAAGCTCTTCAGAAGGGAGATTTGATTATTACAACTCCTCATCTATATGAATTGGTAGCAAAGCTTTCTCTGTTGTATCAATCGTCGACACAAAAACCACTGGATGTTACCATAGCAACAAAGTAAGAATATATCTATTTTCCCTTTCTTTATCTTCTTATCTCGTTAGTAATCATGTTGGTACACGTTAGTATCATGTTGGTACACGTTAGTATCATGTTGGTACACGTTAGTATCATGTTGTTACACGTTAGTAATCATGTTGGTACACGTTAGTAATCATGTTGGTACACGTTAGTATCATGTTGGTACACGTTAGTATCATGTTGGTACACGTTAGTGTCATGTTGGTACACGTTAGTAATCATGTTGGTACACGTTAGTATCATGTTGGTACACGTTAGTATCATGTTGGTACACGTTAGTATCACGTTGACTATGGTCAACATACAGGGTTACTTTAAAGGAATAAACTTTCGCGGTTAAAAACGCTCGCGGTACCAAAATCACTGGAAATTATTTCAAATTAACTTTCGAGTTAATTAGCTAGATCAAGGTCCTTGATAATGATAATTTCCTTTCCGATGTATATTCATTTCGTAATAGAATTTTATATGACCTAAAAAAAGACGTTTTTGAAAAAGTTGGATATTCCGCTGAAATAAACTTTCCAGTTGAACAAATATAGCGTGATCTGCGGAAGACACTTCGCAAATCGATGTAAAATTACCGCGAAAGTTTATTTTTTCACTGCAATGCAAGTAAGTCCAAATAATTGAAAGTAACGGCTTATTTCGCAAAAAATTTCGCATTTAGAGTTATATAGGAATCGGAGAAGAGGAATGATAAAACTTCGCCGTGCATATTCAGTTTTGAGCTGAAAATAACTTTCTGTAATGACATTAAATTACGTGTTTTCTTTGTTTCTTTAGCTTTAAACTAAATTTGAAAGGTAAAGAAACGGACGTAGTGGTGAGCGAGGCAAGCGAGACAAACGGATCTGTAAATGCAGTTTTCAGGAAAAAAGGAAATCAAATATTTGTTGAAGGTTAAAAAACCTGACTGGAATACTTATCCACTCGTTCGAATACGCAAAATAATTCATTCGAAATAACCTAGAAGTTCGATAATGCATGGACCAAGACTCAAAATGGCGACCGTTTAACCCGAGGATGTATGTTAATCATAAAATCTGTCCTGCATTTTCAAGTGTTGCGTATTGTTTGTGCATTTTACGTTGTATTATCTCGCTAGATTTGAATATTAGATGATTTAGTTTTATTTTCAGGCCTCCTTGTAAAGGCTTGTCTCAACTAGGTGTAATATTCCGAGGGAATTGACTTTCAGCATATTAATTGGCTGCCAGTTTCCGCCATAAGTTTGGATTGGTGGTTTTGGCGAGTAGCCATTTTAAAAACGTAGTTGTTTTTGTTTAAATAAAATTTTACGTGCAAAAGCGCTTCATACAAAAATTCTTCAAAATATTGAGATGCATGTAGTGAACCGTGGGTATTAGGGTTTATGATTTAGTTTTGTATTTTTTACTTTTTCTACCTGATTGATATATATTTAAAACGAAACATATTTAGTTTTTCTGAAGTGAATACTATTTAAATTTTTTAGCAAAATAAGGTCAATCCAGTTAGTTGATGTAAAAGTTAGGCCAGATTAAAAAATTCTAAATACAAGAAAAATTTATCTGTTCTTCTGTTATTTTATTTACTACTTTACTGTGACCTGACTTACGGAGATTATTTTTTAAATAAAAGAGAGATATTATAATAGCGTAAGTGTGTGATTTAATTTACAAATATCAGCGTTTATATGTGCGTATATATTTTTTTTCGTTTCTTTTTTATCAATTTCATGTTAGTGTTATTTTTAAAGACAAAATTGTAATATACTGAACGTAAAAAGCTGGCATTATTAATAATTGCATTCCTTTCTCCTTCCCTGAAGTTTTGAATAAAAAGAACCTCTTTTATGTTGAATACAGGTACTTTAATACCAAGCTTTCTCCTGTACCAATATGGAGAAGAAAACCAAAAAAACCTGAGAACGAGGTTGAATTTAACACCTAACACTGAATAAGGATCGTTTTCGCAGCGCAATGAATGTTTGGCTAACTTGTGAACAAACATCGGGGTTTTGACAATTAAACAAAACAACACTGTACAAATCAGCACACTGTACACGATTTTTTATGCCGACATGAGTGTTAACCGCGTTTATTCTATTATAATCCATGTGTTATTTCTTTGCGTGCATAGCTTAGAGCCTCGTTCCCAGTGCACTTTTATAATTTTGTCTTTGGCGTGTTATAACCGCCCATGCGAGAAAAGACGCTCGGGTTGAGGATAGCTTATCCTGATGTGTTAGAGGTTTTTGCTATTTGCTTGTGTATTTTTTTTATTTTTGCGAAATTTATCTCGGGCTATTTTTCTCCTTTTTTTAACTCGTTCCATTTTTGTTTTCCGAAATCCGGGGAAAGACTCCCGGCGTTTAATCGAACAATTACCAAAAGCGTTATGCGTGAAAACACTATGCATTTAATTAAGGGGAACGCGTATTCTGATGATAATTTTAAATCAAAACAAAAAAACAAGATGAAAAGGTGTTGGTGTAGAACTTGCATCCAAGCATAAACATCGATAAAATATTGCATTACAGAGTCACCAACCTCGTCCCCATGGTTTTTTGCCTTTGTAATATGAGAGATGACGTCAGCGTATAATCTGGCTATATATTGGCCAAAAACCACTCAACGATATAAGGGTATTTTTTGTCATCTCCTCTGATATCAAGAAGACAGTAAAAATCTGGGGGCGATGGTACAGAGTCTACATAAAATCAAATTTTAAAAATCAGTCTAGTCTTGTTTGCTGTTTTCGAAATTCCAAGTAGTAAGCAGTTTCCGGAAAGGCTTTGACAAGTTCTTCCATGGAACGAATTTGGTTGGTATTAAGCTCAAATTACGTACAATTAAAACGCTTTTTCTTTTATAAAAATATGTTTTATAAGAATATTACGCCGGGAATTCATGTTCATTGTTTAGAGCAATAATGAAATAAGAATTAATACCAGCACCTTTTGTAATTTGGTTTTGTATATTTTATAAAAAAAGTCTATTACCAGTGCATCATTTAATTTATTTTGTCACAGTGAATAGTCAATTAAGAATAAAAGCAAAATTTCTAAAGGAATAAATTTTTTGTTGACAAAAATTACATAAATTTCTTCAGGTGGGAAATTTTTTGTTTTGCCACAACCTCGATCCCAGGACAAGTTGTCTCTTTTTGCATATCGGACAGTAAGGCAAAAATGGACACCTTTTTCGTCAGACCTATCAATAAGCGCAGCGCATAAGAGACAAAAAGCCCTGAGAGCGAGAAATGGTGTGGCCATTGCTTTTGTGTCCCGATGTAGTCCGCGACAACTGCAATGCTGGTGCATTGGCGCCCTGTATTCATATTTTGAAAGAGAACGCACGCCATACATTTTGTAAACAAACATGGCACGCAATGCCACGTGAAACAGACAAGATTTTTTAACAGAAAAGAGGAAAAGAAGGAAAAGAAAAATATTAAAAGAAAAATAGGAAGTGAAAAAAGAAGAACTTAGCCTTCCACCTAGTCAGAAATAAAGAAAGTGAAACAATATTGTATTAATATATAGTTTTAACTCTTTGTTGAATAGGAACTTGTTGAAAACACGACAAAGTGGACGATTTAAAGATTCAAATAGTTAAGTAGCTAGCTAGCGCTGTGTTTCTAATTTTATAACCTCATAAGGAAAGCAGATCTTTTTTTCATAAGGACCTGTACTTGAACGTTTACTTTAATTGGTCTGGCTACTAGGCTTGAACAATCAATATAGCTAGCTAGCTACAAATATAGCTGCACGAACTCCATCAGGTTTAGAGTAAAAGCTTTGAATTTCTGTTACTTTTTCATGTAGCAATCCTTTTTTTCTGAGAATTGATGCACAATTCTTGATTTAGAATGCCTTATCCCAGTTGCTAAGGCCAATAGAGATTCTGTCTGGTTTTAAATAGAATGGCCTGATTAAAGCTTACCTCCCACTTAAAAAAGTATTCAAGAATCAAATAAAGGTATTGTACTTCTTACGAAAACAATATTCTTTATCAACTTGTTTTGATTTTTTTGCAAATATATATGCGTAGTAAAGGTTACTGTAAACAAAATTTCCTTGCGAAAATCAAAAAAAAATAAAAAATTGTCTGAATTTTGTCAAAGAAAAGCCAATCTTTGTTATAGTAAAACGATTTCACTTTTCCAGTGGTAAATGTGATTTTTAAAGGATATAATAATGATTATACATTTAATTGATCTCAATTTCCATCCATTGATCAACAATTAAAATAAAAAAAACATTTTGGATCTTATTTACAAAACTATAAAAGCTCTGTGGGTGAGATAACTTTCATGGGCAAGCCTATAGGTTTATCTGAGGTTTTTTTTACGTTTTGCGGCTAGTTGAATTATGCTCCAGATATTACATCATGAATTCAAAGTTAAAGAAACACACTTTGTAAAAGAAGTAACGTAACTCTAAATTGAGGCTTTTATAGAAAAAAACCTTGTTACACACATTTATCATGATCCTAAATTACGTGAAATTAAGACTGGGAACAAAGTAGTTTTGTAAATAAGGTTGTTTTAGTGTATGTGTTTTTTAAATTTTTTTATCTTTTCCGATAAATAAAATAATATATATATAATTTAAATAATATAAGAATAAAAAATGTTGGCTTGAATTTTTTAAAAAATCACATTTTGAAAATCATAGGCGTTTCCTTTACAGTAGCCTTAACTTTAAGGAAATAAACTCGTGAATATTTCTCTCTGCATTGGTTTCTAGAAAATTTCAATTATCAAGCTTAGGCCACATATGTCTGTCATATCTCTATAATAATAACCCAGCAAGCCGAATTTATAAATTAATCAATCACAAACATTTTCTAACACTGTTAAAACTCATTGATTCAATCTTAAGTTAAGCAACTCCCTTACTTTGCAGTTTGCAAACGATAATATCTCAGCAGAAAACACTTTGTGAAAGTATTTGCCTGAAAAAAGCCTATACTCACTTTGAAAATGGATATATAACCACTGCAAAATGTTGCCCACACTTCCCTGTGTATGTAAATACATATTTTTGTGGCCTTATTTATTTAGTATTGAGTAATGTTATACTTTAGAGAGATCTAAGAATGATATTAGAGAAAGGAAGCATGAGACGACAATTTCAAGTTAGACTTTTGTTACCTGTAATAATAGGAATTTGTATTGGAATAATATTCACGCATTTTTATGATCCTATACCAAATGTTTCATGTAAACCTGAACGATATCAGTATGAAAAAATGTCCAAAATTTCTAAAGTTTTAAAGAGAGTTAATGTACAAAAAATACATGTGGATCCTGTTGCAGTCAAACCAAAGTCAAGTCATTTTAACTATGATTTCCGTCCTTATTTTGTATACAGTGAACTTGGATTTAAGTTTGATGTTGTTGTTGGTATTATGACATATGAGCAGCATCTTACCTCATTTGCATTGGCAATAAATAATACTTGGTCACAAGATTTATCAAAAGTTATATTTTTTACACCGTATTCTAAGGATAGCAAATTTCATGACCGATATAATGTCCGGCTTAACTTAAATGTTGTACAGCTACCAGATATTGTTGAAGGTTCTTCTCCACTGGAATTTTCGTACAGGATTTTAAAATACATGAAAGATCATTTTTTAAACAGTTACAAGTGGTTTGTGCAAACTCCTGATGATATTTACATAGATCCAAAAAATCTGATGCAGTTTTTATATTCATTAAACAGCTCAATGGATGCATATATTGGACACCCTGTTAAAATAAATGCACCAAGTAAACATGATAAAGTTGTTGATTCTTCAAGATATTACTGTAGCCAGAGGAGTGCGATTATACTAAGTCGGACCACTTTGCTTAAATTATCAGTTTCACCGAATTTATTTAACAGTCCATTTGACATTGCATTAGCAGATTCGATTTTTAAAGACATTGGTATACATTGCAGGAGTAATGGAAACGTAAGTGGATATTTTGATGACTAAACACATTTTTGCACTGATATTGTGACCTTTTTTGCTTTTTTGCATTTTTGTCTTTTTTATAGTTTCAAGATCTCTTTGTTCTTGATAAAGTAAAGAAAAATCAATACATAAAAACTGAATATAACCACCAGAACATTATTGCTGTGTCTGGCTTAACTTCACCTCGTATGTTTTATGAAATAACCAAAAAGAAAGTGCTATACAAACTTCAGCAGACTAAACAAGACGTGAAGCAGCTGCAACACTACATTAGATCTCTCCTGCCTAAACTACCAGCTGGTGTGTATGAGTTATTATGTATGACTTTTTTAGTTTAAATGTTGCTTACGGCAATACATGAAATTTTTACATGAATTTTAATTAAATTGCCTAAATTGTCAGTATGATTTTTTTATAACATCCCAGCCTAACATAAATTTACACTCAGCTTTCAAAAGGACCATTTATATATACACAAACTAAGATCTTTAATGTTTGCCTTCCTCCTTCTAGCCTTTCCACCACTCAATTCTCATTAGCACAGCAATCGCTGATGCCAATGCCAACGTGTTAACAAAGCAGAAATGCAAACTATGTACCACACCTGAAATTATTTTCCGGACTGAAAAAGTTTAGAATGGTTGCCTGTTTTTAACGCTTTCTGACAAAGCGTACATACTTTTTATATGTTGCAGTTGTTGAAGATGTTTTTATTCTTATATAAAAGAAAAAAAGGCAAGCATGAAAATGCAAATCACGCATGAAGATGCAGATCGCGTATGCCTAGAAATAAAATGAACGAGTGTAAAACATGCAAAATAGAGCAAATTGATTTGTTTTCGTTTTTATTGACGTATTGCAATATTTCTGACCTTAGAAGTACCTGAAAAAACATTGCATTGGCCTATCGGTTTTCCTCCACCTTTTAAACCAGCAACAAGATTTGAAGTTATCAAATGGACATATTTTGACGACAAAAGATTTTATGCATTTTCTGATGGTGAGGCTGTGTCAAATGATGAAATATACCGAAATGATGTCTCAGAAATATTTGAAACTATGAAATATGTTATTCACAAAGAACATGGTGTTTCGAAACAATATTTAAAGCTTGTAAATGGATATCGTAGACTGGATCCGCAAAGAGGTATATATATTTATTAACATTGTATACAATTGAAATTACATTGCAAAAATCTGCTGGTACACTAATTCTTATGTTTTTGTTAAAATAATTGCTTTATTTACTGTAACAAGAGTGGTTGGACAGGTGTTATAAGGAGTTTGTTTCAAGGGGTTGGTGTAATAATTCCCTGCCTTTGCTGCTTTGTTGAATTCCTGGTGAAAGGTGTTTTTTAAATTTTACAAATGCCTGATATAAATTTTTTTTATAAGAATTACATAAATCAACCCAAGCCTTACGATTCTTAATGATTGGGCACAAAATAAGCCTAAATATTCTTAAATGATAAAACTCTGCAAACAACTTAAACAACAGTAACTTCTTGCTAGAAAAAAGAACTTATCAGATTTTATATTAAACGATGCACCTTTAACCATGTCGATGTCATCCTATCCAATATAGATCTCGTATCATCATCGAAGATGATATAATAGTTTTAAGGTGATCGTAGTAGTAATTGATCTTTCCAGTGTGCCACCCATTCTTGTATAAAACAGGCGGGCTAAAAACATGATAAAATTAGCAACAAGGGCGTGTGATTACATACTTTGAGCCTCTGGGTGATCCTTAAAATATTCTTTATTTGTAGATTTTGAGCCTCGTGATTCTTACAAAAACGAAATAGTGTAACATTTTAAAATATTTACTTTACAGATACGCTACAAATACTCACTTCACTTTTGATACGACCAGCACTTTACAACTTCTACTGATGGCAGACACGACATAACTTCACAAAAAACAATATTATGAACTGACACAGACTTAGGTAAAATTGACAAAAATTTTGAGAGGTTTATTTTTTGCAGAGATTATTTGAATTGCAAAAATTTCTCGCGAATTTTTCAGATTTTTTCCATCTTGGATATTACATCTAATCTAGTGCATCAGAAATATTATACTATAACAAACCATACCTTATTATTAAGACGTTTTCATAACAGAATCTTTATTTTAAAAACATCCCTCTGCATAATTTCCCGTAAAAATCACTTTGGTTATTCGCGAAAATACTCGGCGTAATATATTTCCGTTTAATTTTTTCTAATGATTCTCACTTGATCTTCCTTGCAAAAGTTAATCATCGTGATGTGCTTCTTCACCCTTTTAAACAGACGAAAAGATCCATGTTTTTTTTATAAGAAAATATGTCTCTTTACTTTTCAGGTGCCGAATACAGTTTCGATGTTAGAAAACAGATTTCAAACACGAACAAATTCGATATCATAAGAATGCATGTACTGAGACCGTTCACAAAGGTTGAAGCGTTGACAATGCCTGCAGCCACTGAACAAAAGGGGATACATATTGTATTACCTGTACTCAGGTTAGATTTTAGTTTCTATATGGATAGTTATCAATGTTTCGTCCTTTGCTTTGCGGAAATTACGAAATAATCTGTTCTTCTGTTTGATTGATTCACGTTTCTACATTTTAAACTTCCTTAATTATCCGAATTCTTTCTCTCCGTTTAAATGAATGAATTTGAAAAACTTTTTTTTGTTAACTTAGTTTTTTTTATAGTTAGCTTCAAATTCCTCTCTAATTAGTTATGTATGTATTTTATAAGAACAATAAGGCTGAAAATTACTGAAAAATAAGAACGTTTGCAAGGCTTCTAAAAAAATACAAAAATTATTGGAGAAATACTTTAAGACAGAATTTTTCACACAACCAATGTCTGCAATTTTGGGAAATCCGATTTGTTACTTGACTTCCAGGTTGCAGATTGTGTAATGTGTGGCGGATCCAGATTTTTTTTTACCTTCTCGAGGCAAACGAAACATACGCTTGGTGCTGAAAAACAAGAAAACCAGTGGTCTTGGTGTTAACCCCCTAACTACGGTCTGGAAATGGAAATAAAAATTTCTGCTCTGTTTAAATGTTACATAAGATTTCTTAAAATAAAAAAAGCGCCTCAAATGTTGTAAAATTTCAACTTCAAAACACGGGTACACTCACAACAACCTTGGTTATACATGTTTTGTTATATTAGTATTTGTTATAAGCAACACTAAGCTGAAATTTAAATTAACTGTTAAACAACACCCGCAGCTTCTAAATTTCTAAGTCTATCAGTTCGACTTACAAACCTCGTGTTTTTAAAAGCGTTTTTTTCTGACTCTGTGACTATAAATAACACGTAGCATGAAACTTGACAACATCATATTTTCCGATTAGGCTAAGACTGAGATTAAAAAAAAAATCGTCATTTTAGGGAAGACATCAATCGTTACGAGAAATTTTTACAAATGTATAAACGTGTCTGTTTACAAACTGGCGAGAATGTAGTGCTGTTGACGGTGTTTATCAACATCCGTGGAGGAGAGTTTGAAGGAGCTGAGAGTGATCAATTTGTTGAACCGAAACGATTAATTGCAAGGTAGGTGACAGTCCCCCTCCTGTCGTCGAAAAATATCGCCAAGAAATGAAAATTGCTTATTTGTAGTTTAGATGTGGAAGGTGAAGAAGCCTTTAAGAACATGAATTTTTTATTATGTTGGTATTTTTCTGGATTTCTTACTTTGTTGTTGTCAGAAAATTTGGCGGGAAAAGATTGCCAACCAAAATTCCACAAAATATCAGGATTTTTAAAATGATAAGTGTACGAGAAAGAGAAACCCCACTGTATTGATAAACCCTTTTCATCATTCGCAAAGTCTGTTTTAAACAACGATATTTCTTTCTCGAATTTTTTATAAAAAATTCCTACATCTTTGAATCTACAAGCTTGTTTATTTTGTTAAAATAATAATAACCAATACATCTCATTTGATTTAGATACAAGCATTCTTACATGTGGGCGCAGTTGCCTTGGTTACAAGTGGGCGTTAAACAACACTCACCAGTGCTGATCATGGATATCGTTTCCATGAAGCTACCTTCAAATGCACTGATATTTTTGATGAGTTTAAGCACGGAATTTACTATCAACTTTTTGAATCGATGTCGTGTGAATGTTGTGAGCGGAATTCAGGTTGGTCCATTTTGTAGCAAATGCATCTATCGATTCACCTTCGATGTTTTTTAAGTTATCCATCTTTTCAATAAAGATAGCCCTTTTTAATGAATGTTATTAGAATTTGTGAACACGATATGTTCCATGTTGCAGGGCCCACGCGACCGGGGTCGGGAGAGGGAAAAGGGGCTATGACTCAACTTTTTTGCAAAGTAATTCTTTTTCTTGAGAGAGAGAAAATCGAATCAAAGTACATGTTGTCACAGTTGCCTCCTATTAAATAATGAAGGTGAAAGAAACCATTGCAGGCTCATGATTTCCTATTTTTGAAATCCTACTGTTTTTTTGTGTAAAGAAAGCAAGTCGTTTTAGTCGCCTAATGAAGCTGGTCTTGTTTATCTCCGAACGATTGTATTCATTAACACGTAGACTGAAAACTTGGCTTTGATTTAACATGGTGCAAAAGCGCTTCAATGCGTTGGCTATACTAGCTTTCATAAGGAATTAATTGACAAAATCCCCTTAGGTAGATTTTGCTAATGAATTCGTTGCGTCGAAATCAACTAGAAAAAACGAATTTTACGAGTTTTTGTTAATTTTGCGAAAGTTAGTTCCCGAAAAAATTATCGGGTAACTCGCTATTCGCGAAATTAATTAACGCAAAATTTAGATTGTTTTTCCTTTTGAAAAATTTTTTGCACTAATTTTTTTTCATTCAGATTAACAATGAAGGTCACCTGTGCATAAATTCATCTCCATTTTGTAACGTTAAACAGAAACAGGAGTCTTTATTTAATGTCGCCCCAGCGTTTCTAATTCACATTGGCACACGAAAAATGCCGAGGTACAAGACAAGTTTACGTGGGCAGAATTTTCCCGAGGCGAATATTTTTTTCGCAATTTACAGAATCCTTCAATTGCCTTGAATCTATCCTATATATTTAGGAAGTATAGATAGACAAGCCATAGAAAGTATCCCTAACCATAAAGATCATAAAAGTGGTTGCTGAGCATTTTGCTTTTTTACCTAAATAGAATTAAAGTAGTTTAAATGTGAACAAGCTTGGTTGGAAAAGGAAAGCTCGAATTTAAAAGTCAATTTGTCGACGCCAGACACCGAAATAAAAGTTCATGTCACTGTTTTTGCCGACCTGAAGTTATGGATTGCCTAGGCGAATCATAAAAACGAAAATTTACGATGCCAAAAAATTGCCCACGTGAAAAAATTTGAATTAGATGGCATCAAATCTATAATCGAAAAATTCGCAAATTTAATTTTCGCGAAATATTAGGGCTCTCCAACTTCGCAAAAATTAGTTCTTGCGAAAATAAAATTTTATTTACGAAAGTTTTCTCGCGAAAATTAATTCTTTTAAATAATGATTTTATTATTTATAGATAAACTTTCTAAATCTTACTTGTAAAGTCTACATTTATTGAGCGCTTAAGTATTTAATTTATAATAAAGGTTTTAAAGCAATCTAGACACTTAGCATTCGCAAAAAATTCCTTGTACCCTCGGAGCACACCATGGTGGCGACTCGGGTGTTCTCCAATTTCGCTGCATCTTTTAAATGTGCCCCTCACTTTCAATACCGTTGCGTTGGCCCTGTGTTGTAACCATATGTACACGAAAACAATCACGGCAAATTTCTAGGCCTAGTACATTGCGGACTGTCGAACCTGGGTTAACGGTCAAATTAACGCGGCCTGATTTAACGGGTCCAATTAACCGTGCCATTAAATGACCCGGTTAATTGGTTAATAAAATATTTAAGAATTTTTAGGGCTATCCTATTGCAGGCTCTTTAGCTGTGTATCCAAAATAAATTGATGCAAGAGTAGAGTATGCTAAATATGTGTGTAAACTGAACAACGTTTCGTTTTTCAGGTGTTCTTTCCAATTCCCTTCATACAGTATGATCCGAAAATAGCATTTCAAAATAAACCACTTCCAACCTTTGTTGACGTTCACCGAGATAACGGTTTTTGGGATGAGACATCAGATGATACCGCGTGTTTCAACAATCACGACTACAAAAATCTACGCATGAGCAAAAGTACTTTTCTTGACGAGAGTAGCAACGTGGAGGAGAGTTTATTACATGTGTTTCAAAGTTCAAATATTCAAGTGTTTCGCGCAGTTGATTCCGAGTTGCGGAAAGGTTACGTCGCGCCAACGTGCGTGAAGGAGGATGATGCGCAGTATAATCAGTGCATGCGACACGCAAGTCGCAGACACGCGTCCAGAGCGCAACTGGCGTATTATCTGTTTCAAAAGAAAACTGTGCTATGAAAAGATTAGTGTTAAGGAAAAAACTATAAAGAAAAAATACATATTATTTATAATATTATTTTATTTAGGTAGCTCTATATTTATATACGTTATTAGCTAAGTGCCATAGACCTTGGTTATTTTTAGTTTGTATATATTGGATTATGATTTTAAACATGTGATATAGATAATTCAATCTGTTCTTTCAGGTGGCCTTTACATATACCCGAAATGAGATTTTAAACAGCAATAAGGTTTCGTTGTTTACATGTTTTTTTTATATCGAGGTTGTGTGAACTACTCATACGCAATAGTTTCATTGCAGGTTAATCGTGTTTACATGAATATTTTAAGGCGAAATAAAGAACACCGAAATGAGTTTCATTTCACCCAAAATCATGTAAACTTTTATAAAGGCTATTTTCCATTTCACCCCTAAAATAAAACTTCATGTAAAGGCTGCCAAAGACGGTGCAAATTTTTAACTATTTTTTTCAGATGCCGTTAACTGATTTTTAAATATATAAATATATCAACATTGTATTATCAGATTGAAGCAAACTGATAAATATTTTACAGTTGCTGACTTCAGCACCTGTCTGCGATGAGCGAAGATTCTGTTTCTTTTAAGGCGTTACTACTAGCTACCCCCCGATACGCACTCGTAAATTTGTTAAAAAGAATGCTTCAGTGAGCAAACATAGTTTTACCTACTGGGTGCGGACTTAGTTAAACTGAGCAATGCGGAACTGGCTGTAATTCACAAACGTAGACACGCTCACCTATTCTTTTGACACAAACAGCAAATAAAAAAATTGGTAAAAACTTTGGAGGTCTTTGTTACTTTTAACTGAAAAGATCTATGCGACAAAGGGAACGGTTTTTTTTTCTGATGTTTAAAAATGTAAGCCAATCAAAATAAAACACATAGGTTCTAAACAATAAAATGAAATCGACAATGAGTTGTGTCGTAAAAATTAGCCAATCGAATAACATTCGAAAATCGCGGGGTTTTCTTGTGATAAAAAAACAAATCACGAAGTAAAATGAAATCAGTCAATTACAAACCGGTCTATTTCAAATTTGAGATAGACCAGTTACGGAGAAATAACACGTTAATCAATAAAGCGGGTTCCTACTAGACTCCGGAATATTTTTTTACATATAAATATTCTGGAGTCTAGTAAAATAGCTCTTTCACAGTTGCCTCTTATAACATAAAATGTATTGTTCAACAAATATCAAAATTGAGTCTCGCCTTCCCGCCCAAATCATACTCAATATCTGCACTCACACCTAATGAAGCGTATCTTATTTACAACAAGCTCAATGAGAGGTATGAATTTGAATACCCAGCCTGAATAGAACCATACATCACGAGCAATTAAACATCTTGCTTTAAGGTCACATCTTAAATCATTTTTCTTACGCTCGTTACAGAAACACATTACTGTTTTCGTGGTGAGTTGAATTGTGCATTATTTTCTCTGCTCTATATAATATTTCATGTATTTTTATTTATCTATATAATTATATTTTAATTACAGCATACATAGCAAGATGGTTGGGAAATTAGCATTGGGACTCCTATTTTTGGCGTGCATGTGCCATGCACGTAAAGGTAAAAAAATATATATATAATTTTGTTACTGTTTTTAACGGGGGCGAGTTTAGCTTGGTGTCTTTTCAAGAGCTTTCGCGTATCTATTTCAACTTTTAAAGCCTTTTTTTACAAGTTACTGACAAGGTCGATTCTAAAAATCTCATATTCTAAAACAAAATCAAAATATACAAAATTTATAAGAACATTGAGTTTTAAAAGATCATTAAGGCTGCGATTTTGACAAAAATTAAAAACACATTAAGAACATACTCAGCCTGGATTCTTTTACAGCTTACGAAAAAAATAATACGAGGCTGGAATTGTTAAAAAATAATTATTTCGAATAATTTTTATTTCTTTGTACTTCTATAAATCTACGTTTTTACATAATTTATACATAATAGAAAGAGTATTTAAAATTCTAGACCAAATTCAATACCATTTTTTTTTTAAATTTCTATAAAAAGTTTAACATTCGTAATTCTGACCTAAATAAAAGCATTCAAGGCTGAAACAGTGTAGAAAAACAAGACCATCCAGCCTAAACTGAAATGTAAGCATTCTTATAAATGGAATCAAAATATTACAATTCACTGACTTTCTTTCTAGTTCAAGAAGCTTACATGTACCATGGTAAAATTGTTCACCAAGAACGTGAAGTAAAAGATGAAGGTTAGAAAATTTTACTTTAGTATGTTAATCCACAGTGTGATCGGTATACGGCTTGCAAAATAAAAAGCAGTTAGTCACCAATATGGTGCACTGCTTTTTACGAAATTATTTTCTTACTAGTAGGAAATTTTTTCGATAGCCAACTCTTTAGTTTTGAACTCGTTTAACGTAGTGCATCTATAGTTTTTGTCATCATATCCCGAAATAACCTTTCCATGCAGAAATTTTTCTTACGCATGGAAAAAGAACTTACCCTATGCTCCCACATCAACCGTTATCTGAATTTTTGTCGATTTTGAAACCGAATAAAGGCCCAAATTCCTACAAATCGTCAAAATTTTAAAGAATGCGACTATTGTTAGTAATTTTCAAGAAAAGTTACGCGTTATTGCTTCTGTGTATTAAACTTAAAGAGGAAAATGAGAGCTATTGTTTGTGGAAAATGACAAAGCAAAAGGGAGAATGGTTTGAAAGTTCTATGGAAATATGTTCTTAAAGGACAAGAAACTTATCTCAAAAAGGCTAAACATGTAATAACAGAATTTTGGAGAAATGAAAAAATTATTTGACAAAATGCATTTCTCCTTTCTTTTTTTCCTAAAATTAAAAAACTCCCGGATAAAGGCCCAATGAGCCTTAAACCCGGGTATAAGACCATGAGCTTTTAAACAGGGTGAGCTATATGCGGGGAAGTAGGGTATGTGTTTTCCTTTGTCATGTGGTTTCAAATCGATTTTTTTATTCTTTGATTGAGATTTCTTCCATTATTTTTTTTTAGAAAGAAGAAGTGCTCCAGGAGATTCCTCAGGTAAGAGTCAACACACAAAAAACATAATTTTACAACGCACTCTCATAAAATGAAACTTTTTTTAAGAACTAAATATGCTTTTACTGAAGTGTTCACGTTCCGCCATTATGATTCACGAAAGACCGCGTAAAAATTTCCTCAAATTTAGACCAACATCCAAGGAATGTTGACCAACATCCAATTTAATATTTTTCTTCCAAAGACAAGAGGATTTTAAACTATACCTGTATAAATGATTACTCATACAGAAGTATAAATACTGTAAATACTATATTACGGGACGTTTATTTGGAATATTACCTTAAAGAAGGCGTTATTTTAAGATTTCGCGTATAAAGGGCGCTTATTAGAGAACGGGTGCATATAATGCGCAATATATAATCATTGTCCTGTTTTTCACGCATGCACATCATCACTTTCATTTTTACGTCCATACCACGTGTCTATTTCGTATTACTACTTATTTTTAACTCTAAATATTGTCATGTGTAAATCCTCATAAAAACGACTGGAGTAAACAAGATAATCTATTTCTCGCCTCGCTTAACTCTAACCCTAAGTGTTTTAACTAGACATTCAAATTATTAGACAATAGATTATTACACTTTTCTCGAATTTCATGATTTTTTGAAAACAACTAATTCATCGAAATTTTTTCCTATATTGGCGTTGATAAAGTTCGCTGTGTTTACCATTTTGCAAATTTGACTCGTTTTTAAACTGAGGTCAAATACAGCTGGTCACACTCACCATGAAAATATACGAGTGTATCAGTAGTCTTTAAGAATTTCAAACTCTTTAATCCACTTTTTAAAAAACATTTAAAGAAAAAAACGCGCGAAGTGTGACAGAAAATTAATTAAGAAAAGTGTATTTCTATTCTAATAAGTTACCGAAGGGAAAGGTTGTTGCGGATAAAGAACTAAAAACGCAAAGTTTATAAAATACTTCCGATTTTAAGCACTTTCTTTGTGATTTTTGTCAATTTCCGCATCATAAACGAAAGAGATTTTTAAGCCACGCTTATTCTGAAGGGGCAAATCAAAGATTCTATTCCACAACAATTCTTCCCTGGGAGTAAATGAAAATTGTAAAAAAACTAACCTTTATTTTTCTAACAACTTCTTGTGATATCTCTCTCTAAAAGAATGTCGTTTTATTAAAAGTCAAATTTTTTAACATTATTGGAAAGAGGAATTCTAGTTCTAACATTCTAGTTGTAAAAAAATCTGAAACACAATACACAATAAAGAAGGATGAATCGAAAGTATTGGTTTTCGCACTCTTTCCAATGATAATAAAAAATTCGAACTTCGCAATTAATTCTTTAATGTATGCTTCATTTTCTTGTGGCAGGCAAAAATTACCTAACCTCCAAATTACTCGAACATTTAGCTATATGTTTAAATCTGTTTCGTTATTTTTAATCGAAAACATAGAATTTTTTATTTATTTTTTGCCTGCCGCAACACTAACCCCTCTTGCATGTTCTTTGCATGATAACTATTTCTTTAGGTGCTAAACGACAAATGTGTGGTCCACAATGTTCTCCCTCCTCATGTGCTCCCACATGCAGTCCACAATGTTGTACCACCATCATCCCAATGCCACCTCCACCACCACCACCATGTCCATCTCCACCATGCATGCCCCCACCACCTTGCCCATCACCCCCTTGCATGCCACCACCGCCGCCACCCTGTGTCCCACCTGCATGCCCGCCTTCACCATGTACCATGCAAGGTGGTTGCGGAGGTATGGTAGGACCACCCGGCCCACCAGGAGCAATGGGGGGAATGGGACCTATGGGACCTATGGGGCCTATGGGACCAATGGGAGCAGCTGGTATGCCAGGAATGATGGGTCCACCAGGACCATGTGGACCAATGGGACCTTGCGGACCACCAGGAATGCCAGCACCTGCACCAAGACCATGCGCACCTATCTGTCTGCACTGGATGGCTATCATTTCTCAGCAACAAGCTCAGTGTCCAACTCAATGTCAACAAACGCAATGCTGTGCGCCACCAATGCAAGCTCCACCACCGCCACCACCACCACCTCCACCGATGATGGCATGTATGCCATCCTGTGCGCCATCATGCTGTGGCAGATAAAATTATCGAAATTGGATCACAGCCACTTTGATACTGTTGAAGGCTGAATTTTTTTAGTATATAACATGCACATATGTTGTTTACAAAGACGCAACGGGTATTTGATTTTTCAGAAGCTGTTTTTAAATTGTTATGGATCAATTCACATAGAAAGGAAATGGGGGTAACCAAGGACGTCCCCGTACATTATCATTATCTGTATGCTAGCATCAGATTCCATCATGCATGATTTTATTAATTTGTCATTTTAATATTTTTATTAGAATTTAACAAGTAACAGTACTAACATACTAAAATATAATGTGATAATTTAATACTGCATTCATTTATGGTGTGTGAGTAACACGTAAGAATAATAAGTACTGATCTTCTTAATAAATATTGTGACAAATGTGAAAAATCACTCCAGGAGATACGTTACTGTATTTTGTTGCGCTGAAGTTTGCGTATCTGTTTTATCTTTTCATACCTTAGTTGGTTTAGCGCATACGTAGTAGCTTCCTACACACTCGTATGAGAGCTCGGTCCAAGAAAAACGCAATTTTACTAACTGAACAGTTTTGTTTCTGCATACTTCCTTTCTTATCTTCTCTCTGAATGTGGGTATATTTAGTACACAGCGGCTCAGTGCTGCTGTTTTTCTGAAATTTCGGTTTTATTTTGAATGTTTTTGAGTTTTTTTGTCCAACGAACAATATTAATAATTTTCTTCGTACCGTTTCTCAGCAGTAGTGCACAAGAGTTATTTGTGCTGATTTTTATTAATTTTGTATCGGACGAAAGAATTGGTAACTCTAGCTGATAAATAATAAATGATAAGTGCTCATTGGGCTGCATTAACAAAAATAAAAACAAAGAGTGCGTAAAAACTGCAGATATGAAAAAAAAAAAATGCGATTTTTAGCATTTAAATCGAAATTTAAAACTTTTATAACATCACTGCCCAGTACACAAATTTGGACAAGGAACAAATCCATTCGCGGTTTTAGGTCCCAGCACAATAGTACATCTAAAAACGTACCCCTTAAAACAATTTTTTATACTCTTTAGAACGACTGCCTTTATTTTTTACAAATTGTGACAGAATTATTACCAAGGACCAAAAACTTTAACAAAATCAGCAAAAGTACATACACATTCTACTGGTAATACCGTGTCCCCCTCAAAAATGACAAATGTTTGTTGGCGTGGCTACATGTAAACGGCACCGCTCAACTCTAAAGGCCACTTTTTAACATTGAATGACGGGAAGTAGCATAAGCTTTTTGTAGCTATAGCGTTCCTTAAAAACACCGGCAGAGTAGACATTGGGTCGGGTAATCGACATTTTAATCCTATAGGTAGGCATAGCGGTGCTGGATACCATTTTAACATATTTTTAGCAGTTTCTGATTCGTCAGGTTATAAACAAATTGTGATATTAAAAAAGCCCGTTGAATATTCCGACCCAAACAGACTGTGGTATTGCTTATACAGAAGCCGGCCTGCTATCATGTTTCTTTAACTTAAACTGTTTTCGCTTTAGACTAAAAAAACGGCAGGCTTATAGTCCAGGAAAATACTCGCTGTGGTACCTCCTTGAATCAGAAAGGCAAAAAAATTGACAGTTTTAAATCCTGACATATATAGCGTTTATTTATTTATGATTGCTTTGTGATATTTTACTGACCATATATAAAAAGCAACTTCGTATACTCTCCTTATCTAAGTCACTTTATTAGAACCGCACTGGATAGAACTGGAAAAGAGAATGCAAAAAATGATATCTCATGTCAAATTACCTGTTGTATTATAAAGTTTTGGTCTGTTAGATGTTAAAAAACAGCTAAAATTTGATATTTTGATCTTGAAAGTGTTACTGTTGTTTTGAAAAGGAAAAAAAGGGATTTTATATGTACGTACTACGTATGCTGGGACCCAAAACTGCCAGAGGATTTTTTTCTTGCAAAAGTAAAAAAATTGAGAATCATTGCCAGCGTAAATTTTTTCCCACCTCGATAATGCAAACCTTAAACCAGACTTTGTATAATAAATATTTTGCTTGTTTGTTAAACATGGGTTCTCGATGGTAACTTTTTACTGAAATTGTGTAGAGCGCCCGTTGAACGGAAATATATATCACGGGCTAACATATAGAACTTTATATCTGTCATCTTTGAAGGTGGAGATAAGTGAATAACTCTAACTTCTGTTTCCTCATCATGGGTTTTCTCGCTCGTCACAAATCTCTTTATTTAAAACAAATTTAAGAGAAACTTAAAAATCGCAATGGTTTTGCTTTTTTTCGTAGGTTGAGAATGGGCGTACATTTAATGGGGCGTTCTTGTAAGGGGCGTTGCTCCATTTTTCTAGGTTTTGATAAGGGTGTTTGTCTGAGAAAAATTTTTCATTTTTGAGATATTGGGTAATCTTGTTTTTTCTTAAAAATTAAAAATGTCCTCTATTTTTTGACTAATCTATTAAATTACGTTTTTTAACTGACTTATCGCAAATATTTTAGGAGGAATGATTGTCAAGAAAAGAAATTTTCGAGGATTCACGAATCCAGATTAAAAAAATCACGAAAAAATTCTTTTTGTAACATATACCAGTCAGGAATTCGCAAAAATTAATTCTTGTCAAAAAAACTCTAGTTGCCAGGTTCGCAGATGTTTGTCTATATCAAGGTTTGGAATAGGAGTGTTATTTTCGTGTATTGGCGAATATTATTTCTCGCGACAAATAATAAACACATGATTCGCAAAAATTGGTTCTCGCGAAATAGAAAAAAACTAAAAAAAAATCGCAAAAATTTCTCCTGCGATGAATTGAAATATACAGCTAAATATATGTTCCCTTTTTCCGAAATTAATTTAAGGAGATATAAGTGTGCAGTGCTTAAACCTCTGTATCGAGCAGATTAAAAAAATAGTTCACACATAAATTCAACTGGAAACATAATCGTGGCTGAAAATGCGTTACCTGCGCTATTGAAAAAGATGTCATCGAAACCTTGTATGAAATCAAACAACGAGGGTTTTTTTTTAATTCCTCTAAATAGTTAAAACATATTTTAATAAATATAAAAACAACAGACAAAAAAGCATTTCGCCTCTTCTGATCTGAATTTTCTTGATATTATTTTTTTCAGTAAAAACTCGTTCTTTCGCAGGAGGCGCAGTCAGTGACCGCCATTTTGGCGCAACTCAATTAGTTATTTTTTTTCATAGGCGCGTATAGGGTTGTACGGGATACTTCTAATTAAACGTTCTTCCAGAAAATTCAGACATTATGAACACGTCCCTTCCAACGGCCTTAATTTCAGATTTCCTTTCAAGTTAAAATTTAGTTTGTATTTCACCACCTGCTTGGCCTACGTAAAATTTGTAGACATGTAGTAACAAGCATTTGCTATAAAAAGAAATTTTAGCGCATTATGTACTACCTTTTCAATGAAAACATATTTAAGATGAATTCTTCTTTCACAACATTAGTAGAATTGGTTTAACTTCATACCATCAACATGATGCGTTATTTTCCGCAATTAGGATATTCAATAAAAATAAACGATAAAATTAACGATATGAAATTAATAATTGCCGACACTTCTTCGAATTAAACCAACCTGCAAAGGTTTGCAACCGCCTTTCTCATCCTAAGCTACCTTGCCGTTAGGGAACTAAATAAATTTTCATCATGTTACGCTCTCCATCCTACGAATTTGCAGGTTGTGTTCCCTCCCTCTGTTATCCTCTTTGGTGCAAGTTTTTATAAAACTAGTCGTTAGCCCGTGGACAATCCACGGGTTTGCCCGTCGCAGCTAAGCTACTATTTTGCGTGACAGACAGACGTATACAGGCATTATAACAGAGGTGATCTTTTCGCCTGAAATGTTCCTAAAAGTTAATATGAAAGCATATTAAGGATTTTTTATTTGCGGAACTTAGGCTAAATTCTTGACAAATTTTATCTAATTTTATATTCCTATCAAATATGTGTGTTATGTATCGTTTGGATTGCAATCACCTGGAGATCACAAATATTACCTTTTGCACGACATTGGCCCGTGGTTATACATATTCCGGTCATCAGATTCTCAACCACCGTTTGAGCATTGTTATTGCGATCATCGTTTGAGCATTGTTATTTCGTGCATTCGTAGCACAAAGTAGCGATTCGGCCACCATTTTAAATAGAATATTACTTTTAACCATTTTTTCTTTTTAGCTTCAAAGAGACAGATGTGTGGATCGCAATGTTCACCATCTTGTGCTCCTGCATGTAGCACTCAATGTTGCGCAGCTGCCATGCCACCACCACCACCTCCACCACCACCAATGGCTATGCCATGTGCAGCCCCGCCATGTATGCCTGCACCTCCACCAGCAGCAGCACCATGCTCACCACCAGGATGTATGCCCGCC
Organism: Hydractinia symbiolongicarpus; assembly: GCF_029227915.1. Taxonomy (NCBI): domain Eukaryota; kingdom Metazoa; phylum Cnidaria; class Hydrozoa; order Anthoathecata; family Hydractiniidae; genus Hydractinia; species Hydractinia symbiolongicarpus. Next base: position 9,577,138 of record NC_079886.1, read on the forward strand.
ATGCCAGCTATGTCAGCTCCATGTATGCCAAGTATGCCAGGATGTGGAAGCATGGGGGGCATGGGAGCTGCCGCTGCATCTGTTCCAGGACCAATGGGGCCTATGGGACCCATGGGTCCAGCAGGAGCACCTGGTATGCCGGGAATGATGGGCCCAGCAGGACCATGTGGACCAATGGGACCTTGCGGACCACCAGGAATGCCAGCACCTGCACCAAGACCATGCTCACCTATTTGCATCCACTGGATGGCAATTGTTTCGCAACAACAACAACAGCAAGCACCACAAGCTGCCACATGTCCAGGACAATGCCAACAATCTCAGTGCTGCGCACCACCAATGCAAGCTCCACCACCACCACCTCCACCACCACCACCACCAATGGCTGCCTGCATGCCATCTTGTGCACCTTCTTGCTGCGGAAGATAAAAAATGGTCATTTTATATAGAATTTTTTTCAATATTGCTATGCACTGTAAAACTTCTTTCAACATAGAGAAATAATACGGTTAACTTGGTTAATTTATTAGTTGTCGTTCTTGCTGAAACTGTGTTTATTTTTCGCGAGCGGAGGTTGTAGCCAAACAAGCAGATATTTCAGACGAAGTAACTTTTCTTACCACTACAATGTCGCTTTTCGTTATTATACCGATAGTATTGTGGCGGGGTTTTTCTTTAAACTAAGAAGATTCCGTCTATTAATAAGGCTGACAAGTGTAGTTCATAATCTGTTTCAGCGATGAGCACTAAGTTTTTTTCGCATAAGACATCCAATTTCGAATTTTGAATATATATAGAAAAAAAGTTAACATCTCAATAGTCAAGAATATCAAACATGACCATAAATAATGTAACAATGAAATTTTTAGACAAACATGAAAACCTTTTTAAGGTTAATTTGGGGTGGGGTAAATGTTGCCTAAGCAGCATAATTTTTCTTTTTTTCGCAAACATGAAATGAAATTTGTGAATAATAATCTGTACAGAGGTTATAGTTCAATTATAAAAAAGAAACAAATGAATTTTAAAAAAAGGTGAAAACCATTTTCTAGCAAAATTTGAAACTAGTTGATTTTTCCTAAAATCATTATGATTTTTTTGTCAAAAATTTAAAATCGTCAGTTGTTAGCATTTATTGATAAGTAACTTAGTGCAAAAAATTAAAAAAATCGAATGAACAGATCTAGAGATATACTACGTAGATAAAAATGCGAACTTTTGTTCAGCAAATTTTGGACCGTTTATATCCGTTTCCGAGCAAACAGATTTTTCTTGCAAACGAGACCAAATGAAATTTGTAGGTAGTTAGCTGTACTAACATTTTAGCCTAAATATAGAAAATTTGGCCTAAAATTTTTGGTGTTTTGTCCAAAAACGTCATTATGATTTAATTTTTAAAAATCTGAATATGCCACTTTCTCGCATTTATTAGCTGTGGAACACACACCTTCTAGTTAGTTTCGGCTAAAAGCTCACACAAAATCCTGATCTTCTGGGATTTAAGTGAAGATGCGTATCTCGGACGCGGTTAGTAAAATTGAAAAAGAATTATTATTGCCTTGTAAATACTTTGAATGTTTTCTATGCTTCTATATGCTCATAAAAATACCACACACCCATGTAAATCTTAGAAAAATCATTTTTATTATTTCGGCTATAACTGACGTATATAGCAGACCAGCTAACGTAGTCAGTGTCAGTAGATAGCAACAGACAGCTAGCTATTTTGTGCTTTCCTCACAAGTTTTTCATTTAGTTAGCCACAAAAGTAAGGAAGCAGATAGCTATAAATCCTGTAATAAAAACCCTGCAAATTTTAGCTGCAATACTCTGCTTAACAAATTATCTTTCCATACATCATAATTAATAGTGTTAGCTTAGCAACAGAATTTTATCCTAGTGGTATAAGCGAGTTTCAATGTTTGATTTTACGGAATTTTCACTCTTATACGACTATAATACGGTGAAGATCTTTTTTGCTTAAATTTGCACAATTTTTTTCAATATGTTGATATTGTAGGGTATGCCTTCCCCATGTTTTTCACACCTGACTACGTCTTCCCCATGTTTTTTTATAAACTTGGCGTTGCCGTATCAACAGCATTCATAAATTGAATCAGCTAATTATATATACACTATATACAGTAGACTCCCGGTAACTCGAACACCGGTTAACTCAAACTGTTTTTACAGTCCCTTGGACATTTCTTAATACTTTCTTATAAAAACTACCCCTTAACTCGAACCCCAGATAACTCGAACATTCGTTTCATCGAACCATTTTTTGGTCCCCCCTTAAGTTAATTTCTTCGGATAACTCGAACTTTTTAGTGTCTAAGTAGAAAATAAAAATAAATTTCGACAAAGCTGTTCTTAAATAATTCTTTTTACAAAGGAGCCAAAATTTTCCTTTTGATACCAATATGATAAAAGAGAAAGCTCTTCAACTTGCCGAAAGTTTTGATCTTAAAAGTTTAGAAAATAATTACATTCTTGTACGTAACAAAAGCTACTTTCTTACAAGTTACAGTCCTCTTTTAAATGCTAAGCAAGCGAAGCTTGAGTCTTGAGTTTTTTATTAGCTTAGGATACGTCGATGATTAGAAATAGGCAGCGTGTATTCTAGAGTAACAATAAAAAACCCAGCTTCGTTCCACAGCTTCATAGCTGTACAGCTATCTTGTCCTTAGGTCATCCTGTATCTTTTCTGACGTCAGGCCGTTGCGGTATAAAAAAGAGGCAACTGGGAGCGAGGTTAATCCACCTGCTAAATGTCGGTCTTTAACAATTTAAGATAGAAAACAGCACAGGAAGTATAAACCAATGTGGCAAGAAATATCTCGCAATGTGGGGTCTCTATATTATCTCAACGCAGTTTAGCAACATCTTTTCTTTTCACTGTCATAACCCTTCGAAGTCGTACTTAAAGGCATCAATCTATTTATGGTAAGAGTTGTTCAATTTTCACTAATAACATTTAAGTTAAATGTTATTAGTGAAATAAAAAGTTTGAGTTATCTAAAATTATCGTTGTTCCACACACACAAAAAAAATTACTACATTTCTCTGTAAATTACAATACAGAGAATTTATTGCAAATTAAATTATTTATTAAAAAAGTAAAAATTAGCCGTAATTTTGTACCGTTAGTCGTAATTTCGCACTGTTAGCCGTAATTTCGTACCGTTAGCCGTAATTTCGTACCACAGGGGCTTCAGAGAAAGACGAATATGTACGCATTACAGATGTGCATATATTTACATAAGATAATCACAGCATAAATACAGATTTTTAAAGGTTCTTTTTAAATTAAATCTTTTAGTCCAACAGAACGATGGTTGTGCGCATGCAACATTGAAGTATTTTATTAGGATTTTAAGTCCGGGAATCCTATTGGTTAATGGATTTTATTATTGAAATTCTATTGGTCAATCACATAATTAGGGTGAACAACTAAGTATGGATTACTCTCATTTTCATCAGCTGGTTGAAATTTTTCTCCAGTTAGATTAGGTTCCTTCAGTGCTAATAAAACATTGTCCTATGATCAGAAAAAGAAAAGTTATTCCCTGCCTATTTGTATACTCTCTAGAATGGCAACAGATAACTACAGAATTTTAAGAGATTTAGTATTATTTAAGAGGTTTTTCGGTTATACGTATAAAAACCATTTCGTATTTTAGGAGATTTTGCCGAAACCTTAGGAGAAAATAAAGCGAATAAAAATCCAGCTTTTCCTTGTTTTAATGTCAGAGAAGCTGTCCATTTCAATTTGTAAATCTTTGTGCAAATATAATTCATCAGTTCCGTTGCAAAAAAAAATATGCTCATATTTATTGCTCATATCTTTGTTAAAGATAAACATATGCTCAATTTTTGTCATTTAAAACACAATGAAAAAAAGTTACTATATGATAAAAATAATGGATGAGCAAAAATAATTTAAGGTGGGTCACTTTCCTCTAAGTAGGGAAATATTGCAGGTTCATAAACTAACAAAGCACTTACAAAAAAGCCTTTTTAGCGTGTCCAAACAGACTGATAGTAAATTAAGAAACCTCCAGCCTTTGCTAGCATATAAGAAAAACTTTACCTCGTTAATTAGGTGATCAATCACTTTATTAATCAAATAGGTTTGCTCTTCCAATTCTACTTCCGTTTCAATATCTTTTTCAATTTCTCTCAGATACCAATTGCATACATCTTCGCGACGTAATCCAGTTTCGCCTATGAATTAGAAGATTAAACAACATATCTGATACGAACTATTCTAACATCATTTTATTCAGCATTTTGCCAATTCAAGACAACATTAGAGTGGGCGGAAAGAGAGAGAGAGATTTATGCAGGCGGGATGTTGGAAAAAGAAAAATTATTTCTGAAATTACACTTCCAACTCGTCTTAAATCCACAATTTAAATTTTATGATTTTAAAAAGAGTATGCATGACAATTCGTTTTAAATTCGTTACTTTGTGCAGTTCGTTTGCAATAAGTAAATTAACAGATGGAATTACAAAGTAAAAGTCTATAAAAAACTCACTACTAGTGATTGGTTTATCTTCTTCCTGTCTCATAAAAAGGACCAATGTATTTGCTATACTTCGATACTTCTCGTAATTTAGTTTCACTTTCCTCTTCGTAGGTTTTGAAGGGGAAGGAGCTTGCTCTTCGTTTGCATCGCCGTTTGTAAGATTTTCAGAATCATTAAGTTCTTCTGTAAATAAATTAAAAGCTTTTACATAAAATAAACACATAAATACGTTACAACAACAAAAAAAACCATGAAAAATTCAAGAATTAAGTATCGGTGTCTTCCCAATAAATACCGTGCACACATTCAGTAAGACACAGAAATTTTGACATTAAAAGCATACTAAGTATTTGGTATAGGTGATTCTTCAGTCTTGAAATTAAGTGCACTTTCCATGCAAAGTGAAAAAATGGCTAACTGGAATTGGAATACTGGAACTTAATAACACTAACCTCGTTCTTCCTCCTCATCTGCATCGAATTGAACATCGGGTGTTTCCACACGTATAATTGACTTGTTCAATAATCTAAAGGCTTCCTTTACGTGTTTTGGTGTGACTGTGTCCTGACAATGCAATCTGGTCAGTGACTCTGACAAGCGAATCATGCTTTCGAGCTGTCTCACAGTGATTCTCCAGGAGGATTTTGCAACACCTGAGCTATCCCTCTGTCTGAGCACTTTATATTGAGACACCATGTAATTTTGGGCTTCTTTTGAGATCACGGGCTTAAATAATCTTGCAAACGTGAGATAACGTTGAATTTCATCTACAGAATAAACACGTTCAATGGATTCTTCATTACGACTGTGCAGTTCAACAATACGTCGTGCAATGGCATAATCGGTCACTTCGTTGCATTCGTCCACCAATATGAAGAACAAATCAAAACGCGACATGATGGGAGCTGATAGTGTAATGTTTTGCTTAAGTGATTTCGTGCGATCGTATCTCCCACCAATGGGATTTGCTGCAGCTAATATTGATGTTCGCGCGTTCAATGTAGCCTGGAAAAATAAGGTTAAAATTAAGATGCAGACATTTCAGACAAAGACAAACAAATTAATTCGCATTGTTTATTTCCTAGGACAGTCCTAGCAATGTACCTTTACACCAGCCTTTGTGATTGATATCGTCTGTTGTTCCATGGCTTCGTGAATAGCAACTTGATCTTTGGGATCCATTTTATCAAACTCGTCTATACAACATACACCCTATGAAGCAGTATAACGATTGATGGATTAACTAAGACATTTAAAATTTCATTCTAACGACTACTCTAAGCAACTACAAAGATCAGAAAGTTTAACAGGAATTTTCACTTATTATGGTCCATTTTGTATCTCCCAAAATCGTAAAAGTATATGCCCTGAAATTTGGATTTTTTTCCTTGCGAGGGTTTCTGCGCATAAAGTATATTTTCTTTCACTTGGCTGCACTTTTTCTATGAATTATCTGCAGTATATACAGATGGAATTTTCACGCGTCTGTACAAAGTTACTTTAAAGCTGATTAATTGAAAAAAATCGCCAAATGTTAATTTTTTCGGCCTATGATAAACATTACTTTCACTTAAATCGAACTAGTTTAACTAGCAAAAGTACAAATGGTTCACTGACTGGGGTCTTATTATTCTTACAACATTTAATATTTAATATTAATATTTATAATTTACTCCGTAATAATGTCTGTTCTAATCTTTTTTTTTATTACACCTACGTTATCAGCCAACATAAGAGCACCAGCTTCAATGACAAATTCATTTGATTCTTCATCTTTTACAACAGCAGCTGTTAAACCAGCAGCTGAACTTGCTTTACCAGATGTGTATACCGCACGAGGTGAAAAGTGTTCCACTTGCCTAAGATGATAATTAAGGTTCTGTTCAAGAAGATGTGGGATAAATCACAAATCTAAACCTCAATGAAGCTAAACGTCAGATTGACGTTACACATTTTTGACTTGTGAGTTACTAAAGTTACCGTTTTACAGGGAAATCCAAAAAATGTCACGAAAGAAAGATGTTAAAAAAATAGCATCTTTAGTTTAGGCCATTTGACACAACAACGAAAATTAAGGTTTACATTGGTAGAATAAAAAACAGTCGTTTACAAAAAATCCTTGAATCTGAAAATCCAATAAAAGTCATCATATTGTTGAGGCCAATTTAGTGACTTCTAACTTACTTACTTTAAGAACTGACTTTTCGCTGTGCTAGGATCTCCCACAACACATACATTGATGTCACCACGCAACGTTGTACCTTCTGCTGTTGTTTTCGGAACACCACCAAACAACATTAATAAAACACCTCTTTTAACTTCATCGTTACCTAAAAAATATAAAATGTGAAGCAACAACATTCTAAACCTCGAACTGAAAAAATAAACACTTTCTTAAATTTTTCTGTTCTTACGCGCTGCCCTTTACAATGAGATATTTTTGGGATTGTGTATTTTTTTAGCAGTGAATTTATTCTTTCACATGAAGGAAAACACCACTTCTTCGTGTACAATTAGGGGCGTATTGTCAACAAAATGCTTCATGAACCTTTTAGAAAGATATCTTACCATGTATAGTAGGGAACATGCTGTTAACAAGATTGTGGTACAGATTTTTGTCTTGACTCATTTCATATATTTTATGCCATTCCTGTTCTGTCATTTGCTTTTTAATTGCTTCTGCACTTAGTTCTTCAGAAGATAAGTCCTTCCCTCCAAAACGAGGGTTTGTGGCCGTGACACTGCATGCTAAGAATGCCAAACGGTATGTCAAATCACGCACACCGAGTGATTTTAGGCCTCGTACGCCCTCAATATCACCTAAATAACACACAGGTTACGCATAAATAGAAATACAATATCCTTTATTCACATCTTCCACTGTTAAAATCTATTCTGGTAAAAAAACACTTTACAAAAAACAAAATGTTACACATACCGTGGTAGTTAAACAGACAATTGTTGCAAAACAACAAGGAATGTTGAACTTTGTGAGAAATTTTATATAAATATATCAAATTAGGACAATTTCACACTAACCTCCTGCTTTGTTGCCACGGCCTGCACGTGTTTCAGCTTTAGATCCCGGCATATTTATTTGTGCCACATCTGGAACAACAACAAGCGTTCCAGTAAAGTCGCACTTGTCACCAGCTTGCGCTTGTTCTACTGCTTCAGCGCGAACAATAATCTCAACACTGAATGAGAAAAAAACAATGAAAATCACATCAATGCAGTATGGGATAAAATTAATTGTTATTGGCCAACTTACCTCCTGGGAATGCTACCACGTGGTAGCTCAGTCTGGGTCTCCTGAATTCGAACTTTTTGAAAATCAACAAATCGTGACTTGTCTATATCAAGTTGAAAATTTCGACGATTTTGGCAAACTGGATTACGGCATACATTTGGCTATATAAAAAAATGAGAGAAAATCCACTTGCATCAAAAATATCCACTTTCCCATTCGACCAAACACATACTAGCAATGTTGAAACAGCAAAAAATTTATATTGCAGTGGGTCATAAAAACATTGTATGTAACGTTGCATGAATTTAAATTCCATTTTGCTTCACATGCCCATATCAACAGAATTGACTGATATGAACCAAATATAACAAACTCCATGCAAATCTTTGCATTTTTGTAGAATTATTTTTTTTGGTCTAAGATAATTTATTTCTGTGGTTTGAACTTTTACATTTTAGCAGAATAATATTTTTGCTTCAATATTTTTAAAAGCTTTGCAGAATTTATTTTTGCTGTTCGGAAAAAAACCTTGCTAATTTTTGGGGAAAAAAGTGAAATCGCTAAATTTTCTTCATATGGAAATTTTCAACAATAAATTAAGGTGATGTTGCAATATAGACTGGATTCTAAATGCTGGCTTGTCCAGGAAAGCTATGCACACACATGCAAAAAGATTTGGGTCTGCTATTGATAGCATGTGCATAATGCTAAGCTTTATGAGGGGTTGACCAATGCAAAACACCCTATAGCCTTATATGTTAAATATGTTTTATAACATATCTAAAAATCTTTAAAAAAAGTCTGTCATAGCATAAAAAAACTACCTGTGTATATTTAAATTGTTGCTCCACATCTTTAGTGACGGTTTGACAATCCAAGCAGATAAAAGTACCACTAACAAGCTCAGGATGGACTGGGTGAGTCCTGACAACCTGACCGCTAATGCGCAACAATGATCCAATTTTTATAGTGGATAATTCACGAATTCTAAACAAACAAGGCAAGCAGTGGAAAATATTAGTAGGATCGATCTCAAAGTTCTGTATCATTTTTGTGCACAAAACACACTATAAGAATTTTATTTAAGCTTAGCCTACATAAATTTAATACTCTTTAACAATATGAGAGTTTGGCTTAAGCTTTGATTAAATAAATTTAATATATACTCAGGCCTTGCCATGAGTTGCGTGCAATTGCTCGCGCCAGCGTTGTGCTCACGTAAATGCTCGTTACCCCAGCATTCTATTGCTCGCGTAAATATTAACATTTTGAGATAAGTGTAAACGTTTTTCTCAAGAATTGATTGGTCTTTTAAGTGAAAGTCCTGCACGAACGCTCAACCTGAAACTGAAAAGATATTTGGTGTGATTATTTTCCACCAATCATGCAAAAGTTCATTCGCCATTTTGTAAAACGCTTGCGATACGGGCATTAAGGTTAATCTTTGTTGCGCATTCATTTTGCAGTAGAAAAGTGGGGGACGTTTTAAATCGTGAACCCCAAACACGAGGTCGAGAGTCTACTGGTATAGCGACTCTCTCAATTTTAACTTCCTTTTCTACATGTCCGAAATAGTATGCATGACTATACTGTCGTTTTCATAAATTTGTTTATTTTTCAGCAAATAGGAAAAATATGCTTCGTTTTCAAATTAAAAAAAGTCTTTATCCGCATGGTTTAAATAAAACTTCAAAATTTATTCGGAAAGTTCAGGTACACGTCTGGTACATAAAATTTATACAGAAAAAAAAGTATACCGCATGTGGGTTTCGTTTTTAAAATTGTTTGAATAACAGTTGCAGCATAAAGAAAATAATCCATTAAATTTGGACCTGCTATGGTTTCCAATTGTTTTGTCAAATGAAGAAATTATCTACAATTAAATCCATGATAAATTGTCTGTTCCGCCTGTAAGTGCAGTTTTGCAGACTTGTGTCATCCGTGCTCCGTCGGGGTTCACCTCCCATTAGTTAACAACCGCATGGCTGGATTTCTTGTGTAAGACCTGGTTACCAACGACGCAGGGGCCAGGCAAAAGAGATTTATGTCTACGTCAGGAGTCTGTGAATTAGCTAGAATGGTCAGGTTGGCTATGAATAGGCTTGCTTGTGGATTATAAGGACCAGGACTATTCAATAATTCTGAGATCCAAAAATGTCCGACCAAGACAGAAATCTATCAGACGTTTTAACAAATTAAAAAATAGAATTTTAGGACTAATTATTCGATTCAACAATCCAATTCTATGTGCTACATAGCATATGCCAAGTAAAAAACTTCATACAGAAATTGAACAGTAAATCACACACAATGTGCTTAAACAGCCATTTTTTGCTATGCATGTACAAAACATTGTAGGAAAAATTCTGCAACAACTAAGTTCACAGTCAAGTTGATAGGGAAAGTTTAAAGATGCAAAACGTTTTGTGTCTGACATGTGCAAAAAACATTATTTCAGTAGGGTACCTACTTGTGTCTTGTTGGTAACTCAATAAAACTGGCATAAAATTCTTTTGATAAAGGGACTTCTCCACGATCTCTTGCAAAATTTCGGACTGCTCTGCACAAGTATGGATAAACTCTAGAGAAAAACATATATTTAAAAACATCAGTTTTGCAATCACTTCCTCAAAGAAGTTACCCTATCTCAGTAACAACATGATTAATTACCTAAAATATTCTTCCTGGATAATGGTAGCAAGTTCTGATTTGTAGGTTTGTACATCTTGGAAACTAACAGATAGTGTATTTCGCTCTGGCCGGATCAGCTCTTGAGCTTCTGAAAGGTATTTAATCTCACCATCAACTGTAAATCTGAAAATAAAAATATTGGTATATTTTTCGAACAGAGACCTTTTCCCTTATAATATGGCAGTATCACAGTTTGACATGGAATCATTATTGCATCGGATTATATGGTACCAATAAAAGTGATATTTCATCTGTTATAATTTGTCTAAACACCCAAAGTGGACGATTTTCCTTTGAATTAGCAAAATAGTATATGTCATATTTGTTTTTTTTTCGACATTCTGTCATGTTGTCAATGCATTAGAATAAAAAGTTTGTTGACCACAACTGATTTTAGAAATTGCAACAGCAACATAAGTTGAAGCCATTTCCTGATCATTAAATGTCAGAAGCAGTGGCGTATCCAGAGGTTAGTTTGGGCATACCGTGAACCAAAGCGCAAGAATTTGAAAATAACCTAGGGATCTTGGGGACGCTGTAAGCCTCCCAGTGGGTACAGAGTGGAGCCCTTTTGCGAGACGGGAAAAATTTGACCATTTTTTCGCTAAAATCACATTCTCGTAAGCGAATTAAGGCAATGGCGCTATGAAGAACAACTTCGAACATCATAGACGTTGAGACTGGGAACACTAGACCAATGGTAGCCTGCCTAGGCGCGCCAAAGGATGTGATTTACGTGCAAGGCCTTTCTTAGGCTGCAAAAGGCCTTATTACAGCATTTAGAGGGCTGTGCGCATACTTAAGATTGTTCTAAGGCCATGGCGCTATGAAAAGCCGCTTGCGACATCGTAGTACATTGAGACTGGGAACACTAGACCCTAGTAGCTTGTCTGGTCGCTTTGAAGCACATGATTTACGTGTAAGGCCTTTATTAGGCTGCAAAAGGCTATATTACAGTCTTTAGATTTCTATCGCCATTTTCCGTTCTTAAACTTTTAAAATGCGATCTAACGAAGCATTTTCATCGCCACTTTTCGTTCTTTAACTTTAAAAATGCGATCTAACGAAAATTAAATCTTTGTTAAATTTTATTTTCTTTTGTTGATCTCTTGACGACTATAGCAATTAAATATACAACAATGGGACACACGCAGTTCACATGAGCTAATTAAATTTCACGAACAAGACATGAACTTTAAGCTACGCAAACTCAATTAGGGTCAGTGCTCTGCCAGACAACTCCCTACCACATCCAACGTCCCACAAAGTGCACCATCTACCCAATTTCCCTGACATGGCTTGGGTTAACCCGGGGCTATGGAAATATTCAATTGCTCACATTGAATCGTCGCTAAGGGAAATCGAACCCTGGTCTCCCGCACAAAGTACGAGAGTGATAACCACTAAACTAGTGTCACCGGGTATTGTACAGAGTTTCAAACAGTTGGCTTCAAAAGTAATCCATTAGTATTACTAGAAATTAACCTTGCATTAATTTGGGAATAATTTGGGCGAGTTCCATAGTTATCAGGTGATAGGCACAAATGTTATTAGAAAAGTCACCAAAGTACACTCTCCAAGCTAAAGCATTTTTGGCTGCACACCTTCTTGTAATATTTTTAAAATCAGGCAATTTTTTGTGAAATCAGGGGAGCAGAAGACCTTCCTTAATACCAATAGACTTCAGATTAAATCAGGAGGGTTTGAATGTTTTCTAGACTGTATGAAAGTGCCTACCTGTCAGGCAACAGCATTTAAGTAAGTAAGTAAGTAAGTAAGTAAACATTTATTTACCTAAGAAATGACAATTTGCAATACTAAAAGAATAAATTAGCAATTAGGAAGGAGACTTTCCCGATAGCCAAGGCTAAACAAAGGAGAAAGCCACCAAGAAAAATGTGAAATATTTTCATATGTCAGTAAATACTGTAAGTTTACAAAGATTAAAATGAAAAAGCATTATTGATTATAATTAGTATAAATGAAAATTCAGTACCATATAGTCAAATAGAAAAAAGTAATGAGACAAAATAATGAAGAGGAAAGCTAGTTGATGTATTGACTCATGTAGAAACTTGTAGCTAGGGATATGATTGTGCTTAATTTACAGTTTGTGAGGTTAGTATCAGGATAATTTCTTTGCAGATTGTTCCACTGTAATGTGGAGATTCTAGAGAATGAAAAAGATCCAAACGTCGATGTGTTAACTGTTGGTTCAATAAGCAAACCAATTGTGTTACATCTAGTTTCATGAGAGTGTGAGATTCGATCAAATTTGAGTGAGGTAAGTGTGTCAGATGGGAGGTTAGAGTTTAGGAATTTGTGGATAAATTGAATGTTAAGGACTTTAACTAGGTCGAAGAATTTAAGAATTCCAAGTTCTGCAAATATAGGCAAAGATGGGGATCTTGGTTCACTGAAGGTGATCAGCCTAAGGGCAGCCTTTTGGAGGGTAAGTATTCTGTGGGCTACTGTGGTGTCTCGAGTGCCCCATACTTGGCAAGCATAGCTTAAGTGAGAACTAAAGATAGCATGGTAAATGTTTAGCAGGGATTTTAGGGGAACATAGTGACGAATTTTAGATAACATCCCATTGGCTCTTTGAAGTTTAGTAGCCACAGATGAGACATGATACTTCCAGGAAAGATGTTCATCAACATGAACACCCAGGTATTTCACACTTTCGCTAGGATAAATGCGCTTACCACATAGAATCAAAAAAGGTAAAAATTCAAGCCTACGAGATTGGGATCTAAATACAAGAAACTCTGTTTTGCTGGAGTTCAGTGATATTTTGTTGGCGTTAAGCCAACACACAAGGCGTTTAAGATCAGCATTCATCCCTCCTCTACAAAGGGATTCTAGTGATTTTGAGAATTTCAGCAGATGAGTGTCGTCAGCAAAATGATAGGTCTCTGACGATTTGATACAATTATGCAGATCATTAATATACAACAAGAACAGCAGCGGACCAAGAACAGAGCCTTGAGCCACACCATGTAGAATGGCTTTAAGTTGAGATTTGAATTCACCGATTGAGACATACTGGAGACGACCAGTTAAATAAGACCTGAACCAATCATTTGCTTTTCCCCGAATACCATAGTGATTTAGCTTGGATAGAAGAATTTTGTGGTCAACAGTATCAAAAGCTTTTTGTAAGTCGACAAACACTCCACAGGCAAGCTCACCTTTGTCAAGGCAATGTCTAATGCATTCAACTATAGTAAGCACAGCCTGTGATGTTGAATGCTGTTTTCTGAATCCAAACTGTTTGGGATATAGGATATCATGGTTGTTGAGAAAGCCTATGATTTACTTCGTCTAATCGTTGAACATGAAAAAGGAAAAATTAAAAACATTTCCAAACAAACAAATAACTAGAGAATCTGGTACCAGTGTGACTGTATGTTTTCTGTTCAAAATAAGAAAACTTACTCCTCAAGGAAATCTTGAAATAGTTTTTGGCATCTTTCCCCAAGCTCATCTCTGACCCTTGAAGCTCCTGAGGTTACATCAGCAACATCCATGTTTATTGTTGATTATGTTATAGCTGTTCCTTCGTGTACATATAATTTTAAGTGAAGTTGATAATATATATGTTCCGCACAACTTTATTCCTAAAAATATTAGGCTGCGACCCTCGGCTACATGAATTTATATAAGAGTTAGGCATATATGCATAACATGTTCATATACATGACGTACAAGCAATAAAATACGCGGGAAATCTTGCAAAGGAGCGCGATATATGCCATAAATCATGTGCGCGCCGGGAAGGAAAAAAACGGTTTGCGTTAGGTACCCAGCCAGAGACAAAAAGAAAGCCTTGGAACAAGATTGAGGAAAGTGTCCGTCTCTACCATCTTTTTTAACCTCGTCTGTCAATAGTATACCTGATTTTGATCTCAATGTAAGTTGCTTAGTTCGTTTTTCACTATTCCAATTACTTTTTTTTATTTATTCTTCGCTTTAGGAAAGTCTACAATTTGGATATACACTCGTGTAAAATCTTTCTGTTAAATCTGGAAGGTATATCTTAATATAAACAAGACGTATGATATACGCAAACAACCTCGCGGATAAAGTTCACAAAAAGCTGTCTATCTAAACGTGATTTTTGTTACGAAGTTAGACACGACATATTTTGCTATTCAGATAGGCGATATTTATTACGCACTACGCAGTTATTTTTCAAAATTAATTTGTGAGATCTTTTTGAACGGAAAATTTCTCGAAAATTCGATTTTCGATGGGTCCGCCTTGGGTAAACTGACTAACAGGAAAAAGAAAGACTCCAAACCCCACCTAAAAGTTGCTAAATTCAGTAATCCAGCATCTTATCTCTTTAAAAAAAAAAAAAAAAATAGTTACCAAGATGAGATTCGAACACACGACTACTCCCGTGTCGGTGCTCAGAGAGGCAAAAATTTCCATTCTTGTAGGACACATTTGCGTTTTAATACAAGCTCACGAGCTTGTAACAAGCTCACGAGCTTGTAATGATTTGGAATCATGCCTTACGTAGCATGAGTCCAAATCATTTCCATATTTTGGTGTCATTAGTAATTGGCTTTCTTATCACATATGCATCGTTCCCCGTCCTACTTCACATATCGCATCTCATAGGATAAACCACAATCTGACCCTATTTAAACAAGTTTAAAAAGAGTGGCAATGGAAGGTGCATCCCTTATCACATTCACGACAGTCAATCAAGTGAACAGATATATATTTAATTGAAACTCGATGGACAGGCGAGTTTCTTTTCAACCTACAGTACTATAAAAGAAAAAAAACATGACGTATGTAGAGTGTTCTGTCGAGCAACAACATGGAAATCCAAAAAAGAAATTTGTATTAATATAATCTGGCGTGGTAGTCATCTTTTTATATATCCGGTTTTAAAAAAGAAATGTTTATGTGTAAAGCTCAGCGAAGCATTTGCATAGAGTTAGCTTTCACTCGATACTTTTGTTAAAGGTAAAACACACATGAAAATTCAAGCAGTCCGAGTGACGGGACTTGCGTGTAATACACAAAGTAAGAGAAAAGCAATCATTTCTTCCTCAATAACAAGCGAAACGTGTCTAGCTGCAAACGCGTTACTGATCAAACTGACAATTCTTAATAGTGCAGTGCTTGCATTTTTAAATAGATATAGTTGTCTCCTGTAGTACACCCTTTCCATTAGCGTCAGCAGTGATCATGATGCTTCATGTCCTATAGTAAATCCCTGGTTTGTCAAAAAATTTTAGCCAGGACCTTGCCGTATTCAACTATCTTTGTACTAGTATCCTTGATTAAGCTTAAATTGGATGAAAAAAACATATGTGCTTTTTTCGCAGCTTTTCGCGCATGCGTCAGCTTTTTCAGTTCAATCTTGGTATCGGCAATGCATTTATTCCAAATCTTTAAATATTTCAATATGAATCCCTGGGAAACTTTCTTGTTCTAGTCTCTCTTCACTTTTCATCCCTTTTTATCTTTTGTTCGTAAAAAATCTTTCTGCTTTAAAGCGGCCACAGGTTCTCACACAAGCTTTGTAATTTCGCGAGAGAACCCACTGATAATAAATCTGTC
Source organism: Hydractinia symbiolongicarpus (assembly GCF_029227915.1). Lineage (NCBI taxonomy): Eukaryota > Metazoa > Cnidaria > Hydrozoa > Anthoathecata > Hydractiniidae > Hydractinia > Hydractinia symbiolongicarpus. The sequence continues at coordinate 9,593,195 of NC_079886.1, forward strand.
GTCTTGAATTTAGCAGAACTAGCTTTGCAGCTTAATATTCTATTAATTAAGTCGCCTGGTATACATTTTTTCATCATGGTTTCAATCATCCCTAAAGGTTCCTCAAGAAGACTATATAGGTCGTCAATTTTCTACCTTTTTCTTATACTCTGACATCCAACAGAGTCCACTTCGCTGAGCCATCATGTGATATTGATCCTCTTGCTAACATATAGTGAAAATATTTTCAGTTCTACTAAAAGGCTACTGATTTGGTCTTTTCCCGTCTAGAGCGTCTTATTCTGTTGCAAAATATATTTTCAAAATATGATATGCTGCCATTGTTTTTGCGTGGCTTAGTAGATAGGCCCTTACGCAGAGCACTAGGTTAAAATATGCGAGTCTTCACATTCCGTTTTTGCACGTTGATTCTTCACACATGCCTCAAAATGTTAAAATTTCCCCTGATGTAAAGTGCATGTTTTTGTTTGTCGCAACAGCTACAAACGATACAGCTACGATAGTTTTCAGCAACTGGTACGATTCGAAAACGTTGCTGTGAACCGTACGTGTTTCAAACTAAATGACGGCGCAGTCGTAACTTTGCAGGTTGGAACATGCAAAGTCGAAATGAAAAAGGAAAAGCCCATCCTCACTTATTTATTAGAACAAGTTTTTTAGAAAATATTTTGCCGTTCTATAAATTAGGAATACTTTGTTGAAAGGTCCCAACTCGTCTTGCATTATTTACCTATACAGCATTTAAAAAAGATTGTAAGGCAGACAGGTCACACCTTTTAATGCAAATTCTCCCAATAGAGAAGGTGTACATAAGGTATCTCGTTAAAGCTCGGATGTTATGATGTTGCAGTATAGTCGAGTTCCTTAGTGTCTAACTAAGGTTTTGAAGGTATAATGCTGTCGAAGTATAGCCGAGTTCCTTAGTGCCTCTCTATTACTTGGAAGGTGTAATGGTATCGACAACAAGAGCAGCTTACGAGGGCATATAGCACACGTTATTGCAGTGTCCTAATATGGTGTTTTTGTTAGAGCAAAAATATCTTATATCTATCGAGTCAACCTCGATCCCAGGGCCTGTAGCGTTTTTTAATATGAGGATGAAACGCGTACGAGTACGGAGGTTTAAAACGAGAAAAATAACTTCTTGGTTCAGCGAAGTTGGTGTAGTAGTAGCGCATTCGACTTGTAATCATAATGTTTCAGGTTCGAGTCCCCACTATGGGGCACTTTAAATGCAGGGTTCTCAGCTCATTTGGTGCCATCTATTGACCGCTAAACGGCTTCTGTGGCAGGGATGGAATTCCCAAGTTACTTATTTATTTACTTACAACATAGACATGGTATAACACTCGCAATTTTTATTTTTATACGAACATTTATATAAAACTAAAACTTTTTAACAAGTCCTGAAGAGACTTTAGGATCCTTTGGCACAAAATAAGTTTTTCTGACACTTATAACTGAAACCATAATTCAGGAAATGTACCGCGAAATTTTTAGGCTCTTGCACAATGCTACCTAAACGTTTAAGTATTTTTCCTCATCATGCATTTTTACGTCAACTTCTTTTATCTGTTCTTTGCCAGCTAAATAAAGATATTGACGACGGACCACCTTCTGCTAAAAGTTTCCGCCTTGCGTATGTCACCTTTTTTATCAGCAACATGATGCTTAAATCGTTTGAAGCAACTGGGTATCAGCTCAGCCAAATAAATAAAAAGGTCATAAGATTTTTTACAATAGCTTCTGACAACTAGGAGGATGAATATTCTCCTACCTGGAACAAGACCACAAAAGTTGTTTAAAAAAGTCCTATATTTGCAGAAACGTTTTACATATTTATTTTAGATTTTTTAGAGATGGTATATCGTTACCAATACACCTTTCCCGAATTTAAATTATCGATTACATCATCGGTATGAAAACGAGGCACTTCTTAGTAAACTTTGTAAACACTAAAATACAGCTGGTGAGTGTGATACTTTTATGCGTTGTTAATGATCTTTTATTGTGTATTTTTCTAAAGGATTGCAAGTTTTTCTTAACGAAACTACTTATAATGTATTTAAAAACATACTTGTCTTGTAAAAGAAGAATATGTATTTGTGATGGCAAGTAGCAATCAGAAAGGTCAGCAAGAAATTTATCATAATTTAATCTATCCAGGTATATCAACCTCTCGACCTGGTAACTCTTGTTGCGTACTGTTATGCAAAAGTTCTACTCTTAATAAACCTAGAGTTAAACAGGCATTGGAATGTTTTCATTTCCATCAGATCCAAGTTTGAGAAAACAATGGGTAAGCATCATTTCAAGATATCGTAGAAGGGGAGGTGTGATGTGTTCACAGTAAACAAGAACACAAAAGTATGCGAAGTCCACTTTGAAGTACACTGTGTAAAATTAGGTTTTGGTTGTGAACGGAAAACATTAATCAATGGCTCTGTGCCATATATATTTACGTTCAAACAAAATAATACAACACAAAAAAGGAAAAGTCCGAAAAAAGAGCACTTCCTGTAGTAGTCGAAACAGATTCTGAAAGCACATATGAAAGTTCTTCATCTGATTCTGCTGAGATAACTGAAGAACAACCTGGTTTTTTCACTCCTGATGAATTAGAAACTAACAAAACTGAGGAATTCAATGTTAAAAGAAAAACTAATTGATGATACTATAAACGACTTTACTGAACAGCTAGGTGTGTGTAATGTTGATTTAATTTACCCCAATCTTTTGGGATTAATACAGGATTTACATCAATAAACTCATAGGGTTGTGTTTCGTTATGTTTTGATTTATTTGAAGTATTTGATATATTAATATTAATAACAATCTTGATGGTATGTTCTAACGGTAGTAGTTGGTGTGACAATGTAGGTCGAACAAAAAAGTTCGCATATTTTAATGTTGTTTTTTCTTTTTCGTGTACTGTCAATACAATGAGCAAAACCAACCCGTTTGCCAACCATAAGCATATCTTCTTGCAGTTTTAATATTCTTGGATTTATGTTACACAAACTATCATTAATTCTAGGATCATATAACGTTAGATGGATACCTTTTTCCCAGCATTACTTTTTACAGGGCTGACCATAACTAAGTCTTTAAAAAAATTCTGTTTTTACTTGGAGCAAATGTAGTTGTTGATGTGAAAATGCTATCAGCAGATATGTATAATTCATCCCTAAACTTTCTGCCACGCTTCAAAGTCTTAATAATTGCCACACCGTGCTGTTTACCACTATTTTGTCAATGCATTTCAATTTCTTTTATCGTGAACGGTGGCATTCCCTCCATGTTTTCCCTCACGCTTTTTCTTCAGTTTCATCAAAGACTAAATCTATATTTTCCTCGATTATTTTAAGCAAAATATCTCTCATAGTATTGTCTTCCTCAATGTTTATATGAACGCGAATAATGTTTACCAAGATTTGCCTCGTTTTCATGCACGCAATATTTTACAAAATATAAATTCGGGAAAGGTGTATTGGACTCAATACGATCAGACATACTCATTAACATTTGTTTTAAAGAAATTGGATCTTTGCAGAAATTTAGATATTTGTTGTGAAAAAGTAGTTGTGTATCTAGCTAGCTACCTTTTAGCCTGCTTTTCTAAGAAATAATAGCATAAAATAAAATTTATTGGTAGTCATAAAAAACACGTGGTTCATTCACATTCAGTAATTCAGAAATTTCATGAAGAAACTACTCGTCTTACATTTAGTCATTAGTCCTAGTCTTGTTGTTTATTTCCGCCAAATTTCTCAAGATACCGTAAATCTCCAAATAACCGCCCGGGGCGTTTATTTAATTTTCCGAGTTTTGAGGGGGGCGTTTATTAGAGGGAGGCGTTCAAAAGAGGAAGGCGTTTATTTAATTTCAGTTATATTTCTTTTACACAACAGTTAAAAAATCATCTTCTTCTTCATCTTCATCTAGAAGATTACCAGGATCATTCGCATCCTCGATATCAGAATCGGTAGGTTCGAATGGGTTAATTTCATTAGCATCGGTACTATTTACCACCTTAGTTTGGTCTTCCAAAACTGATGCACCGGCAAAACAAGGTTGGGTACTTTGAAGCAATGAATCTTGTTGTCTTCACTCCCGTCGTTTTTTAGATTTAGGGCACAACCTTTAAATGAATCAATGATGAGATCTTTTTTTATCATTTCCCAAGCACGTAAAATCCATTCTACAACTGTGCGTCGGGGGGCTTGTTTCATGTTTCCTCCTACCGTATATTGGTGGACACCATTAGCCAATAATCCCTTTAAGCGGTTTATTCCGGTACACATCTGGGGCCTGAATGTACTTTGTACACCCACCTGGAATTAGAGCACTTTCGACTTTCATTTTTTTCAATGAAACTTTAACCACGTCGGTCATATGAGCTTCGAATGTATCCCACACAAGAAGCCTTTTACCGAAGGAGAAAGATCCAACAACTTGTTTGCACCACTGTAGCGTAAGTTCCTCGTTCATCCAACCATTGCCTGATGATGCAACGATACATTTTGTTTTGAACTTTTCATTTAATGCAGCTGACTGCAAACGTTATAACTTGTTTTTTAAATTCCATAGAATATGTATTACGTTTCTGTCCCTTGTGCGATGTTTCTTGTGAAGCCATCTTTGAGAAAGAAAGTTTCGAATGTTTAACGGGTTTAATGTTTACAACATTCGAACATGTTTTAGATTCGCATGTTTTGAAAATAAATCATTGAACTTTTTATTTACCAGTAAACGTGAAGACTTTGATTTTAACATGGCTAGAGTAGAGTCTTTTGGTAAATATCAGCTTCTTCACAGGGTAAAATACAGAAGTTTAATACGTGGGCATCATGTTTACAAAGCCAACTGGACTCCCGTTTTAAATGAAAAAATGATTGCTAAACCGGACAGTAGAGATGAAGCCTTGGAAAATGATAAGTATGCAATTGGAATTTTAAAAGAAAAGGATGGGGAAACAGAACTGGTTGGGCATGCCCCAATAGAATTATAAAGTCTCCTTCATCATTTTTTGAACGCTGACCCAAACAACTTTATAAATGTGACAGTGGTGAGTAAACGTAAGCGCGAAATTGGTTTGGTCGTTCCTGGTAAATTTGATTGTTTTACTAAATCCAAACGGATTTCATGTGTGTTGGACGAGCAGCTACATCAACGAAAGGACACTTACAAAACCTTGGAACTTATTTACCCAAAGAAGTCTTTATACCGGTAGTTTCCTGTAATCTCTTAAAAAAAAATTATCATCATTAATTGGTTTCTCTTCCTTCTTTTGTATCATCTATAAGCTATTACATAATAGGGGTTGACCCGTTTGCCAATAGGGATTTATTAAGGGGTTTATTAAAAGTGCTTATATAAAACGCCCCTCTCGAGGTGGGCGTTTAAAAGAGGGGGCGTTTAAAAGAGGGGGGCGTTTAGAAAATATTTCGGATTTTAAGGGGGCGTTTATTAGAGGGAGGCGTTTAAAAGATGGGGGCGTTTATTTGGAGATTTACGGTATCTGATTTTTAAGCATATATGTTTAGATGAAGTAGAAATAAATATTTACATCGTCTAGATACGCATGAAGAATCATCGCGCTAGTAAATTGACAAAAAAAAAACTACATTATTATATTACTGTTAAACTTGTATATATTTAGGAGAACATTGTACGCTTGAAAATGGGTGTGTGAACACCCGAAACGTCGCAAATAATGTAGTTTTTTGTTGTCTAGATACGTCATCAAGATTGATCATTGAATTGGTATTATATTTTTTTTTGCTTAACTTTTGTGATTTGTACTACTTTTCTTTTATATAATTTTAGTATGAATCAACCTTGTCCCCAGGACTCTTCCACGTCTATGATATTCTGAAGGGACGACTCCGTATTGAGTATGAATCTTTTATATGTAAATGGTTGTTTAAAACGATGTCACTTTTTTCAGGTAAACCGTTATTAAGTCGCATGTATTTTGTGCATCGTTTTACCTTTTACAATCACTTTTACAGACAGGATATTGCGAAATATAAATGTTTTTAGCACTTCCCAGAAAAATTTATTTAAAAATATTTGATAAAAAATGGATTATACCAAGAAATCTTCTATTATTATACCAAACATTTTTCTATCAAATAACTTCAAAGAAGATTATTAAAATTAAACCGGATCTACCCGTATTGTTTGTTTTGTCTGACAAAGATTTCAACCTCTGTTATGCCTTTAAAATAAATATGTAATTATACAAACTCGTCTCCAGGGCATTTTGTCTTCTCTGGCATCGCCGTTCGCCGTCCTGATATAAAAAGAGACAGTAGGCGATGGAAACGAGGTTGTCTCTAGCTCTCACTGAGGAGCCACCTGATGCTAAAATTGGTCAAATTCCCCAAAACTGAGACAACACACTCACCGCTTTGATGGGCTGATAAACCTATGAGTTAATAAAGGCTAACATCTCTTTAACGGTTCGCCGAAGACACCTGATTAAGATATTACCTTGTTCAACGTTTAAGCTCTGCATATTAGGAATAAAAATTTTAGGACGGAAAAACCTTTGGATTTTTTTTTGTTCGAAAATTATTTTTCTAATTTTTAGAAAAAAGGAGCAGTGCATAGAAATTACCTATAGGGTACTCAGAAAATCAATAAAAACTGCAGTTGATAATTTTCGTTATTTTCACATCTATAAAGTTGGATCCTGAAGACCCTTTTTTAGAACTTGATTGAATATATGTACACTATAAATGCTTCTAGCCTTCTTTTTGTTTCATTTCCCGTAATCATTACTTTTAAAATTTAGTTAAAATTCGTTCAAAAACACTTACCCAAACATTTTTTGACTTTATAAATCTTTTCCGAATATTTTCCCGCTTAAATAAAAAATTGTGTCCGAAAGTTTTCCTTAAGGTAAGTGAAGCAGTATTTCTGAAGATAGATTTTTTCATATGGAGAGGACATTGTTGACATAAAAATCTATAAAATCACTTATATATATTACGATTTGTTCTCTACCTAGATAAGTGAATTTTTAAAGGGTCTTATATTCTTACCAATAATTCTCTCTCATATGAAAATAAATAAATGATACCAAATTGGAATTTGTTGTTTTTGTGTTTCTTTTAAAAATAAAATATACAAATTTTTTCAAAAAAAGTAAACAAATATACACGGTCTTGAACACAGCCAATGTAACGCACAAACAACAAATAATTTGTCTTCTGAAACAAAGTGTTTGAACCAGCCATCCCACTTTGTTCAGAGAGGAGCAACGGAAAAGTTGTTGTAGATATTTGACGCGTGCAATTCTATACGTTATATATGTACGCTATATGCTACATAACACATACATAAATGTGCATGTTCATATATGTGCAATTTCTATATGCTATATAAGACATATATATATACTAAATGTGTCTGTACACTAAATTATGATTGTAAAATTTAATTAGTAATTAAAAATTCAAATAAAATGTACATATAAAATGTTGTATATACAAAATTATTTAAAAAAATGCGAAAGAAGAAAATGGTTGTGCATTTCTATTAATAAAAAAAAAATAAAAAAAGTGAGTTGACTGGTATTACTGTGACTAAGGAGCGTGAAGCACTTTTTGATATAACGCATTTTATATCAAAACAACGTATTAAAACTAAAAAATAGTGTATAAAAATTGAAAAAAATAGAAAATTTAAAAAAATAACAATATATAACATACATTACAACAAACTATTTACAGTTCGACAAGGAACTATTTTTTTCCAAAAATTAAAACGAATTCTAAAACGAATATAATACTAAAAAATTTATAATACTATCCTCCGTCATACTGCTATTCAGAGGACGCCCCTAATGTAAAAAAGTTTGGATTTATAGATACAACGTCCACCTACCTACTTTTTTCGCCTGTGCCTTAAAATGAATTATTCCAAGTACTAATTCATATTAAAATTTGTGTAAAATTGGCGTATATTTTTTAAATGTTTTTAAAAACTAAAAAACAACACTTTTTCGCCGATGCGAAGTCAATTACGTAGACTCGGATCTGTATGAATACAATTATTTTGTACATGTGCAATTATTCTTTCGCTGCTTAACTTCCGTTGACAAATATTCAACATATCATTAAAATTTTAAAAATTAGATAAAACGAAAATATAGCACCATTCTCAAATATACTTATTTATATAATTACAGCATATTTACATGTGTATTTTAAAATACTTGTCAACCTCGTTTTCAGGGTTTGTAAAGTTTTCTCTATATTTGTACACAAAAAACAAAAAAACCCTGGGGACGAGGTTGTGCATTTGGGTGTTTATATACATTTTATATCCAAATGTCTGATAATTTGCCAATTTCTTTCTACCAATTTGTGAGTAAACGACCCCCCCAAAACAAAAGTTAAAATTGCATTCTTGCATGTTCTTAACAACTTGCGAAGGGCAAGCACGGACTAAATCAAGATTTGCATGCAGCTTTAAAAAGGATCGATGCGTAAATTTACAAATAAATGGACTTTCCATTTTGTAATTTTTTTAATTTTTACGTATTTAAACAGGGTGCACCTCTCTAAAATGGTGTAGCTACCAACGACCTTTTAATCTTGCCTTGTTTACGCTTTCTTCCTTGCCGCTACAGATTGTTGAATTAACTGATTTGATTTAACCAATCCACTTTCTTCAATCAACAAATGGCAAATTGCATCAAGCTTCTTCTCGACTGGGCCGAAAGCGGAGTATTTTCTGTTATTTAAAAGTTTAAAGTTTGTGCACCGTAAAATGAGATGCGGCGTGCAACATTTTGAATTGACAGCTTATATCAGATTGTATCGACAACTGAGCTTTCTTCTCCAACACGAAAATTCTTGAGATGCTTCTAACACATTGTTTCTTACACTCTGTCAATGGAACCGTTTTTCTTGCTAATACAGTTGATCTTCCCTTCTTGATGTGGAAATCCAATGTTGTGATGTTCATATTTGCTTTGCGAAAATATTCTTCGTTTTTGTAGAAAAACATCTACGAAGAAAAAAATTCTGAATTACATCTTTTTTCCCAGCTCAACTTTCAACACAATAGGGAATAAAGCAACAATTTTTTGTTGAACAATTTCAAGTTTTTATGGTTTTTCGTTTTTCAAGGTTTCTTGGTATAAATTTGTTAATTTTTTTTAGATACACGGAGATGTGCAAAATGTACAATCAAAGCGAACGTAAAAGTCGCATATGGTATTTCCATACAATTAAAATTCCCTGCTGCAAACACCACGTGAATTTGCGAAGCGATGTATCATAACTGTTGCAACTTAATTTTCGCGAATTTTCGACAAATTTAAAGTTTGCGAACTCCAAAAAAAAAGAAAGAAAGAAAAAAATGTCCATTTCAGAAACATTTTTATATGCTTTGACTACGAAAGGCTTTATTTTAAGTCCCAATCCTCAATTGTAAGGTTAACTTTAGAAAATTCGCGAATACTAAGCAGTTCGTGGATTGAGTACGAAGTTTACTGAACCACGTGACTTCGGCATATTAAATTTCAGAAAACATGTTTTTAGTAGTTGTCAAATAACTCAAACAAATACAATCGTGTTGATTCTGAACCATCACGGTAGTCCAGGAGACACCCTGCAACAGGGGTCCCGGAAACAAGGTTGTCAATATATTTTATTCTGTTTTTGTTATTTAGCAAAATGGTTTAAAGTCTTAAAAAATCAGACAGTGTTGTATAAAGAAGCTTATCCTATTTACCCAGGAAAATGAAAGTTCATATAAGTTTATATGAAAGGGGATTTTTTTAATCTATTTTTAACTTTATTTTCTTAACAAGCTGAAACGAAACCAAGGTGGGACGTTTCCCTCTATTGAATTAAAAATTCTAATAAAAATATTAATTTCGTTCATCGCACCTAATGGCTACCATTACTGTATTGTAAATAGCATATTAATAAGAACTTAATCGAATATTTCAGCTGACTGTCATAGCATAAGAACATTTATTTGAACATCTTATAAATTCCCAGAGTCTTTCTAATTAAAAAACAATGCAAAAGCAATGCATTACTTTTTAATTATGATATTAATCCAGGTCAATTTCTCCAAAAAATACAATACTCACTTGAACTTGCACCTGGTAAATTCCGGGTGTTTGGATGCGAATAAAAAAATTCTTTTGGAATTCAATATCACCATTATGAATTTTTTTCTTCCAGTTGTGGATTGGACGATCTAAATCAAAGAAATACAACCTTATTGATAAACTTGCAGAAAAGCAACTTCGTCAACAGGACTTCTCTTTCCTGGTAATTGCAAAGTTCTTTCTTCAATGCAGTAAAAAAGGTTAAATTTTTCAGTCAATTAGAAGGTGCTATTTAAACCAAATACGACTCCGCTGACAAATAAATAGTTCCCAGTAAGCCAGAATATAGTAGCTGTTTCTAATAAAATAACAGGCCTGGTAACTAGATACTTACTAGGATCCGTAGTAATTAACTCGTCATTTCCGCATAAATCCAACAATATGACGGGTTTCTATCAAAAATGAAAAATCACTTGTGTCAAAAAACAAGAGATTACAAAAAAAAAATCACAGCACACTGACTGCGTGTTTCTTATTTCCCGACCGAAAACACAAATAATATTTTGAGCCACCTAGAAAGGCGAACAAAGAATTATTCTATATTAGTTCTTACATTGTAAGCTCTTAAATTGGACACCTATCTGAAACGAACAAAAATGTTAGCCTTGTATGTTTCCGCTTCAAGAAGAGTTGCTAAGCAAATTCGGAACTGTCACTGTTTCGTAAAAATTATGACTAGGCAAGTTAGAGCGCGAATAACGCGAATAAGTTCCATAGTGCACAACAGAACCGCATTCCAAAGCTAAGTTAGAATTTACGTTTTTTATTTACATTACGTTTTGATGGAGCATAAAAATAGAAAAACACAAACATATAAGACTGGAATTTTGTGGCAAGTTGGGATGTGATTTAAGCTTGTCTATCCAAACCGAATGTCAACATACGTCATTTTGCGGCTACCATGTTATCGTAAAAACGCACCGCGCTGGAGATAATTTATTTTCTTAGTGTAAATTTAGGTTTAAGTACCTCTTAAGAGTTGTGATGTTTGCGCTTATACTTTGGACTTTTTTAAAATTGTTTTGTTCATATTTTTTCTTTTATTGCAAAAAGTTGACTCTCTCTAATTCGATTTTCCAGGGGTATAAATTTTAGTCATCAATGTTTCCATTAGGCGTTAAAAAATTAACTCCAATTAGCGCACTTGCTTAACGCGAATTAACGCCAGATGAAAAGCAAGCTAAAGTAAAAATGGTGGGAAAGTTTAACAAGTATTTGTTTATAAACCGGACAATTGACTGCTTATTTACTTAAAGCCGCCATTTTAGTGGCTTTAAAATGACAGTTATTAAAAAAACAATTGATAAACTTGCTAAACCGGTTATTATTATGAACAGAAAGAAGGAAATATAAAACTTAGGGAAAATATAAAAAGCATCGAAAGCTGGGTACGAAGTTAGTAAATCTGTTTACTACTTAGTAAAAACTTTACCACACGGAAAACTGAATACACGCAAACCTAATTCTGACAACCTCATACCAATTTATTTCTAACTCCTGCCACAAGTGATGGAGTAAGAAATAGGCGATACAACCATCCTCGTACCAGGGTTCTTTTTATTTTTCAAAAAAAGAAAAAGAGCCCTGTGTAATAATAAAATTGTTTTTGCAAACTTTTTTCTTAATATGATTAGTAATATTGATAACGTTTGGTTGAAATCGCGATCTTTATCACAGAAAACATTCCGGGAAAAGTACGATAAGTTGGACTTTGTATTCTAGTAAAGAAAAACAAACTGCTTACATGTGCTAAGGCGGTTTTGGGCGGTCGAGTTTTTCTCGTCGTCTGAACAGATCTTGCTGAAGCTATCTTGCGATTGACTGAGTACTGCAGTCTTGCATATTCAGCTTTCAAATTATTGATTTGGGCAATGTTAGATTCATAATTTAAAGTAATACGATGATACACCATGACGCCCACAATGACAACCAGACAGATTACTAACAACGCCACTATTAAAACAGTTATCAAGACCCGCCCTGATGTCATACCGCACGCTATTGGGTTGCGGAACGGGCGATGTTTTTTCACCCATTCTTCTGTAAAAGAATGCATTAACTTTCCACCATCAGCTTCCTCTTTTATTTCTCCTTGATCTGACATATTTTTTTTATTTTTTTAATATTTTTTTTATTTGCAATTTTAACTTTTATATGTAATTACACCATTCCGTGTTCACGATAGGTACACACTGCTCCAAACTGTTGTAAACTTTATATCGGATTTATTTAAACTTTATTCGTGGAAACGGGAATTAACATTCACAACCTAGTTCCCACTCACCGTTTAATTGCTTCGTGTGATCTCCCCCTTTTAAACAGAGAACAAAAAAAAATTCCCAGGATATAAAAGGGATAAAAAAAAACCTGCGGAGGAACTCGTGATTAATCATTGGTTACTAGACGGAGTAAAACTGACAAATTTTGCTTTCGAACTGCTGGCAGAGATACTTTCTTATGTTTCCTACTTCCAGGTAGAAGAAGTAAGATTCTCGGAAGCACAAGAGGCTGAAATTATAGGTACTTTCAACTTCTGACACGCGAAATCTCTTGTTCAACTTTCGTGAGGTTGTCAGTCATATAAAATGTTTAGGATTTAGTTTCACCGTTAAACCTCAAATTAAGTAAACAGTGTTTATACTATATCAAAAAACACTTCAAAGTATTTTTCCTTAGTTTAATTTTAACAAGAAATATTAATTTTACGTTTTAACCAAATACAGGGTTCTAATGGACAAAAACAGTGTTCAATAAAGTCAGCCAAAATTAGCAAACTTTCAGAGATAGGATCTAACCTAAGGTCCTAAATCTGCTGTAAACATTGATAACTGAAATTTGGTAACTTCAGATTGCATGAACGTAGTATAGTAATAACTTATAATTAATTTTGGGAGTGGACTTCGAAATTTGCCAGCTTGTTGGAGATTGTAGTCATTATTTTTACATCTGGCCCATCTACCTCAGGTTAATTTAGCAGAAAAACTAAGACAGACTGGAAAACCTATACCCGTTATTTAAAAAAAATTTTTATTTTTAAATTTTCAGGCAACCTCGATCCCAGGGCTTTTTCTCTCTTTCTTATATAAGTGGCAACGACAAAGAAATTTTTTCTCGCTGTCCCTTATATCAAAAAGAGAAAAAAAATCCCTGGGACCGAGGTTGATTTTCAGGATGTTTTCTTGAAGTAAAACATGTTGTGTTTTGTTTATTCAAGAGCCTTTTGTTCGTAGAATTACAAAATTTTTGTTACGTTTTTGAGAAAAGCGAAAGTAAACAAAACGTAACAAGAATAAAGTTACAACAACAATTTGTGCTTCCAAAAAAAACAGTTTTGTTTGATAAATAAATAGAGGTGTTAAAAAAGGTTTTCCCCGAAACCTAATATTGTCAATAAGAGGCTAATACGGGCCACCGACTAGTGAAAATAAATACTGAAAAAATTGGGAAAGTCGAAATTTATCTCTCTCAATGTTCTTTTACTACCTTAGCAAAAGAAAATTGGGATAATTATCTTTCGAAGAAAGTTGTCGAAGAAAGTTTTCTAGAGAGTCTTTAAAAAGTTTATGTTATCACGAATTTTGGAAAGCAAATAATTTTTTCTTAAGCATCTCTGCACCAAATAAGGCCTGGAAAGGAGGTTGTATTGTGTGTTCAATCGCTGGGCTAATGCGCTGTTTATTTTTTTGAGTAGCCCATTCTTAACGCAAACTTAGAATGGAAAATAAGAAGCTCTGGAGACGAAACTGCTAATTTTTCTTTTAATAGTGGTATTGCTAGTAAAAACCTTGATGTTCATTATTGTAAGTAACCATAGAAACTAAAATGAATAAAATAACCACACGTTATCTTTGTAATATCTTTTCTTGGCAGCACATGCGTCATACAGTTAATAAGCGTACCGCAAAACAAAACCACAGCTAAAGCTACTTAGGCCTAGTCTTTTCGAATATGAAGTAAATGACTGCAATAAATATGGATGTGGATGTGGATGTTATATAACACAAAAAAACGCACATGCTCCATCTTTTTACCGTGTAATAAAAACTGCTTCATAAAAGGTTAGATTGGAAGATTTTTAAAATAATTTTGATTCTTAAATTCGTTTGCGTAGAAAACTCGGAACACCAGTCCGGGTGATCATGGCCCCCATTTTTAACTATAAACACTTTTGGATAAACAACCAGAGAACAACTTGATTATGATAACGTTCTTTAACTGTCTAAAAATCATATATAATTTTGTCTTACATTTACTTGTTTCGTGCCAGTGCCAGTACTTTCGAAGTGATTACGAAAACCCTGAAGTAGCGCTATTTTTCCAGGGATTTCCCAGAAAACGTAAATGACAATATGACTCTATTAATAGTCACAGCAGTAGACAAGATTGACGCTGCTTTTTTATGCGCAATTATGACGGAAAAACCAAAAATATATATACTTCCTCATCTAGAATGACAATCGATCTCAATATTTTCACATCCAATTTCTTACTAAATTTAACAAATAAAGGCAACTCCGATGCTTTTCAGGAAACAACTAACAATTTAATTATATTGTTTATAAATATAATTAATTATAAAGTTGGCTTACCCTTTTTTACTCGTGACATCAATTTAGCATGTAATTAATACACGCCGATTTTAATCACCAGCTTTTTAAACAGGCAATTAATTCCCAAAATAAAACAATATATAATTTTCCCTTAATTAATTTTTCTTTTGGCAGATGATTTTGTTTTTGTAAAGTCTGGCTGTTACTACCTCCATACCATACCTCCATGCCATGCCATGCCATACATCCACGCTACGGTTCACCTTAACTTCAAAACAACTTTATCTCAAAACACTAATATAACATTAGTATCTTCTTGCCTTATTTGCAATTATAGCAGAGTACTAAGATAAATCAAACAAGGTGAAATGCATGTAAATCCAAACTCCATCTTGAATAAATCTCTGGAATCATAAACGGGGTATAGTGAGCGCAATCACTCGGTCTTTTTATAATTAGCGGACCCACGAGCAACGGAATGACGTCAAAATAGAATTGAATCCATAATAAGTTTAAACAAAAAATTATTAAAACATGGCGGGGAAGAAGTGACAAAGTGGGGAGAAAACAATCTCTAAGGATAAATTTTGTCTTTTAGCAACACATACTCGCGAAACGAATGCTTTTTTTGTTTAATACTAATATTTTATGAATGTTTAACTTATATGGAAATGGGAAGTGAGCTTTAAAGACAACCTTGGATTTTATACCATTCCTATTCCGTTCATAAAAATAATCATCACTAACATTTTTGTGCTTAAATGTTTGATTCATCAATTTTTTGAAATTTTTCATTCCCATAGCATTTTTAATGACACCCAAAATATTCCCGCCATTTAAAGAACACACCCGCGAGATCTCCCGTACGTCATTATATCAAAATTTACAAAAATTCTACTTCTCAAGACTAACAGATTCC
Organism: Hydractinia symbiolongicarpus; assembly: GCF_029227915.1. Lineage (NCBI taxonomy): Eukaryota > Metazoa > Cnidaria > Hydrozoa > Anthoathecata > Hydractiniidae > Hydractinia > Hydractinia symbiolongicarpus. Next base: position 9,608,805 of record NC_079886.1, read on the forward strand.
TTGATTTCTTGAAAAGAACATGAGTATACAAGAATGAATCTATCAGGTAAGCGAGCATAAACCCACTTTAAAGCAATCAAAACATACACATTTTCTCTCCCGTGGTGACTCAGGCAAAATCCAACATACATCTGATACGCGTTTTACACGCAGATTACGTTGTCATTATAATGTCTTACAGATGTTTTCTTTCGCGCGTTTTATCGAGTTCGTATACTTATTCGATGTTACAACAAACTGTTTGTGCACACAATATACCCATCCATTTTAACACCCGAGGAGGAGGGAAGTTGTGAGAGTGTTATTTGTTACTTGAAAGAAAATTTAATACTCTTTGAAGATGATAAGTGATGATATTAAATACTTATTTGGTCTTTAGGTGAATTTTAATCTATGTTTATAGAGAAAGCAAATAGTTCACTTGCCTCATTTTTTACATCTCTTAACAACTTCGTTATTTCTCATTTAATATCAGCTTAACAGCTAAAAACAGATGGTTTTAAGCACTTCTTTCTTCGTATAGTTTACACAGATATAAGGAAGCTCCGCCTCGCGTGATAACACCGGCTGGTAATAACCGAGAAGGGATTCTCCTATGCGAAGCAAAAGCATAAGTGATATTCTCTAGACAAGAAAGAAATTCCGAGAAAATAAGATGACGTAATGGAATCTATATATAATATCTTTTCTTATAAACATTTTATATTTTAATAAGAAATTCTAAGAAATTTTTAAAAAAGAGGCCTACATGTATTTTGATAATTGTCAATCCCTAAAATCCCAACCTTTATATTCCCCAACAAATACTTTCTATTCAACAAATCGATGTTTCACGGTGTGAAGTATCGAAACGTCTTCCCCTTCGTAACGACGGGTTGACGTTAAGCGCACCATCTTCGATTTGCCAGTCACTACTTCCTTCCTATAAAAACATTTTATTTCCCTATCAACATTTTATGAGAATGAACACAATCCGTACTGCAGTATTTGTATTCGTATCTTTCAAATGCTTCCTTCTCTGAAATCTCTTTTCGACAATTTGAACATCTACAAAGGAGAGCAAAACAAAATATATATAATCAAAACGTTATTTTATTTTACATTTCCATATATCATGCCGAAAAAACATGGGAAAAATAAATCCCCCACTTTACGAAAGTGATCTTGATCATTTCGAGGATTTTGTTAATCACATACATATAAAGGAAATGAAACTGTACATCAATTTGTTTAGAAACTGGAATTGTACACTTTCGCTTCAAACAACAAAGAGATGAAAGAGTTCACGGAAAGAGAAAGTCATTTCTGTAGTACACAGAAACATACGTTTATGCTTACCTAAGAGAGTTTGTCAGCTGAGATGCGAACCTTCGTTCAGCCATCACTGCTCTCTGTAAAAACAAACATAAACTTAAACAGATTGTACGATCAAAAGCAACAGGAAAATCTTTGTGTAATTAAAAAAAAAAAATGTACCAATACACCTTTCCCGAATGTCATAAATTATAATAATTATGACGCCATCCAAAATTTTATAATAGTTCTGTGCTCTTCAAATCAGGATATTCAGATAGAATATTAAATTATCATGACAAAAATGAAGTTTTTAGAGCAATATAATATTCTGGTTGGATTTTATTTAGATTTGAAGAAAATAATTATTTTGAAGACGAGGCTATTCTTAGAAAGCTTGGCTATATAAAGGGTTTGACCTAACCTTCTGCTCTGAATCGACGCACTTAATAAACAGAAATATTTACGAAATTAGGTAATTTGTTCTACCTTTTGCTAAGGAACTTAGGGATAAGAATGATTTTTAGTATATAGTATTTCCTAATTATGCCAAACTCATTTAAAGAAGTCGTTCTTTAATTGAGTTTGGCATAATAAGGAAATTCAGGAAAGGTCTATTAGTCTAAACATCAAACAACAGGTAATATTATAACCAACTCGTGGTCAAAACGTGCCGCAACGTCTCTATTTTTGCCTAATTTTGAATTGTACACTCCGAAGGACGGGAACTAGCGTTGCAACAAGGGTAAAATACCGACATGCCATCTATTAGCCATAAACCGTAATCACTTAACTTTGAGATATCAAAATAGAAGTTCATTTAAAGAGAATTAAAGTTTCTATCGGCATAATAAGTTCACCAACGGTGAGGTATCAGGTAGCTAGAATGTCGGCGAAAAATAATGAACATTTCGAGTTTTTTTAAAAAAAGGTGGGAAGTCTAAGGGTTACCAAACTTTTCTCCTACACTTCCACTACAAATACAAATACAAACTAAAGCCTGAAATACACGATCCGTTTAAACAAAAGGATTGAACCTGACCGTTCGTGCATTTTTAAAAAATGAAGCTTTTTGACTTGCCAAATTTGACTTAATCCGTCATTTCAAAAAGATAGACGTGTTCATCTTTTTTAATTTAATGCATGATCTTTCTCTAGTGAAACTTCGTAAATCTGTTGAATAATATAGATATTATCACTGCATAAACAGTTGATAACTCGCTTGTTTATGGCATGATAATATCTGTATTATTCAAAAGTTAGTAAATCTATCGCTTTAAACGTTTGACGTCTTGTACCACTTTTGGATTATTATGCAAAATACAATTCAAAACAAGATAGCTACAGTAAAAAAAATCAAGAGAAAACAAAAATAAATGGCAAAAACAAAAAAAAATGACTTTACGGAGGATTTATCGAGAAATGGCGTTTGTACAATTCCTTAAAAACGGTCGCTATGATACTGTAACAGCACGTCTTTTCATTTTGCTTGGTAGGATTCAAAAGACTTTCAAAGCATCTTGCACGTTTAAACGGATTACGTGTAGACAAGAAACCTTTCACAAAGTTTCCCCTACAGGTTTTGACCTTCCGCTTAAACGGATCGTGTATTTCAGCCTTAAAACATTATAGTAACAAAAGTTTAAGATGCATTTTCATATCAGATTCAGGGTTTTTAGATGTGGTAATGAAAGAGGTGTGCTTACAAATTCATCAAGAGAATTACCAAACCCGACGCTCTACATACCTTCTCTCGATCAGACAGGCCTTCAAATGCTTTTTGTTCTTTCTCTACTAATATTTGTTGCATCTCCTCAGCCTTCTTCGCCTGTAAAATATACGTGATTTCAAACCTTCAATTAGTACCTAAGATTGTAGTGGTATTAAAAAACTATGTTTTTCAGAGGAATGGTGAGGTGATGCCGAGCTCCAACTTTAAATTAGTACTGTGATGCAAAAAAAATAAATAACGATATAAGGGAAAACAACTTACATTAACATTTATAAAATACAAAAGCATTTATTTTTATTTTTCACATGAAAATAATCAAATAAAAATGTTCATGTCTGCATTTTTTTGAAATGTTAAAATTTGACATTGATTCGAGTTTCCCATGAGACATACATTAAACTTTTACAAAAAAACGGAATAAAATATGTTAAAACTTAAAATAAAATTGCAAAGCTTGTTTCTGCAATCCGCCATCGAAACAAATTATTTTTTAACATTAAATAACATCAATGCATCACCTGATTCTACATAATTATTTTTTAATTTTATCCTACCGGCTCAAACTTTCTCAACTTAATTTTTTTTCGGCTTCAGCCATTTATCGGTTCTAATTTTTACCACCTCCCCTTCGAAGTCTTGGCCGATAAGGTACAGACCATATGATAATCGGCCGTAAAGCTCGGAGCTCTATACTTATATAGTTGTACGTATTTTTCTTTATAAGCAACTGAATTCATATTGAAGAAGAACTACTTTGTTCATCACTAACATACTGCCAAGCAGTGAGCGGGATTCGATCCGCGGTCCCCAGAACTGGGAGCCGCTCAGATAGTTTAGTTTGATTCACACCATCCGGATAAACTATCTGAGTTCATCACTAACATATTGCCGCACGTAGTGTAGTGGGTTCTTCTGCGGCTCCCAGTTCTGGGGACCGGGGATCGAATCCCGCTCACTGCTTGGCAGTATGTTAGTGATGAACAAAGTAGTTCTTCATCAATATGACTTACACGGATTATACCCGCCCGTCATGATCAGAGGTCTGATCGGGGTGAAGCATTCTCTGTTGAGAATGAAATACGGATGTGCTATGATAAATATTCACCTATAAGCAACTGAATTGTTAAAGTTTTACTTAAATTGCAAGGACAACCCTGTCAAAAATTATTGTTTGATTTAATGTCAATATTTTACGTAACAACCAGACTAAATTATTTTTTATTTCAAAATCAGGAAAAATAGACCTTTTCCGTAAATTAGTATAAACACTGAACTTAGGGAACACGAAACGAAGTTGTTAAAATTAATGATAAGTCCTTTTAAAATGATAACCTAAAAATAAATTGTTGCTTGCGTCCAATACTGTTTATACCAAAAACAAAATACGTGTAAAATCGATAAGTGTTTGTCAATATACAAAACGCTTTTTCATATCGATTCTGTGATAATTTATTCCCTTCTTTTTGCTAATAACCCCCTGTTAAAGATAGTTGTCCTCTAATCCTGACAGTAACAGATGCAAGCTCACTAAAAATCTAACCATTGACTAACGTGCGGGTAACCTACGTATACAAATCAAACCAAGCAAAAGACCGCCTGCTGTAGAAACCAAATCCTTGCTACTTCCTTATAAATCCAGGGTTAAGTTTAGAGTTGTCCCGCTGACTTAAGTACCATGTAACTTTTATCGTCGTAATTATTTGTTTACATTACAATATGTAATAAAAAAAGGTTAAAAAAAATAATAGTGAAAATTATACTTTTAGTTTATCTTTTCTTGCTTTATTTTGAGATTTCTTTTTTTCGGCATTTTTTCTTCTTTGTTCATCTTCTTGTTCTTCACTCAATGGACTTGGAATCTGTGCGAGTAAAAAGAAAAACGAAATGCAAAAACAGTAACTATAACGTTGAAACACGTAAAAAACGGTAAAAATTTCCATGTTTTAACGAAGCTTGCAACATTCACGCGAAAGATTAAAAAATCATCTAATTCTGGACACTTCAGTCGGTTAAAAAATGTTGGGAAAATCGAAACACAAAAAGATCCTTCTTAACAAGAAGTCAACTAATTCATCCTATTTTAACTACTACTAGCCGGCTGGTCCGTCGAAATATCCACTAGATTAGGGGAGTTAAACTTTTACAGAAAGATCATTTTGTTGTGAACTTCTGTAGAGAAAACAACCATGACAAGAAAAATCAATCTACAGCGCAATTTAAGTCACAAACTCTCACAAATTCTTAAACGAAGAACACACCAAGAAATTCCATGTGACATCTCTATAACAATAGCCGTATTTTTACGTACGAAAACTTGAAGCTACAAATAACAAATGCGATATACTTTTATCGACTTTGCTACCACCTGCGAATTCTCCACGGGCTAACAAGTATTTTAATAACGTGAAACTTTTATTCAAGTATTGGACAACATTGTGATTTCGTGTCAACAATTCTCATGATTCCCAGGATATATATGTAAGGTTGTAGCTAGTAAACAGGATAGGCACACAAAGTGATCTTCAGTACCTTTGCTTTTTTGTAATCATATTTTTCAGGATATTTAGCCATAAATCTTCTGAATTCATTTCTTGTACTCTTATCAGCAGCAACATCATATGGTACCTTCCCCTCTTTGTTTCTAAAACAGAGAATTTTGCCTCATTTGTGGATATATTTATTTTCAGATAATTTTCACTTCACATCCACCACAGTTTTTATCACATTACAGTAAACCTTTTTAAATCTAGCCATGTTTTCAAACAATGACAAAATCTAAAATAATTGCATTTTGAAAAAAAAGGAAGCATAAATTCTGTTTTATAGGACTATTATTTTTTCAGCTTAACCTCAATATGCTTTCATACTGATGTTTGTTTCATTACAGCGTTTATGCGATTTCGAAATTTCAATTCTATGATACTTAGTACATTCTTTATTTTTTTCTTCTCCTGTGATCTCATACTCATGACCGTTACGGGTATAAAAAAGGAAGTTAAAAATCTTTCCTTTCGTATTGTATCACAAACCATCAAACCTCCAGAAATTACCCCTTATAAATTAGGTGCCATCTCTATTAACTTCCTCTTATATTTTAACCATAAACGTTGTAGCACAGTCACAGAAACCGCCTGAATGCTTTCACCATGAAAATAATGTGTACGGATGTTCATACAAAAAGGTTCTTACCGTTCACAAGGGTCGCAACCATTTTGTAGAAGCAACGAAATAATTTCTTTACTACGACTTTTCGCAGCTCTATGCAGTAGGGTATCACCAGTTTTATCTGAACAGAAGTTCATGTAATTCTCACTCATAAACCTTTTCTTTCTAGTTATATCTAACAAATCATTTGAAGTGGTTTCATTGGAAGACTTGTCTCTTGTATCATCCTCCGTTGAAGTTGTTCTTTCTTTATTCTTATCTTCACAGTAAAAGAAGCCACGCAGTTTTTCCAGATCACTACAGATACAGTATTCGTATAGCTGGTACCAGAGTAGTTTATTTTCTAAGAGAAGAAGCTAGTTAAATCGCAACTAAAGACACTATTTACCCGATTCCTTGGTATAGTAAAATTAAAAATTAGAATTTTTTACTCTGTATTCTTACTAAAAGAGGGGAGATATGTGGTTCCACCTTGTACCAAAAGACTCAATCGATGTTTTAATAGTACAAAAAGTTGACTTTAAAAACATTTGAGAAATTTGACAAAATGTGAATGGCACTTTTGATCATTTGAAAAATCGTAGGCAAGTGAAGGGACCACAAATTTGGATTTGAGACCCTTTAAAATGGCTAAATTACTACATTTTAGGTGTTTTTTGCCATTTAAAATGCAGAAATTGCACAGGTATTTTTCAAAATTTGAAAATATATACTGAATTAAATTTCACAGAAAAGTTGAGAAGGGTGGAGGTATGACTCTTCTGGCCCCTTGGCGTCGTTGAACCTGATGAACATGCACGTCGCTTTGGATTTGGCATGGCATGGTTTGACACGTAGCTGTGATTAAGGCACTTCGGTAAACATGCCTGCGTTGTAGGCCGAACGACGGACCTTGTGATTACGAAGCGAACTCTGTACCTTTATAAATAATACAAACGGCTAATGGCGACTAAATGAGGAAATTCCTGTAGAAATTAGTGCCTGGTTTCATTATCAAAATAAAAAACCAAGGCATTAAATTCTCACCATCTGTTTCCACGTATGTTTCGACACCAATCGTTTCTTTCGTTTTACTATCAACATGAGAAGTGTCTTTTTTCGATTTTAAAACTTTCTTTTTATTCTTCTTCTTTTCTTCTGTTGTTTCTTCATTTTCTGTCTTCACTCTATGTTCAAAATCAGAATTTATATTAACATTATTCAAGTTGTTTTTTATTCGTGTCGTTTTTTCCTCTTCTTCTGTTATGTATTTATCTAATAACTTTTCAATAGATTCAACTGGGCCTAAACATAAAGAAAAAGATTAAATTTTGACGGGTATAGCAGCTCACAACAGATAGAAGACACATATCTTAGCGATGTTGGTTAATATAACAGTCAAAATTTAGTCCAAGGTTGAGATGGTTAATGAACTTGCTAAAAAGTCTTGATTCACACTTGTGAAAAAAATAAAAATAAATAAATGCTAAAAAAATAAATTGTGTTAAATTTTCGCCAATTGCCACATCTAGAAATTTTACTTTTGCGAATCGATGATGAAAACCATTACATTTTGCTATGAAAATATTCTTTACAATTTATTTAATCGCAGCTAAGATTAACGTTAAGTATCGAATAATTAATAAACAATCGTCATTGGTAAAACATAAAAATACAAAGTAAGTCACAAATTTCAAACAAAAAAGTGTTTTGAAATTATACAGAAACTGAGTTCAATACTAAAAAAACATTTTTTAATCAGAAAATGACAAAAAGCAAAACCCAAAAAATGTTATTGATTTGTGTTAACTACATACCATAATTTTCAATGGTGGTAAACAATGAATGAATTCTTTTCGTTTCATTAAGTGTTGGTCTTCTAGTGTTCAGTGAAATCTTGCAGCATCTCCCATCATCTAAAATACAACAGCAAACATTATAATATCAGTACTTCGTCAGGAAATCTTAATAAAATTTCCACAAATGGATGGAAGAAATAACGTTACATGCAGGTTGAATAGAAAGTCTATTAAAACGTTTAAGCCGTAAAAAAGCGCTGCCATCTTTAGTATAATGGAAATTAAGAATATTAAGCGCCAATTTCCAAAAGCTGGGACCTGCAAGCATGAACGCTCGAAAAGCGACCTTTATATTATCTATGCAGGTAGTGTACTTATCTACGACATTCTACTGACATCTAATTATTTTCTCATGTCATTTATCCCTCTACCAGCATAATATTCATATGCACTAATTTTCGCAAGTTTCGGGAGTTTTAGGCAAATTTGCAAATATTAATGCTGACAGAATCCTTTAAAATGTTAATTACAGTGAAACTTCTCTGAAATCGACAGTCCAAAAAGCTTAAAAAAACTCTCCTTAGCTTGCTTCTTGTCACCTTATCAATAACAATATTCAATTTTAGGCTTTTCAGTACACTAATTTACAAAAATTAATAGCCACAAAATTCTAGAAAATTTCTATTTACAAAAATAAGACCTTGCTTATAATTTTACTCTTGATAAAACGAACTAAAATAAACACACGCTTGTCTGTCTGAGTGTGACTTTTACAAAGACGATATTTTTTACCACCTGAATGCGCGAGTTTTTCAAGTTTTTTTGTCCATATCTTTTAACGTTAATACCTTATATTAAATTAATGAAGCCATTACAGTGCAGTTAAACTTTTGAGGCCAAATAACTTGGAGACGAGGTGGTGACGTCAATGATTTTTCACCGCGTGGGTAACTAGGGACGACCTAGGACCAATTTGGGTAATTTTTCCGAACCTGAGTCCCAATATCCGTTTCGGAATGAGCGGGTTGATGACGTCATCAAAAAACCTTCAAAACCTAATATCTCTGCAGCCATTTGTCAAAAGTACATGATCCTAAACATTTTCTTGATCAGCAATTTAAGCTCTACACAATAGACGCACGAATAAACTGAATTTCGTCAATTTGTTTTTGCATATGTACTACTGACATCAGCAAAAAGTCTAAAATAACCAATTTATACATTGTCCTCCTGCCTCAGTGGATTTTTTCCACGGTCTTTATCAACTAGTGACAAAATAATACGCCACATACCTTTTGTAATAATGTCTTTGTTAAAAAACAAGATGTGTGAATTGTACGTTGAGCATTTGTAAAATATTTTATCCGCTTGCTGAAAATGTCTTGACCAAGATGACAAAAGAGATTGAACTTCCTATTGCAGAAAAATAACAATTTCTTAATAAGATAATGCCCTTATCTTAAGACACTTATGGCAAAGTGTAATTTATTGCCTAGGTAAAGTAAAAAAGTGATTTGGGTGATAATACATCATTATCATAGTATTCAATTGAATTGACCACCTGACTTTTAACCTAAAATTCCATGGGTTCTTTTGTGTTATTTGTGCTAAATTTATGTTGCTTTCGGTTGGGTAGACTTACAAACAAAACAAAAGCTCCTAGAAGTGTAAAATATGTGCAAAAGCATATAAAATTAAAAAATGTCATAATCACTATACATTGTGCAGGAAAATTTCAACTAACTAACTATAATATAAACTCACTACTCAACTGAAACAAAATTACCACCTGTGTTAAAGCAGCTTCATTGTACCGTCTTATCGATGCACCTGCAGATCTGAAAAACAAAACATACTTAAAGCGTAAACAAAACAGACTGTGTCTGTAACAAACTGTGTAATAAAATAACCATAATGCATGCAAAATGGATATAATGATTACATTGTGCTCTACAAGGTGCACTGCTCTGATTTAATGCAAAGCTTTAGTATAGTCAAACCATGTTGTGGGCACTCCACACTAAGTCTTATTATCACAGTCCTTCCTGTATCAAAACCTGTTAGGGTCGAATCCGATTTTATTGTTAACACTTTTTAAAGTGTAGCTTTTTTTACTAGGAATATGAGTTTCTGAAAAAGTACTAACTAATGATTTGTTTTCCTTCCCTACTCATGTTTTAATTTTTTCATTGTAAATAATAAGGGCAAGATATGGGTAGATTATTATAATCATTTACCCAGAATAACATCTTTGGTACTGCTAGCAACAAGGGTCCTGTAAAGAAAGTCCTAGTGAATTTATAACTTTCATTTGAGATACGAAAGTCGTGTATGCACAGCAATTGCTGGAACCCAAGATTTTAAAAGTTATTATGTAAAAAGCACATTGTGATGACCATCACTTAGATATTACTTCAGTTTGAAATATTTTTTTACCTTACTTGTTATTTAAACTTCGATCAGTATTTATTGGTATTTAATAAAAAATGAACAATCTTAATAACACATTAAGTCTGCATGCAGCACACAAAGGTGATGTTATTGCATCTCATTTGCTACAACGCAAACAATTAATTCTATTAATAATGTTCTTACTTTGATGTATGGCCTTGTTTTTTGTCTTGCAAACTTTGTGCCGTACCTCGCTTTGCTCTCACTGTGTAACGGTGAAATGTTTTATGTGCTATGATTTTATTTCTAAAATCACAAATCAAAATTAAACAAAATGGTATCATAATCCAATAAAGTTGGAAGGTTGTGCTCAAATGTTGCGCACTTTGATACCTTTCATAAACAGCACCAGCAAAGTGTCCAGTAGAAAACATCAAGTAAATCCATATATCGGAAGCAAGTCCCAAAATTTCATTACTGCTATCAGCATCATTAATTTTCTAAATGTAAGAAAAACATTCCAAAAATCAAGCTGGAAAAAATTTAGCTGTTTCTACGCTTTCTGCGATCTGTGCTGCGCTACCTGGCTAAGCCTTTTTGAAAATATGGTAAAATATGTTGCAAGTAAACTCACTTCTGTGCAATTTTTGACATGCGGTTTTGACAGCTTGAAACATTTAGTTTTAAGAAGTTAAATTTTTTCATCAGGCGCTGATTGAAGATGTTAAAAACTGCATGGCAAAAACCACACAAGAAGTAAGGTTTCGGGTAACATATATCTTTTGTGAAAATCAATAAGATTTCAGACATGTATGGTAGATACCTGTGCATTGCTTACAACATTCCGGTACAGTGCAATCAGCTTTCCTTCCTCGCTCTGAAAAAAAAATTTCAGAGGATGTTTTCCAAAAAATAGGCTGGATGCAGTACAGTTGGTGACATCTTCTGAAATATCTATGCTGTCTTCTCGCTTGAGAGATACAGGTTCCATGTCATCATCACTTTCCGAATCTGACCCCGATATACTTGATAATTCACCTGTTAAAAAAAGAACTCTACAGGGCTTAAAAAAAGGGCTGGACAATGGTCACTGACTGCCAAATTTTGACATTTGACTATCAGGACAGGTAAACAAGCGATCAAATTGAACTGCAATTAATCATGCCCTCCACAAGTGAAAAGAGGCTCACAAAATTCACTATTGAAAATAACACATGTTAGGCCACGGAGTATTTAAATATATAAAGCATACTTCAACTGGATCATCTAAAACAGTCACTTGTGAGTAAATTAAATTATGATAAAACCACCAATTTTTATTCAATCAATACTTTGTTTTTCTTGCCAGTGGGGTTAATTAATCATTTTTTTAATTTTTTTTTTTTAACAAAACGTTTTTTGTAAAGTAATTTTTTATAAAGTACTATTATTTATTGCAGGACCTTAATAAAAAGTTGAAACAAACTTTAAAAAAAGTTGGGGGTAGCCAAAGCATAAAAAATCACATTTCACAAAAAAAATTACACTTTAGATAGCACTAAATAAAATGTCTGTAAATATTACTTCTTAAATTTACTAGAAAAAAAGGTATAATAAATTTTGACACTATAATCAAAATCTTAACAGTATTTTCACCCTAAAAAATTGTAGATGCACATTTTTAATAAAGTATATCTACGTTACATTATTGTCAAAATAGTGTTTTTTTAATGGAATTTTATACAATAAAATAATAAATTTGTCACATAAGCAGTTACAAAGTTTAATTAGACTCCTGCTTTATTACCCTGATCTTTTACCTGCCGAAAAAATTGACTTGACCATAAACACCAACAGTCACAGTGACCGCTAGGGATAAAGTATTTATAACTTGAGCGCTGCTTATTTAATATTAATTAGAGAAAATGCCTTGAAAAGGTCCTTTTAATTTCATCTATATTTCATTCTGCAATTATTCAAGTTATGAATATTATTTTTAAACCAACTTTATAGCAAAGCGAAGCCAACAATAGATAGTTGCCTAGTCAGTTAATAGTTAACACTCATCAAACCATTTTTTTTTTGGAAAGCAGTATAAACTCTGCAACACAAAAAATCTTCAACCTACCAGATATTTGGTAATTAAATTCTTCTTCACTGATGGGTCGCTTTGCTAGCAGTTTTTGTTTAGCATTGAATCTATGCCAGTCAAGTTTGTAATGTTCTCTCTTAAAAGTATAAAAAATTTTCAGTTACCTTAAGGAGGAATTTCTTTACCAAGAAATAAAATAAAAAGAACTTTGACAGTTCCAATATATCACCTGTAATAAATTATTATCAAATTTCACTTTGCAAATTGAACATTGCATCCCAGCATGCATCACATCATCTTGAATTGGTAAGACCTCTACAAAATAAAAAATAAATCTAAACAGCTGGTTTAAAAGCTGTGAAACAGGATTTCTAATTCAATTAATTCAATAGCAACTATTTGCCAGTGTTAACCTTAATGAAACTAACAATCCAAGATAACGGTTTCTTTTCAATAATGCTCTTTCATACCAAAAGTACAAAATTATAAAAAATGGAGGATTATTATACCTAGGTTTTCACTATTTACCATAAATTCATTCTCTGGTAGCATTAATTTTCCTTGTTTTAAACCTTCATATAATTTCATGCCATTGGTAAGTTTTTTTGCTGACTGGTCAAATACACTTGAACAGCTTGGCAATGGTAACAACTTCTGTATAATTTTCATGCTCTTCATTATCAATTTGATTAGGACTAAAAATTAGGGAAAGCTATGTTATAAATAAAAATAAATCAAACAAAGCCTTATTTAAATCTATGCAAAGTTAAAATTAAAACAAAACAAAGAGTATTGTTCAGATCTTATTTAGGTGATTGTTTTATTTCCAGAAATTGTCCCTACAGTTATTTTGCTCTTTCGTAAATTTTTGTCTCTAAATTGATAGATAATCTCTAAAAATGATAACAAAAAATACTAAGCCCTCAAAAAGAGAGTGTTTGAAATCAAGAATTATTATTTATAAACTGAATGTTATTGTTGTCTGAAACCAAAAATAGATCCATGAGTTTAAAAAAAAGTCAACATTGAATGTATCAAGAAGTGTCTTTCCTTCTCTGTTGTGTTTAATACAATGTTGGAAACAATAAATGTGATAAATAAAGTGATGACTAGGTTGGCTACCAAGTTGGCTATCAAAGATGGCATCAGTGTTTAGCACACTTATTGGAACAGGATGTCAAAGTTTAGCTATAGCTGACAGCAACCTAAGATTTCCAGTTAAGATTAGAATCTAGGGCTTAATGGAGTTACTGGAGAATATAGTTTCTCTCTATTAATGAATAATTTTAGGTTATAGTCTGTAGGTTTAAGCTTGTGCTTAAACAGGATATATTCGGCTTTACTTGCATCCAGAGAGATTTAGTTGGCATTGAACCATTGGAAAAGAAAGTTCAGATTCATGATTCTCTTAGTATCAATAACAAATTGAAAAGGAAAATTTATGGCAAGATTTTAAACCCTTTTTGAATAAGAAACAAAAAAGGCCTAATACAGATCTTTGTGGTACACCATGTCTAACAAATTTTACTCAGATTCCAATCTAATAATTGATATAAATTTTTGCCTGCCAGATAAATAGGAGAAAAATTAAGAGGAGTTCCTTAGATACCATATTAAAAAAATGAGGGTACCAATTTGGCATAAAAAAGCACAAAATGCTTTGGGGTTTTTTAGTCTACAGACAACACAAATTGTAGGGAACGCAGATTGTTCCATTTGGCAGCAATTTAATATGGCAAGTTGTTACTATAGCCCTGAGTTAACCCAAGACATGTGAGGGAAATTGGGAATATGGCACACTGTGTGTCGTTAAAAGTTGCAGGGAGTTGTCGTCTGCTAGAGTGCAGATCATAATTGGGTCTGCGTAGCTAAAAAAAGCTTTAAATACTGTAGGACTTACCATCTAAGCCATGGCACCTCTATGTCAACAATACTTTTAGTCTATCAACAGTAATTATGCAGGCTAAAACATACCTTTCCTCTAGTAGAGTGACGTTTCTTAAGCAACTGGACTGCCCAATCTATAGACATACATGTCCAATCTTAGAACAATTGTGGAAAACAAAGAGACCAGTGACAATTTTAGACTGTGCCTCTTAAAAGGAACTTTAAATTGAAATTTTCTTGGCAAATCAAAAGGCAAAAAAATATACCATTTATATAAAAATGTGTATAAAAAAAATTGAAACCATTCGAACCATATATGGCTGACTATCGCTACCTAGCTAGCTAGCTAGCTAAACTTCTCATTCAAAATGAAGTTAACAGCTAACAATTTATCTGATTCTTTATATATAAACCTTTTTTTAAAAAAAATAGGTCAATAAGAGCTGTATATAAATGCCAAATGTATATGTGCTAGCTACAGCTAGCTAGCTAGGTAGCTAGGATTTTTACTATGCCCAAAAACAGGCCTGGTCAATTTAACAGTTCTTTGTTTTTCGTTTTTTGTTTATCATATACCATATATATCAAATATGATATTTTAATGTGTCTGAGAATGGTTGCTGGGTCTTGCAAAAAACAGAGCTTGTGTGGCACATCCCTTCTTTAAATTTTTAAAGGCGTCTAAAGATGGGTCTAACATGGTCTCCTGCCCAATCTTATTATGCCCTGCCCAGAGACTGGGCATTTTTATGTCCAAAGATTGGGCAGTGTCCTAAGAAGATTGGGCAGAACAGCGCAACCACACCACCAGATCACTTAAATCTGGGTCAGTAATATATTAAATACTAAAATTTTTCACGTTATCACAATAAAAGAAATAATAAGCAGATAAAAAAATAACATGTTAAAGTATAGGTACAGTATAGCTTTGAGTAGCTTAAGTACTATAATACTGTAACCAGGAAAAATTTTAATAACCGCATGCTTCGCTACCATCTTTGTTTATATCTGAGTCTTCTTTGGGGCCCGTTACATCATCATATCAGAAACGACCCGTCTTTGCAAGCCCTGGCCGGCTGCAACCTCTTCGAAAAAGTCAGCGGGGTCAGGGGACGGCATGGTATGTTGCTGGTCCTTCCGTTTAGGGGAGAAATATTTTCGATCAAGTCTTTGTCTTATGTATGCACATAAAAATATTTGTTTTGTACCCAGACTAACGAAATTTCAGTACAAGAATTTCTATCAAAACTGAAAAAACTGAAAGTAATACTTTGAATGTCTAATAAATATAACTTCATTTGCGTTGGAAGCCAGTTGTGCGCTCAAAGGTTTTGCCATCTTAAGAATACAACAGTGGGATCCCGATGAAGCAAGCAGCTCTATAATACGGACAGTGGTATTTGGAATGGATAGACCTTTTAGACTTTTTTATAAAAATTCTCTATAAAGGGGACACCAGTGAAGACATATTTTTTTGCACAAAATAAAATTTCCCGCTCTAAACTCCCTCCATAAAGCAGACAATATAAAATAGAATGACGACAAAAATTATTCATTCGCCAATATTTTTACACTTTTCACTTCAGAAATTTTACAACTAGAGTTGCATTTTTAAATCTAAATCTAAAAATCTAAATCTAAAAAGTCGTCAATCAGAAAATGCATTGTAAATTTTTTATAGTT
This sequence comes from Hydractinia symbiolongicarpus, assembly GCF_029227915.1. NCBI lineage: Eukaryota > Metazoa > Cnidaria > Hydrozoa > Anthoathecata > Hydractiniidae > Hydractinia > Hydractinia symbiolongicarpus. The sequence continues at coordinate 9,624,805 of NC_079886.1, forward strand.
TGTTATGGATTTTGCTTTATATCCAAATACATTGTCCATTTATTTACAATCTATTACAAAGCAAAGCTTGAAAAAATATTGTCACTATACATCTCTATAAAACGGACAATTTTTTTGCACTGATGATGTTTTGCACTGATGATGCTTTAAAGAAATTTCACTGCATCGACCAATTCAGTAGTCAATTTATATAAAAATTCAAATCAGTTTTTCAAAAGAGAGAAAAATTTAATTATTGCACAAGATGGCTTTACACCTCATTCTTTAGTGTGTTATTATTCTTATACCTATTATCTGTTAAGCCGTCTTCCCGCCCTCTGGGATTATGTCCACTTTGCAACAGAAATATATAATAGTAATAGGATATAATAAAAATACCGAAATTGAGGTGTTTAATCGATTTCTCTTTAATAGGATTAAATTGGAAATATTTTTATACAACAATTATGATTGCCCTGTTAATGGTATAAAAAAGGGTATCATCCATGACCCCTACACAGAGCAATTTGACAAAAATATGCTTATTAAATGCAGACATAAAGGAACACGACATACCGCCTTTTTTAAAAGGATAGTAAGCTTGATAGTAACTTAAATCTATAATCGTCATTATCACCTTTGCTGTTTTTTCTCCCCTTGTTGAATTCATAGGCGGGCCTTCCTAAAAGGTTGTTTAAACAGGCCTTTTTTTGTCATCAAATGTGACAGTTCTGAAGATTGAGAATTAGGAATAGATTTCATGTAATTACATTTTATTTCGAACATCTGGCGTAGTCATTCCCAATGGAGCTGGTGTCAAATCAGAGATGTGAATATATATTACGGTATACCCAGTTGTATGTGTGGCCATATGGTGTGGACATGTTGAGAAAAAATAGTGGATATTTTGATGAGATATAATATGGCTATAGCCATAAGAGTAGGGCAGCATTATATATTCTTGACTAATTTCATTGAAAAAGTCGCCACATTTAGTCGATTTAAATTTTTGATTGGAAAGTCTAAGTGAACAAGATCTTTAGAAAGAAAACGTCTTTTTGGGCAGAAAAATAAGTATGACGTCATTCTTCACATCAGTCGATGTGGGAATTCGTTTACTCGTTATGCTTAAGTCTACTTTATGACACACTAATATACCAGCAATTTTGCTAATATATTAAAGTATTAAAAATGCATTTTGAATTCGCATATATTCAGTGCATATCTTGAGCCAGATAGCTGTGATGATACGAAGGGTGGAAAACTATACTAAACAGAAATAATGGAGAATTGGAGAATTGTTTGTTTGTTTCTTTGTTTGTTTTGTTGTTTGCTTCACTCGGAGAAAAACAAAACGTGTTTTTTTTAAAATCTTTTTATCGAAAATTAATCTCGCATATTTTTTGGAAATATTTTCGCAAATTTAAGAAGTCGTGAGGATTTTACTCGCATTATTTTCTCCAATTAAAGGTATTGTTTTTACTCTGGGTATTTATATTCGTAGCATGACCAATTTCTACTTTTATGGAATTTTATTTCTTTGGCCATCCATTCTTTGAGTGACTAACACATCGACAGTGTGTGTTAAACAGATAACATCACTCATCAACGATTGCATAAAATACATATCAACATTTTTTGTTTTGGATTACTTGTCTTAGTAGCAGCTAAAACTGAATAATCGTTCAGCAGAGGCATGTGAAACTCTTTTTGATGTCAACATGGCGAATTCTACGTCTGCCATTTCTGCATCAACAACAATAATCCTAATAAAAAAAATTTCAACTGACATGCAAATAAGTAACATGTTATCAATAATTTGTCTAATTAGAATTATTCCGCTATATTTATAAATGTAAGATCTGCTCCAAATTGTTTGCCTGCACTGTCTCCTTAAACTGCTTTCAAGATGAAGATGCTGTTGGTATATTTTCTTTGTTGTCTGGCGATCAAAAAGACTTTGGCATTGCCAGGTTAGCATCTCAATATATCATCTTCCAACTGTTTTGTTTTAATAAAATCCTCATAAACAAGCCTTTTTTAGCATCTCCTATTTATTTTCATTTTATTTTCATTTAATTTTTTTTCAGCGCATTTAAATCATGTGAAGAAATATGAAGTGGTGAAACCTTTTGAGTTGAAAAGAGAATGCAAGGGAAAGGTCAGGAGGAAGACTTTGATATGGTTTTTAAATTTTTGTGTTTATTTTGTTGCTGTTGACAACTTGTGTGTTGTATATTTTCAGGACTGTGATTTAAAACGTGAATACATCATTCCTACTAAAGCGGAACGCTATCATGTTTCTGTGGAACAGCAGTGAGTTTACACATACTTTTCGTTATTCAAATGTGCGGTGTTGTAACCAACTAACAAAACCATGTGTTTGTCACCCTCGTCCCCAGGGTTTTTTGTCTTTCTGGATATAAGAGTAGACCATATTTTATATTAAGAAGGCATGAAACCCTACTGACGAGGGTGATGTGTTTGTGTTTTTAAAAAAATAATAACAATAATAATAATAATAAAGAAAATAATAAAAAAAAATAATTTTTTTTTACATTTTATTTAGATCTTTTCTTCATAATGACTTTAAAGTTTCAACACAGTCCAAAAACGGAGAGTTAACCATCACAAGAAAGGTAAGCTTATATTCATCATATAGCTTTTGAATGGTACGCCCACTTACGCCCACTACGTAAACGCCCCGCCCTAATTTGTTTGAAATCTTAGCTTGTTTTAGGTAATAATAAATTGATATAAACCAAATAAAAAGATTTTTTGGAAAATTTTATGATCCTCTTGCATGATTCTCTTGTTACCTTAGTGGAATGATTATTCATGAGAATAAATTTTCGTGATTTTGCGAGTGTTTGATGCTTGAACGAAATGCTTAAACTGCCACTGTCGCAATTCGCATAAATATGTTTTCGCAAATTTGAATTTGCGTAAATTCACCAATTTTTTTACCCTGCCGCACGTTGCTTATTACCAGAAATAATTTTCTCTTTTGCATTGTGCAGCTGTAGAAGTGGAGAGTGCAGTCATCAATCTGTGACTCCCTACACAGGTCCCCAGAACCCTCACGTCAATGATAGAGATGACGCTTCCTCTGGTGAACCTGATTGGGATTTAGACATTGAAGTTAATAAAAAGCACGAAATTCCTACAAACTATTTTGATGAATAGTCGAATGCACACATTCTCGTCCCAGAGCTCTTTGAAATTAAAACCTTAAAAGTAGGTTTATCTCAAAGAGCTCTGGGGACGAGAATAGAATACCTTGTTTTTTTTTTCAAGTGATAACTAATGTCTAAAACTATATTTATAACAGTAAAATATTATTTTATTTCGCGAAAAATATTTATTTAAAAACATCATAAATAAAATTACTCTCGGGAAATCACAGGAGACACAGTTTACATCCCCCGTGGACCTACGTCACACAAATTAGTAATTTACCACAACTCCTCATCGACACTGTCATGACGGCGACCGTGATACTACTTTGGCCTTAAATATCTCGGGAACCAAACTCACAAATATAAAAAAATTAACACAGTTCACTATAATAAACATTATAAGCGCATTAGTTCTCCTTGGTCGCGAAATCTAAAAAATATCAAAATTTGGATTTGCGAAATCGCGAAAATTCATTCCATTAAGGTATGATACTAAAGTTTGATTACACTTTTTTAAAAGCTTTATATTATTTTCTTTTAGAATGATGTAAAACAGTGTCATTATAGAGGAACTTTAAAAAATGGAAAAGGAAAAATTATTTTGACTACATGTAAAGGCTTACGGTAAGAATTTCCGTGAAACAAGTTTAAAAACAAAATCCAATGGAAAACTTTGAAATCAAACTTACACAATAACACACGAGAAAACACGATACGACAAAGCACGATACGACAAAACACGATACGACAAAACACGATACGACAAAACACGATACGACAAAACACGATACGACAAAACACGATACGACAAAACACGATACGATAACATTTAACGGTATTGCATTTCATTTAGGGGCGTGTTAATCGATGAAAAAAATAACACTTACGTGATTGAACCTATGGTAAGGTTTTTTTGTTTGCAATAAATTTTAGTGAAATAATAACCTCTAAGAAGAAAGGATCGTTTCAAGCATTTCTAGCTCACGCAATGTTCTTCTACATTTTAGCATCTCTTAGTCACATAAACAGTGTTGACAATATTTCCGTAGCTTTAACAGATTTTCGTGTACGCCACTAAAGTAAAAAATCAACACCCTATTTCGTAACCTGTGAAAATAAGTTTTATATGTTTCATTTAGGGTACAGGAGATCGGCACATTATTTATCAACATAAAACGTCGTCAGGTAGCCAATTTTTAGGATTTTGTTTTTGTCTAATTCATTATTTACGATCATGCATGTTACTGCATAAAATAAAAAAGTAGGTTATCTGTTTAAAAATATTTTGTTTCATATATAGAGAACCAAACGAAACATTCAAACGATGCTCATCAACACGCACCAGTAGTTAGTAATTTATGCATTTATGCAAATTTTACGGCGCCAAATGTTTTAAGTTCATGTAAATGATTATTTTTTTATTCATAAATGCATTATAAACTTTATTTTGTAGAACGATATCATAGTAGATTCTAATTCTGATTGGAATTACGCAGAGGTGGCTATCGTTGGTGATTATTCCTTTGTAAGTAAAATATTGTTTTTAGAATTTAGTTATTACAAAGACACATATCGATAAGGCTTTGTACAAACAGGTAATTGTAGAGAACAACAGGTACAGCCATCTTCGTTACCAGAGTTTGTTGTCTATGTCAAACCCGGTAGCGCTTACTTGACGGCTAAACTTTGCATCAGAGTCCGCCATTTTTATAACAAAATGTTGAATAAATTATCTATGTCGGATTTAAACCAAACGCATTACAGAAACCACTAGCATGTACCAGGGTTGTTTCGTCCCCAGTCTCGATGTCTCGATGTCAAAAAGGCAAAACCCTGGACACGAGGCTGGAGGTGCAGAGTATACAGTCAATGTGTTGTTATTATAACCAAATACTTATTACACATGTCAATAAATCGGTCGATTGATTAATAAAGAAGAACTAAAATTGTTTTGTTTTTCTGCGTTTTTGTTATAGTCCCAACTGCATTCCAATGTGGATGAAGCAATATCATTTGTGATGTCAATAGTGAATTACATGAATTATGTAAGTAGTCGACAAACGTGACATTACTATCGTCGTATATATTGTTGTTAATATAGTTGCTTTCTTCCTCCTCCTCCTTAGCATTATCATCCTTTTCTTCTCCTCATTCGCCTGCTTCTGTTTCTCTGCTTCTTAATCAACTCCTCCCGTTCCTCCCGTTCGTCCTGCTTTTCCTTCTTTCCCGCTCCTTCTTCTGCTTGTCCTTGTCCTTATCCTCCCCCTCTTTCTCCTTCGGTTTCTCCTTCTTCTTTTTTTTTCTTCTTCTTCTTCTTCTTCTCTTTCTCATCCGTTTGAACATGCTATTTTTTCCATAGGTCTACGAATGTGTTCAAATAAAAATCATTTTAACCAATTTGGAGTTGTGGACACACTTTGACGCATTTCACGTAGATAAATCAACTTTGATTTCAAATATCGAACAGTATAACAATGACGAACTTATGATATCTAGAGGGTGGAAACATGACAACTTGCAATTTCTAACGTAATTTTATTATTTACTTATTTACATACATGAATTTTTAATGACCAACCACATCCCCAGGCCACCTTGTATCTTTTCCGACATCAGAATAACGATATCTGGCCGTTATGATGTAAAAAAGAGACAACAGGCGCTGGGAACGAGGTTGCATAATGGCGGAAGAAAGCTCGGTGAAAGAAACATATGCGCAATTTTGTGTTGTGTGCGTTAGGTTAAAAAAAAATACTCCCGAGAGTCGAAAAATGTAAAAGTTAAAATCATAATGGTATGTTATTACGTAATAGTTTGTTAAAAGTGGCAACGAAAAATAAACTTTAATCTTAATAACAGTACCGTATGAATTGAAAATATAACAACAAAATGATTTTTTCCCGCGAAAATCTTTTCCACTCGGTGAATTTACAAATATAAGTACACTTTAAATCGTTTAACCTTTCCAGACAGATAGTCTTGGAATTTTAACACGAGTATTTTTGATGCAATTCTTTCAATATCTATAAATATAAAATTATACAACATAATATGATTTGAAGAAATTTATAAATTTTCTTTATAGAGGGCACGACCTAGGTGGACTTGGCGGCCTTGGAGGTATCGGAACGATTTGTAGAGGGGCTTCAAGCAATGCGTATGCAAAAGTAGGAGTTCTTAATTTCATTTCAAATTGTGAAAAAACGATTCCTCTGTATGACAAATTTATTTAGGTCTTTCAAGAATATTAGCACTTTCTTGTTTTATGGAAGCTAATAAAATGAAAAATGAAACTTGCAATTTTTTCTCCACTATATTTATTTAGGCCACCAACCCTAATCCGCATTTGGTGGCTGCTAACGTCGCACATGAGTTTGGTCATAGCCTTGGGCTTGGACACGATCGTAAGAACATGTATTTGGATGTTACAAAATTTACATCAAGTTAACATTTAATATTTTCGTCCGTTGATAGGAATGGTCGATACAAAAATCCAGTCAATATCTCCTCTCTTTTTTCAAGCCAGCTTTTTTCCTTTCAAGTTGCCTGTCCCAAACAGTAGAGTATCTTCATTTTATCTTTCGTGTATTTATAAATGTTTACATTTGAGCGATCTTCATACTCGCAAATCTATTATCTGTGATCTATTACTAAGTTATTTTATATTTTATTATATTTGTATTTATTTTATTGTTTTAGATGCGGGTTGTCATTGTCCAACGGATTCTCAATGTGTAATGGGACCATATGCGGCGTAAGTGAAGATTAATGGTTTCTGATGTTTTGTCGTGATGGAACTTTGACTGAAAACTAAATAAATCTTTTAACTTTTTTATTTTTTTAACTATTTTAGAGAAACCTTTGTAAATGCTCTAACTGACTGTTCACAAAATGAAATAATAAAGAGAAAAAATGATGATTCATACAAATGTTTTAAAGATGTACCTCAATACGTAAGTATACATGGAGTTTTAGCTAGGTCTTGAAAACTTACTTTAAGCCTTTTGTTGGCAATGATGACAACTTGCGACCTTGAAGTTTTTAGGGGGCGTGTCCTGTTTAAACATAAGAAAAAAGTGTGGTCAAACTCACCATAAAAAAGAAGTGAAGTGACTTTCTCACGAAGGTCAATTAATTTCCTTATACGTTGCCAAAAATTATTTTTGGGAATTCTTTTCCTTTAATTTTTGATAAAATCAAGAATTAAAATTGAGAGGAAAAAATCATTTTTGTTTATTTTTCGTTTTAGCATTAATAGCGATGGTTTCGAAATGGGGTATTCCATACCATAGTCATCCAAAAATCTTGAGAGAAACTTTAGTTTCGAGTTCAGTTAAAAAATTTGAAGCTGTATTGACTTTCTTTTACTTTAGACATATTCAAAATCTCGGTGTGGAAACTATGTTGTTGAAGAAGAAGAAGAATGTGATTGCGGTCCAGAAGAAGTAAGAACTAACTTCTCTTATATCTCAAGCGGGCCGTAATTCGCGCAAAAAGTTGGCACGAAATCGGCGCAATAATACATTTTTCATAGCCCTATTATGTTTCGCAGAACTGGTTTGTATATAAACAGCCCAGGCCAGCCCAGTTTTCACTAAATAAAGAGTTATATATAATGGACTGAAGCTTATGACATGCTAGGGCTCAAAAACCAAAATGCGTAAGATGCTAATTAACTCGAAACTTTGGCTGTAGCTTTCTGTATTTTACATGGACAAGTGTTTGCTTGCTTAGTTAGACTGATCGAGTTTAAAATTGAAGTCAAACTTACAACAAGGATAGTCTCGATAACTGTCGATTTTAATAAATCCTGTTTGCTCCTTTTTTCTTGCTTTCTACCTATTCAATTCAGATTTTCTGTTGATTTTTTTTTAAAGGATTTAAGTATCGTATTTGAAAAAAAATGTTCCTCATCAAAACTTGCATTTTAGCTCTGCACCAGTAAATGTTGCGATCCAGCAACATGCAAACTACTCTCTACCGCTCAATGCGACCAGGGAACGTGTTGCGATCAAACAAATTGTCAGTATAAACCAGCAGATACAATATGTCGCGCCTCCGGTGGAGAGTGTGATTTTGAAGATAGATGCACCGGTACAGATGCTTTTGTAGGTGTTGAGTTATTAATCTTATGTCCTCGAAATTTCACTTCACTGCGAATCCCAAAGATTCCGTAAAAAAATGTTATAAAGGCAACCGGATTCCCGTTTTTATCCCGATTTACTCATAAAATGAGTTTTGTATTTCTTATGCAGTGTTTTGTATTTCTTATGCAGTGTCCAGAAGATGTATATCTTGCCGACTACACCTCTTGCAATTCAAAACAAGTGAGTCGATATTTTCTCAAAAATGTTTTTGAGCTCTCTTTCTTTATACGTTGCGCTGGGCGGTCATGTTTTTTAATTCTTGTTATAGGGATATTGCGTTGATGGTAGATGTTCCAAAACTCTCTCAGGACAATGCAAGCTAATGTGGGGAACAAGTAGGTCTTGGTTTTTCCTCCTACTTCGTTCCCAGGGCTTGATTAAGCTTTTATAATTGGACGGCCGTCCAAATGTAAAAAGTCTAACAAGTCCTAAGGTCGAGGTTGATAGATTCTATAATCTTTCTATATTAACCATTGAGAAAAGCAAAAACAAAACAAAAAACACGTATCATCAGTTATTTTTTTCTTTTCTTAAGATTTTTGCATGCATTCACAGATTCGCACACAAATCAAAACAGTTTATTTTTTCTTCTTGTTTTTCATAGATGCTTTTCAAGCAGTGGAGGAGTGTTTCGTGCATAACACCCACGGAGGAACATATGCTAACTGTGGAAAGAATGCGGATAACACATACATACCATGCAAGATGCAGTAAGACAATTTTATTATTCGTTTTGCGGATGAAAACCTGGTGAAACTTGTCACTTTTGTTCCCCTTTATCAATGTCCTAGTGGCAAGGTGCCCTGGAAAAACTATGAGAACTGAGGGTTCTAAAATGCGTTTTGTTATAGTCTTAAACAAACAAAAAAATAAGAGAAAAATCGAATAATGACAGGACACACGCATAAAAAATTTAAACGTAAGAACTTCACAGTTGCTTGAGCAAATTTTGAGGATAAAATAAAAAAACAGAGCTAGAACTCATACAAATTATTACTTATTTAGAGACATCTATTGCGGAAAGGTTTTGTGTTCCGGAGGAGGTTTGCCCAACTCACCACTAATTGGAGGTGGATATGGTAGCAGTATATGGACAGTCAGTTATGGGAGCAGTCAGTACACTTGCAAGTGAGTGTTGTGCAAATAGCAGTGAGATACAATGTTGTTATATGTGTGTAAAACACAGACCATAGAAGTGGCGTGTATAAATATATAGTGTGTAATTTCTTGTTATAGCGTGTTTTACTCCAGACCAAGGAGAATTAAACCTTCTTGTCAAGATGTATTAATATATCTTAAGAGAATCAATTTTCGCAATAAAATTTTCGAAAGACAATTTTACAAGAACTAATATTTTTTCGCCAAGTTATTCATCCTATTATTTCGCGAGTTTCGTAATAGAGAGTTACCGAATAATTTTCGCGGAAACTTTTTCCCGCAAAATCGAGAGAAACTGGTGACAATTAATTAATTCCGTTATGGTAGGTCTGGTAGCCTATTAACCAAAATTCCTATAGTTTCTACCGTACAGTTAGCCTGCACACAGAAACGTAGTTACCATCTTGGTCAAAACATGTTGAGACGAGACAATTAATTTCGAAGTTCGTCATCACAAGTAATTGCGTAGGGTATTTCTGTGTTAGACACAAAGTTTACTTGTCAATGTTCAGAGGCCAAAATTCTTAAAATGTGCCAATTATTACTGACGTCAGCATAGGCATTTTTCAGAATTTTGGGGTCTTCGTGGGCCCCGACGTGGATTATTTCAGTGTGCGAGCGCGCTGGAGAATGTGACTAGGAACTTTATAAGCTGTCAGCCTGGCCTACGTGTGTGCAAAGCATCGACTTCGCACTTATCATATCTCTATATATATTGTTTTAATTCTTACTTAGATCTCCAGTTGGTATGAGTGCGGAACCAGATCCTTCGTATGCTCAAGACGGTACTAAATGCGGAGTGGATAGCGTAAATATGATATTTATATATTTGCAATGTAAAAAAACAGTGAACCGCTTTTTTATTAACTGTGAGCATTTTCATTTCAGGCTTGTCATCATGGGAAGTGCGTCCTTGCGTCGAACGCTACGCAATCGGCTTGTCGCGGATTATGTCAAGAGGGTGTGCGTATTCCTACTGTTTATCGCCAGAATGAATTGTTACGAATAATGTCATTTTGATTTTTTGCGAGAATTAATTTTCTGAAGAGGAAGAAGAAGAAAAATTTTAGAAACTAATTTTTAAACATTGCTATACCGAAACGTCTAAAAAATACCCTAAAATTTCGCGATAAAATCGCATTCGCATAATTCCCTCGATATTGTTTAAAAATTTAGAGCATGTGTCTGGCCGATTATATGGTTTAACTTACTTATAAAAATTGTAGCCTGGAAACTAACTGTTTTTTCGATTGATTGATTGATTTTATCTCTAGAAATGTACCAACACCGGAGCTTGTTTCTGCAATCCAGGTTTTGGTGGAAGCACGTGTTCAATTCTAGACATCACAAATGCCCATGGGAAAGTTTACTATCCAGCGTGTTATAAGAAGTGCGCCACAGGGGTAAGCAAAAAAGCTTAACGTTAGTTTTAGTCTTGTATGAAGTTAACAACCAGGTTATTATTTTTTTATAGAAATGTGACACATTGAGTGGAAAATGTACTTGTCCGCCAGGAAGAGCTTGTCCGGACTGCGCAACTGTCTCTGCAAGAATTCACACGGAAACTGCATGTAGTCTGACACCACAGTGTAAAGGAAGTGGTATGAACTTTAATACTTGTTGTGTACCATTGTTTGTCGTGTACAGAATGTTTTATGAAGGAGCAGCCTTTCGGTAAACATGCATCTCGATAGGCAGGTTGTTTTGATTAGTAATAAATTCCTTTGTTGCTCTGAGTATAGTTTAATTTAAGCATGATGCCAACAAAGCAACGGAAAAGAAACACAGTTTTTTTTAAGGTTGCTCCGTAGCTATCTGAAAATTGTGGCTTATTAAAATTTTTGTGTGCTCCTCGAAATAAATGCATGTATTTTATTTCCACGCAGGTGTCGACTGCGGTGATATATTCTCTGGCGCTTACACGACGTATCAATGCGTACATGCACACAGTTTGACAGAAAACAATTTTGTGTTGTTACAATCGTTCAGAGATAACGTGGACTGGTCAAATATGGACGTTTTTGTGAAAAGGTCGGTAAACGTTTTCTGACTGATACTTTTGGTTTTCGGTAAAAAACAAAGTGACATAAATCCTCGATTTAGCGCCCCATTTTTAGGAAAAGTTTTATAACCGCCCCTAATGATCAAGTGTCCGCGTGACTTAAATTTGACCAACGAGAAAATTTGGAGTAGACTACATTTGACGAGTGACAATTTTTCTTCTCCTTTTTCTATGCAAATTGAGTCATAGTAAAAAAAGAGCTGCAAAATGCGGGATCTATCGCGTTATATTGATATTGCGACGAAAGAATTGTGCCTAAAATGTACTTGATCAAAGCATTAAAAACGAACTAGGGAACGCCCGTAAAAAGTCAGTCAATTGCGGGACGGAAATGTTTAAAAAGATTAATTTAGCGATAAGTTTGGAATAAATTTATACAACAAAAAATTGCGACAAATTTTCGAATTTTTTCTAAAATTAGTTCTTCCAAGATCTTTTAAAGGGAAAAACAATGGGAATATTTCGTTAAGCAACTCACAAATATTTTCGCATTAAAATATTACCATACCTTGTAGGATAACATGTCAATGCGCCAGACTTGCTCGTGACGGTGGTTATGCAAGTTTCGGCATCCGTTATTGGGCTGAATGTTGGGCTTCTAAAGCTACGGCGGCAAACACAGGCACAACCGAATCTATGGAATGCCAAAACACGTCGTTTCAACCGTGTACCGAAGCTGACCAAACATGTGTAGGAATGGATTACTCTATGTTTCTGTATGATTTAAAACAATAAGATCGGCACGATGTATTAGGTAATAAGCAAATTAGCAGAACCTTCGAAATGTATGCATTGATTGTCCTTACACAGTGTACAACTTAACAACACTATTTATCGTTTTTATTTCATATTCTTAAGTTTGAAAGATAAAAAAATGCACGCGTTCCCTATTTATTATTCCACATTTATTCATTAAGGTATTAAACTTGGTTTGTTTGCAATTCGTTTTTTTTTAAAGAAATTCGCAAAATGAAACAGTACTGAATAAAGATGACCACTCCAGTTCGCGAATGTTCAAAGTATAAATAACTCAAATAAGTTGATCCTTTTTGCACAGTTTCACACTACAAAATATGTTTTAACTAGCATACTACATTAAGCCGAGGAGGATAGGAATAAAGATTTCTATACTCCTAGATTAAGCAGAGACATTATTTGCTTAAAGAAACGTAATCGGGCATTACAGAACGTTTGAATGCACAATTTACAAGGGAAATTTCATAACGTCTTTTCGAAACTCTATAATCTCTCCTTATTATTTTATACGAATGTAAATAATTGGTTGTATTTCACATTTTGTATTTTATTTATAAAGAAAAAATCGAGTGCACTATAAAAACAGAATTTCTTCCTTCTTTCACAACCCAAACAGAAGACAAGGAGCGGTGAATTGAAACTAGGGGAAGAGCGCCAAAATAGATGGGCGTTATCAATTTGATAACGATAAATAAAAAATACAAACAAGGAATGAAGAAGAATGTGTATAAAAGAAAATAACTAAAACATGCAATGAAAATACAATATAAAGTTAATAAAAATATATATACAATATATAATACAATGTAATATACATATATAATATACATAAAAATATACTATACCTATATAAAACTATAATTTGTGCTCAAGTAATTCAGCTAGTCTTATATACTTTTATATTTTTGAACGGCGAGTGTAAATCTACGCCTGTTTTTAAAAGAATATTATAATAACGAGTCTCAAATTTAAAGAGAACAAAAACATCGCTAATAAAGCCTTTTTTACATCCTATTTTAACATACCGTTCTGTTATATATATAGCAAACTATCATAATTATCAAAGGGTGTGACACTTTTGACACAAGGAATTAGGTACTTCAGAAACAGCCAATCATTTACGTTTTTTTTAAAAAAAGTTCCTCGATACTTCTACGATTTTTTTTGCATATCAACAATGTTGATTTTTTCCGAAAATGAAAAATAACTGTAGAAAACGAAATAACTGATGATTGCAATAAACGCATGCTAAAATATAAATTGTATCTAAAAGGTATAAATATCTTATTTTTTACAACTAATTAACCTTTGTATATAATTTTTATCATCGACAATAAATTCTCATCACTGTATCGCAGACAAAGAATATGCGTTGCGAGGACATTACTTAAGTCTTAAGAGACATCTTACAAGAACCACTATATGTTAAATAAAGTATTTCACATTGGATTTTTTTTTTCAAAAAGCTTTATCGGTCTCATAACAATGTACACCTTGCCTTGAGAAAGCATCTACAAAAACCATTCGCAATTCAAATAAAGTGGCAAATTTCTTTCAAAAAGTCATTCACGAAATAAATACATTCCCAGTACTCCCTAGTAGATCTATGTCAGACATCAGACACGTAATTAAAGGGTGTAAAAGATGAAAAGGAGTAAAATAGCATTCTTGCTGACGGTGCCAGTAAGGAGGGTAAAACCTGAGGATTACTATGAAGTTTTTTTCACACAAGTATTCAGGACCTGAAGATTGATGATTGAAGATTGGCTATTTCTAACGAGTTCCTTTGGAAGAAAAAGAACTATGTAATTATTTCAGACTAACGAACGAACAAACGCTTTTTTGGAGGTAACACAGGAGTCACGACTTAAATTTTAGAAAGATTGGTAATTTTCTTGTGTGAAGAAACAGAATAATGCGTTTCGTGCGCTCATACAAACTCCTCGTGTGGACGTAAGGTTTTTGCTAAGATACCAGTGCTTTATCAGTAAAACATAACATCCTTCAACAGGATGTAATAAAACGAGTAGCACAATAAACAAAAAATACCGCTGTAAGATCCCTTTGAAACACTCATGTCAAATCAAAACGGCATATCAGGAAAAACCCAGCAACAAATGTTTCCACAGTACAGAAAAGGTACCATTTACATCCACGCAAAGAAATCAATTAATGGCGAGAATGTTGCTGACAAACGCAAGTGCAACAAAGGCTGACCACGGAAACTGGTCGTTCAAGACAACCGCAGCGTGATCCGCTCTGTCTAAAGCTACGTGAAAGTTCCTTCACATCTGCACGCGTGCAAGTAGAATCAGGAATAAACAACGTATCAAACACAACCATAAGACGTACACTGACAAGAAGAGGCTTTAAATCTCAGCAAACAAGAAAAAAATTGACGCTAAAGGATACACAGTTGCGTATACAGTTTGCACGACAAATTAAGGTGTTAAGGTAGCGGTATGGTAAATAATTACTTTTTTTTACATTTTTTTTTTTTAAGGAACATTTTACTATTAAAACTGCTCTTTCCAATGAACTAATTTTTATTCCAAAATGTTTCCTCAAAATTGAAGGATTTAGCGTTACAAAATATTCCACTCCATATGTCTTTGTTCTGGCGATCAAATATTTCTGTGCACGAAGTGAGTTATGACTCACGTTTACTAAAAATAATGTGACTTCAGCATTGAGAACTTTCTGTTTACGCTATATTTATGCATAAGGTGTGAGACATAAGCGAGACAAAAAGCACTGGAAAAAAGTTAAATTATATAATATAGCATTTCGTCATTTTTTTTTATTATTATAAGTTTCTTTTTGTTATCGTGAAAATGTCTTCGAAATCGTCAAATTATCGTAGAAATCCATTCAAAACTTCAAGAAAAAAAAGGAAAAATAAACAACGGAAATTTGATTCAGAGAAACAAAAAGAGCTAAAGGTATTGGATAAAGGATCTTGGTATGATCAAGATAAATTATTGCGAGAACAAGGGATCCGAGGTAATTTTGAAAAGGAAAAAAAAGCTTCTGCCAGTCAAAGCAAAATTGGAAGTTATGAATTCAGCTCGTCTGACGAAGAAGAAAAATCAGAAAGTGAAATCGAGGTTATGGATGATGAACAATTTTCCAAGGCCGTTCATCACTGGATAATATCAATCGAAGCCTTGGAAAATTACTTAAGCGATGTTGCTGTATGTAAGATGTGCCATGATAAATTAGAGGTTCGGGAAGAAAAATCTTACAGAGCGGGACTGGGTACGAAGTTCCATTTCATTTGTGTGAACAAACATTGTATTAGTTCAGTCTCGAGTAAGGGATTTTACACAACTGAGAAATCTAGTTATACCTATGACATCAACAGACAAAGCGTAATTGGTGCAAGAGTTATTGGAAAAGGTAGGAATGGGTTGGAGAAAATATGTTCTGTTTTGGGTTTAGCAACACCGTTATCGAAGTCGTGCTTTGCAGAACAAACAAAGTTACTAGAATTGAAGGCTTTTGATACACTTCAGGAAAACCTTTCAAATGCTGCGAAATATACTAGAAAAGTAGAACTAGCGGGTGTGGAAGATACAAACGAGCCCGTGAACGTCGCTATGTGTTTTGATGGTTCGTGGAAGAAAAGGGGTTGGACATCTTTTCAGGGAATTGCTGGCGCAATAGCCGATAGTACAGGGCAAGTCCTAGATGTTGTTTTCAAAAATAGTTATTGCAGACTCTGTAATCAAATGCAAGATAAGAAAAGCACTAATGAAATAAGTCAACTGGATTATCTCAATTGGTATTGTGATCATGAACCCTAAATTTCTTTTTACCTCGACGAAAAAGGGCTTGAGCACAAGATCAACCTGATGAACAAAGCACGCGAAAATGGCGCAGAATCGGAGAGGGGCTAGGACTTGATAGCGTCGCAAAAGGCAAAAAAGGAAGGATCACGAAACACAAACTTTATGGTAGCGATATCACACAACCACCGAGCAGTTATTTGTGAGAAGTACTTTAAGCTGATCACAGGAGAAAAGTTTGGCGACATAGTAAAAGTGATGTCCCCACCAACCAGTATTTAAAAAGTGTCGAGACAAGTGTACGTCGAAAACTTACATCATGGATGGCTGTCCTAGGCCAAACAGCAAGGCTAAACGAAGGAAAATTAAGGAGGTTGGTTCTAAAATATTTTCGATACCAGCGCAAGTCCAGATCTGAACCCAATAAAGAATCTAGAAGAAGTCCAAACAAGTTGCAAATTGGGGCTGTGTCGAGGCAAATAAGCAGAGTCTTTTAAAAAAATTAATTACGTATAAAGAACTGCATATTAAGTTTTCCTAGCGGGGTAATCGATAAATCGATTGAAACTATGTCAAAACGAATAGACATGGTTGTAAAGGCCAACGGTCAGAGAATAAAGTATTAATTTTAATAACGTTAAAAGGAAAACAGTCACAAAATAACGAAGCTCGTTACGCTGCGTCGAGGCGTGGTCGTGTAAGTTTTGATTGGCGCCGGGTTTTTTTTTTCTGAAGGCGTTAGGGTGCGATCATTATGACATTTGAGAAGCAACCTATTTCGTTCTGAGACCACCATAAAATTTTGTCCAGTAACACCCAAGAAATTACTAACTATTTCGTAGCTCCAAGGCTGGTCCATTGTTCATGTTATCAAATGGGGATTATTTATTACCCGAAAGTATGTTGTCATTTTATTAGGCTTAAAGTTTCCTACTGCTGGCGCCTTTACAACAGCTTCGTGTGGCATTATACTAGGTAGATGGTGACTGCTACGGAAGATATATTTATTTGGCAATAGGAATAGAACAGGAGTGGAGTGGCAATATGGTTTACCTTGATGAGGTGACAAAGTTATGGGACGTAAATTTGCTGTGATTGATTTTATGGTATATATGTCGTTGTTATTTTTTTACAAATATAGTTTCTACGCAATATCATGTTTCATTTTAATTCGTTATGGCATACTGGTATATCATGTCGTATTTTTCTTTTCCATTTCATATATACATTCAATCATAGATGATGGGGAATGTGTGTGTGTGTGTACCCCTGAAAGAGTATGGTGAAATACAGTACAGGTGCGAGAATATGAACGACGGCGTCCCACGTGAGCAGGACAGATAACTGGTGAAATAACAGGATTGGGATGCTCCATGCAAGGCGCTGACCCTCAGAGGTGGGTCACCACAAGTTTAACAACAGGTGTGAAATACAAAGCTATAACTAATAAAAAGTGGTTCTGGTGAGGTTTGTGGTAGAAGACATGAAATTAATCGACCGGTATTTTTCAACTGTTGGTCAGTGACGGATTTAGGGTATGCCAAGCTAGTCGGGTGGACGTACTTAATTTTCGTCAAAAGCCTTGTTGTTGCAATTTCAAAAAAAGTATTTCGCTTAAGCACAAAAATCTTCCAGGGTGGCTTTCGTAATATGCTCCGGGTTGAATTTCTATAGAATTTCTACACATAATACACACATGCATGTATTATATAGTAAAGCGCATATTCATCAATGATGTGGCGTAATACGTAAGAAACTGCTTAACTATCCTGCGACTTACTTCGCATGTTGTTTTTATTAGGGGGCACAAAATTCAGTTATTTGCTTTAATTCACTGTAAAAATTGTAGCGTATACCCCCTAATTCAATCTCGCTGTACTTCAACTTACTTCTTGTATTAGGGGGTGAAAATTATAAATAATGGTGATATGTGACCGTAAAAAGCATAAACCAAGCCCCGTAAGTTTAACACAAGTAAGTCAAATAAGGCGAGAATATTCATTAAGTGGTAGTGGCTTGTGAAATACCGTTAAAAATAAAAACTAACGATGCTTTACTTCGCCGCACAATAGTTTTTCACAACAAAAATAAAAAATAATAAACAACAAATTTACTTTTGAAGATTTGTTATCAAGGTCATAAAACAGCAAAAAAATAAGAACTTGACAAAAATTGTACAACTAACGGGCCTGTTACGAAATACAAAATTATGTCGGACGGAAAATCGATACTTTGAATGTATGTAAACAATAAAATATGCTATAGTAGAAAATTATCTGCACATAATTTCACTGTTAAAAAATTTATATTTTTTCCCCAGAAAAAAGCAATTATGTCGGACGAACTGGAGGTCAACCTAATTCTTATCAGGGGGTACCCCCTGATAAATTTATTGCGACTGACTTGTGAAGAGATTTCCATGCTGAATTGAATATGAAACTATGAAGCCGTAGCTAACATGTGTGGTGTTCGTACAAAGCTTTTTAGCAGCTGGGGAAAGAAAACGCATGATGTTTTTTTATTAAAGTTTTGCTTTTAGTAAGTTGGGTAAAGAAAGTTGTTGTGCCTGGCAATACGAATTTTCGAATTAAAAACTGATGGGAAGTGGAATAAGCTGTACTTTTTTAAATCAACGATTTTTGCTTAAAAGAATGGTTTACTTTACAAGACCTCGAAAAATACTATTTTCTGGTGAACTTTGTTTATCGATGGATGGTGTTTAGGTAGAAGTAGATTTTGTAATGTTTCTAATGTGTTTTTAGCTAGTTAGAATGCAGATAAATTGTGCAGAAAAACTTTCGTACTATTTTTGAACTAGTAAAATAAGAAATCACTAAGCTATAAATTTTTTGTTAGTTATATAAAACCGAAAAATGGCTTATTCACATAAAAAATGTAAATTTAAATTTTATAAAATATTACAAAACGGAGCTCTTATTCGGCTGGTGACCAAATATCTTTTGAAATATGCTCTCCTGCGTATAGAGAAGCCATGTGGTACACCAAAATTTGTAGTTCTTAAAAAAAATGCTTCCTGGCGAGGGTTAAAATACTCAAGATCTTTTTCAAAGCGTGCAGAAATTTTGACCTAAACACGGTGTGTAAACCAGTCACTACGAAACATGTCATTTTAAGTAAACATTAAATCTCAGTAAAAACTGACTAATATATATAGACCTGTCCCTGCTTGGTTTTCCTCATATTGGCTTTAATGTATTTTTAAAATGGGATTTTATGCGCTAAGTAAAAAACGCCCTTAAACGCCTTGCGTTTTTTTAACGCCCATTTCTCGCACCTGGTTGGAGCTATGAAGGTGAAATTTTATGACTTTTCATCACACTTTATAGGGAACATTTGGATGAAGAGTTTTTTTTTCATCGGTCCAGTACTTTTGCCACTGGCATCTTACGACTGCTGCGCAGATTCAGGAATTTTTACATTGACAGCTTTTTTTTGCTCTGTCTTGTTACTAATAATTTTACTTTTACGTTCGTAGTTTTCCTACATAAATAACATTGAACTTGCAATTTTTGAATGGATAGCATATCCATATCCATAATTTTTGTGACAAAAAAGCAATACATTTGTGGTCTTCGCTGCGATAAATTTTGTAAACTGCAAACAGCCAATTGTTACTAGCCTAAACTAACTTATGCCTGTTAAACATTACTTGTGCTGGGCCGAAAGCAAAGAAGAATAAATTGCCAAAGTTAAAATCAAGATGCAAAAATGTGGTAATCCAGTTTGCGAAGACCATTCAAGGTTGATTTGTGAAAAACATTACTAACTTTACCGAAAACAATATTCTGCCGTAAAACGCTTACGTACTCGTGGTACCTATTCCATCCAAGCCATAGTATGTTTTACATTTTTAGCACTAATGTATATGAACTGTTCTATCAACATTTCTGAATTGCTTCTGTTCATTTATTTGACAGTCTAGGCCATGTATTATGAAATGATAATTAAATGGTATATTTACTGTTCTGCCTTGTTCCATGTATAAATTTGATATAATTAGTGACGTCATCAAAGAAGAAAGTGGATTTTTTTAGATTTTTTCCTACTCAAACCTTCCTATTATCACTCATCACATTTTAGTGAAAATTGAAGTTTACAGCACTTTTCAATCAAAAGTTATGAAGAATTAATCAAGAAGGAAAAATTCTTGTTTTTGCACGCATTACAATTTTTTTTATTTTTTATTTCATTTTTGGTACACCGTAGGAGAACATTTAGACAATATTGTTAGTTTAAACATTTATTTTCATTTTGTACATAGTATAAGCTTTGAAAAAATAAGAAAAAGGAAGGAGAAAGTGTATTTCTATCTTCTTTAATGGCTTTTTTATAAAACATTAATTTTTTCAATTTTTTGGCATAACATTTGCTAATTAGCGATATTATTTATGACGTCATCAAAGCTGCCATTATGGGTTGAATTTTTTTTCTCCATAATTTTGTTCCTAATATGTTGAAGCAATACTGTAGCAATTTTCATGACATAATATTAACCCTATCAGAAAAAATAAACAGAGAGATTTTCATGTCTCATGCTTTCCATGAGACATTAAAATGAATAAACACCATTGATGTGGACAGCACTTAACACCGAAGACATTTTATCGATGGTGGAACTTCTCATTAATCACAGAAGTGATGTATAAGTGAAAAATACACTATCATATACATATACACTATCATCTTGCTGCAAGAAATGCAACTTTAGATACATTATGTTGTCATGATGTAACAAACATTAACCATAGAGATGTTTACAACTTAACACCATTACATTTGACTGCATTGTATGGTTACATCTAGCTATGTGTTGATGTTTCGCGCAATAAAACTATATTAAGGCAACAATCAAAAATCAAGGATACACTGCGTATAGCCTTGCTGGAAGTTTAAGTACACAAAAGAACGAAATAATCAAAAAAATACAAGATTATGAAGTTAATTATTCCGTTTATTTAATGAATTTGAAAGAAGAAATTTCTGTATAGTTTTAAGTTGATGAAAAAATATGCATTTTTAACGATCAAACTAATTCAGAATAAATTTGTGGAAATAGAGAAATTGTGAGTCACAAGTAAGCTTAAGAAATTAAAGATTGTGTATGGACCGAGTGAAATAAAGGTGATGAATGCCAACAATTGTCGAGACTAAGAATACTTAGTTGTAGGAATAATAATAGCTGCAGTGGAAGAATGATACTGTTATTAATAAATCTTAGAGTGAGAGATAATATGCTTGATAGGTATGTCCTAACAGCCACAATAGAACAGCTATGTAAGATTATCTGTTCACATTTAATGAAAGTACATAAACTACTTTCATCAAATGCGAAAAGATAGTGGATTCGTAGAATTATAGAATTTGTATTTCAAGTAGGCAAAAATATGTTGCTGAAGTAAAAAGTGTTTGCTGGTAAAACCAAGATTAATAATCATTTATGCATCACATATTTTAGAAAAATTCGTAAAAGTGTCCAAAGACAAATTATTAAATGGGAGCAACAAAGTCAATACTTTAAAGATACAAATGACGCGGAAGATAATTTGTATTGATGAAGCCTTTCTCATAAGAGGAAACCGTTCAAATTATTGAACAACATACGCATTATTGACTGTACCAAAAATATATTAAATTTAATTTTTCTTGTACCAAGAGATTTCATATTTTACATTTCTTTCTTTCGGCGATACAGTGAAGAGAAATACGTGATTGTAAATATGCATGCAATGCAGATATATTCTTTATATATTGGTGCAATCTACGGCTCCAGTTTTTCACCCCCAAGATTGAACACAATAGAAATAAACGGTGCCACCTTGTGGCAATTTATAATACCAGTTTAGCACCTATTCTCGCTGTAGTTGCACAAAACCGAGTCAAAAATAGCAAACCTTAATCTGACATTATTTCAAATGAAATAAAAACCTATTATCATTAATAAGGTTGTTTGAAATGCAATCATAATAATGAAAGAAAACAGAACCTATATCTTTTCCAAAAAAAATCCCCAAACTGAAATCTTTTTACAATCTTAGAAAAGAACTTTTGTAGCAGTTATCGTGTTCACTAAATATAATTTAAAAGAAAATACTAAACCATTATATGTTCTATTTTTGTTAGTCACAAAGTTTGTTAATAAGGAGTGGAAAAATAAAAATAACTTCAAGTTGCACTGATAGCAATGCACAGACAAAAAGTCTCGATGTATTCCATAACATTTGATTGCAAATTATCTATGCTGCATAGATGCCAGCAAGACTTACCGCCAACTTTTCATAGCAACACATTGTCAATAAAATGAACCAACGCTAATGCCTTCAATAAATCAATTTTGTTGCCATAATTCACCACGAATCTACCTACAAACAATAAGCAGCAAATCATAATTTAGAGTTGCGATGCATGTGAAATTCAGCTTTAGACCTCGCCATCAATGGTGAGCGATCAGATACCTTTTATACATGCTACTATTAATGTGTGTTCTATGGGAATGTCACAATCTCCTTTAGCATGCAATGAAACATACAACAGCTGAATTTAGACACATGTTCGACAATTACTTTTTCGTTAAGTACAATTTTATTTTTTATAAATCTTTTTATAAAAATCTTGTAGATGTCAAAACTGGATTATGCATATGCTGGTCACACTTAGGAAGGACACACAAATTGAGATTACACTAAACATTAAATGCAAGGGGGTAAATTGTGTGATATTAAATACTATTTCATACTGTAAAACAGATTTTATGAAAATTAGAAATTACATTAAACCGATACACTATTACGCTTCTCCAAAGGTGTAAAAAATAACTTTTTACTGTTTTGGTGTCTATATATTGCTCATGCAATTTAGGCTCTATTATCGCAAATACACTTTGTGCAGGGTGATAACTTTGTGTCCAAACTGCAACACAGGGCAAAGGGAAATGGCACAAGATAAGTAAACAAAGACAAAAAACATTGATGTTGAAGTAGTAAAAAATATTTTTCATTTATTTCTTTTGAAGTTAAAGTAGCGCAATATGGTGGTACAGCAGTGTACGTTAGTACTTGTGATTTCGAAGTTTGACAATATTCCAATATTTTATTTTTATATTTTGTGATCATGGCAGGGCAGGGCAAAGGGGTAAATCCTTAATCTCTTATAAATTTTTCTGTGACTGAAAATACCAAACCAGGCAGAAATTTTCAAAGGAGAAGGTTTATTCCTTCTAAAGATTGCGCAAATTCAAAAAGTAAATCAATAAGACCTGTTTATTAGTTATTCAAACATCACGTAATTACAAAGATTGACGTCAATTATATTATTAAAGTTGGTGAAGCCATTGCAGTGCACTTTTAGGTTTGAGGCAAAATATCTTGGAAACGCGTGGAAATAACTGCCTTCATTTCTTGCGTGTGTAACTAGGGACCGCCATTATTTTGTTTCTGCACTGCTGATGTCATTAAAACTCCTAAAACAACCTATACTTTTACTGTTCTTCTGCCATGGTGGATTTTTCCACGAGTTTATCGACTAGTGTCGAATTGATGTATAGTGTGCACTTCGATTTCTTAGTCATCTTTTACAAGACTCACATACCAAAACGAAATTTAATAGAGATTGTATATATAGTAATATCTTATCTACAACCACGGACATAAATTAGTACAATAGAGAGCAGCATTGTGAAGAATGCCACAAAGAATGCTATTTTTATCTAAGTAACACACATACTGGACGCGTCATTTAGTTTACCTGTCAATGTTCACAGTGGAATTAGGACCTTGGTTAAACCAAAAAATTAAAATATTAATCTTCACAGCTGCAGAGTACTGGCCAGGTGATGTTGTTAAGAGATTTCGAGAGATAGTCAAAAATGGCCATTTTCCTAAATATAATCTCCAGGATTGTACTTCCATTCAATGACTTATAGTGGATAGAAGAATTAGCTATTTGTGCATATTTTATGTTGGCCATTGTTAAGTCACAAAACAGAAGCAAACCGAACATACATCATATTAGAAGCAAAAAATAATAAATAGGTTTGTCGTATGTATTCATAATCTTTAACTAGGCAAGTAGATTACTTATGACTATCACAGTAAATATTATATGTATATTAAACATGACATTTGTTTTTGTTTATATACAACACCTCGTTTTATACATTGCATGGAGTCTGCACTATATTTGTAAAGTGACACACATGTCCACCACAAACCTCCTCACATTTAGGAGTATGATTATGGTGGCTCATATCTGCCAAATTTTCACAGCAAGCACACCCTTTTGTGCAATAAATTAGGTTATAATTAAAGCATGATTTATATATAGATGCCTTTTTTCCCCAGAAATCGCTGGAATCTATTTTATTTTAGTTTAAGTGCAACATGTATATTGTTAGCTTTCTACAAAGCTGCATATTACACATTTTATTATGTTCTTTTACCTTTTAGAAATACCTTAAAGATATAGCAAATTATGCATGCTGCATTATATTCCTCTATTATTAGTTATAATACTGGAACTCCAGGCCTTACAGATACAAATATGATTTGTTATCAGGCAATACACAACGTGTAGTCGTTTTTACTTCTACTGATTATAATGACTTTATTCTGCAGTGTTTACTAGTGTGAACTAAAGCCACCTGCAAGTGTGCAGGAAGCCAGTGCCAGTGCAGTGAATAATTGAGTTGTGCACACCAATATCCTTAGTAGCCAATAGCTAATCCAAAGGACTACACAACACTCCTTATATTCATGACTAGGCCCAACTGTTTTAAAATAAGTGGCATAGCTAAGTCTGTCTGTGTGTAAAAAAATTCGTGCTACAGACACAGGAAATATTTATTGCACAAAACAGCAAATTGTGTTTAGCGAACAGTTGGATTCTTGTGGATTTATAGGTTTATGACTGAAGATAATTGAAACATAAAAACATAATTGATATGATGAATAAAATCACTTACAACTTAGTAGCTCAGCTATGTGAGAAGACAGTAATACATTACACCGACCACTGGTAGTGATTAAGTAACAAAACAGCTGACTGTTGAAAACTCGTTTTATGACGAGAGGGTACTGATTATAAAGGTCATAACCCTCATATGATTCTGTTATTTACATGGCTATTTATGGAAAACAACATTCATGTACATCACAATGATGAACATGTCCCACTTGCATGCAGCCTATAACATAAAATGCATAAAATACATAAAAACTCAGTTTCTAACTACAGTAAACATTAGATAGCTTTATCTTTTGGGTGACTTTAAACAAATTTCTTGCTTCCTTACCTGATCCTTCTTTCTGCTACGTAATTAAAACTTAAACTTAAATGTTTACTCAGATACATATACACATATATACTTAACTTTAAGCTGTATAAGCGTTTACACACTAGCTATGAAAAAATCGAAGTTTTAAAACAGCATCTTGCACCAAATGTGTACTTGTAATAGGCGTTTGTATTCACTGTGATTTTCGGTGAACACTGGCGTACAGAAATGAAAAACGACTTCCAGTATAAAAAAATACCTGTAATAATTACCGTAAAGTGGAGTTGGCGGCTTCTTACTGGTAAACTTTGTAATCACATTTCAATTGTCCTTTTTCTTCAATAGATCAAAGGATAAAAAAGTGTTATTAGCCTTTTTAATCCGTCTCATAAAACATCTAGGAAAAATATTAAACTTTTTAAGTTTGTATTCTACTTTACATATTACTTTAGTCACATACAATAAACAACAAATAAAAAAACATACCAGGCACAGTTAGACAAGTAGTGTTAATTCCATCAATAGTTGGAGTTCTTTTTTTTAAAAAAATTTTTACCTGCGCATAAAAAAGGAAATTTTATATTTTATACCTCGGTTCCCTCTAAGTATTTTTTGAGTAGAAGTTCTGTGACACTAAAAAATAACAGTTTTCTAAATTTTCTTTTTAAATAAACAGCTTATAAACTTATATATACTTTAAAAGTACACTTTTCACTTAGTTAGGGGTTTGACATTGTTAGTTTCCCTTAGCCTCAATATATAAAAAAAAGGCTTCACCTGAAAAATTTCAAAGCGGAATATATAAAAAAATAATTTAAGCAGAATATGTAAAAAAATTTTGAAGCAGAATATATAAAAAAATTGTGAAGCGGAATATATAAAAAATATTAAAGCGGAATATATATAAAAAATATTTAAGCGGAATATATATAAAAAATTTTGAAGCAGAATATTTATATTAAAATACCGTATACGTCGTCTGTCTGTCACGCAAAATGGTAGCTTAGCTGCGCGAGTAGCACGCAATGCAGTATAAAAAGGATGGGCAAACCTGTGGATTTTTCCAGGAGCTAACGATTAGTTTTAAAAAAATGCTGAACCTGAATAAAAAATATTTGCTGCAAAAAAAGAACACAACCGTTACTATCTAGATTATTACCTGTTTATTTTCTGTGGTATTTTAATTTTTTTCAAGAACATGACTGCTTTTTAAGAGCAGTTTGGCTGTCTTCATGATGTGTTTTAAAGGAAATAAACATCTATGTAAGACTTAATAAATAGATCGATTATGTCATTGTGTCTATGGTGCTTTGTAAAAGTGTTTTTTAAATAAATTACTTCAAAGAATGTGACCACAATATTGACTGATGACACAAAATGTCGAAATTTGCTATTATTTAAATATGCAGCATAATTAAATCTGAAATTCTTTAAATATGATTATCTTATGAACGGAAAAAGCTTTAAAAAAAATTTAACAAAGACTTGTTAACCAACTTTTTAAGCATAATAATATAAGCATTTTATACCTCGCGTTCTCCTTAAGCTGTTCCAACAATTATCACAAATTTTAAATTTGATTTAAGTGTGACACAATGAACATATTTTACCGGTAGGATAAGATCGCAAAAGTGCAGTGAGAAGGAACAGAAATGTTTAAGTTATGTTTTTTTTTCTTTGTTTGGAAGTTAAAAAGAGAAGAGCCAAATCACAACAATGGTAAAATTAGAGTTAACGTATTTTATGCATACTCTAAGAAAAAATACGTTTAGCAAATCAATTATTGGACTTAAAAATTGAATTCGTGCACTTTACTAAATTTTAAACATTATTTCTTCATTTCTTCTAGTTATAGCTACTGTTTCCCAAACACTAGAAAGTACATAAAGCTATTCAAAACATTCAATTAGCAAATTAGAATACATGTAAAGGTAACGAATAATGCAATTTTGCAGATTCATAGGAAATATGCGTTATGGTTATAAAATTATAAATTTTAAAATGACATATAGTAAAAAATATTACAAATTTATCACCAAAAAATTTTTAAACAGGATAAAAAAAATAAGAGCTCTTGAATGAACTTCAAACTATCTACAAACATCTTTCACGTGCTTCCAAAGTAAACCAAATAATTTCTTTTGGTCTTGAACTAACCTATGATGCATTGTAACATCCTGTCCATCAACTAGTCTGACTTTGAATTTTCGAATA
Source organism: Hydractinia symbiolongicarpus (assembly GCF_029227915.1). Lineage (NCBI taxonomy): Eukaryota > Metazoa > Cnidaria > Hydrozoa > Anthoathecata > Hydractiniidae > Hydractinia > Hydractinia symbiolongicarpus. The sequence continues at coordinate 9,652,377 of NC_079886.1, forward strand.
GCATCAATAAGAAAAACAGTTGTTTCAAAATAAGCAAAACGATAACCAGGACATTTACGTTTACCAGCAAACCCAAATGGTTCAAATGCCATTTTTGGCTGTTCTTTGACTTTTTCTGGACTAAATCGGTCAGGATCGAATCTAAATTAATAACATTCATTTCATTTTTAGGTACTTCATTTCCAACAATGTGTCATTATGTTAATTTTAATTGCTTTTTCATGTTTGGCTTAACTAGATTGGATATAAAATAGACATTACTTTTTTGGTTCCGGCCAGATATTTTTATCTTGCAGTACAGTTCCCAAAGAGATTATAAACGGTGTCTAAATACAAAAAAGTTTACTAAAAGGCTGTTTATATGGAAGTTGAGCCAGCCCGGTTGGAGGGCCAGGCTGTCTGCCGTCATCTCGCCTAAGTGCTATTTTCGAAAGAATTTAAAATATTGTTTATATGCAGAGGCAAGCTAGCTTGCTTGCTGAGATCTCGCCTAGCAGGGTGAATAAAACCCCATATAAACAGTAACAAAGAAGGCTGGTCTGTTTAGACAAGATGGTTTTTTTATGCAGACTCAATTAAATTCTCTTGTTGTAAAAATGATTTCTTTTGTTGTGCATTATTAAACCTTTTTATTGTTGAGAGGCAGCCTGCCAAACCGAGTTAGTTTTTTTTTCCAAATAAACACAAGTTAAAAGCCAATTGAGCAAGCTCTGTTTGCTGAGTCAGCCTGCCTCCATATAACAAATCCTTAACAGAAGAAATAAAAAAAGGTAATTATTGAAATTCTGTCAGGCTTTTACTACAGTAAACAAAATCAACAGGTACAAAAATTACCAATTTTGGAATGGTGTGTCCACCCACTAAGATATCATCTTCTGAATATCGAAAGGCATAAGGTGCAAGAACGGAACATCTTAAAGTTTCGTCGATAACTTGCCGAGTGTACCTTTTAAAAACAAATTAATTACTTGTAAAGATATCATTTTGGTTTGCATGTACGGTATTCATATTAATATTGGAGGGTCAACTTTTTTAGCATGATAGTTTGGTTTGTCACATTCAACATATAATAAACCTTCAATGATAATTTCCTTTTATGTTCATGCAAAAAAAGACATAAGTCCATTCTAATTATCATAAAAAATAAAAAATCTATTACTTCACGCAACATACTTCAGTTTTTTCATATGACTCATTGAAATTGTTTCATCACCTAATACTGCATTTACTTCAGCCAATAATCTTTCTTCAACATCGGGATGTTGACAAATAAAATAAAATGCCCACGCAAGGACTAAAAATTTATATAAATGGAACCGTTATATGATTTATAGTTTTACATAAAGTAGAGAATTATGTGTAACAACTCACGATTTCCTGTTGTGTGAAAACCTCCAAATAAATAACCTCCAAATTATCTACTAACTAAATAAATAAAAATTTCAAATTGCAAAATAATAATAATTTTCACCAACTTTTATTTTAACCCTGTTTATACATACTGGGGACTTTTGCCATGAAAACTCCAAAAATATTCCTTAAAAAATAAATATAAAAGCTGCCAGATTGAGAGGTTTTAGCCGCATGTGAGAATAATTTCAGGATTTGGGCCTTTTATAGACTTTCCCAAAAAAACTGACTTGTGATATATTATAACAGAAACAAAATGGTAGCAATACAATATAATGATGTCAGCACTTTCCCTATCGTCGTCAGAAGTTTGAAATTCGTCTGAAATACCACTCTACTTAAATTGCAATCACTTCATTTTCAGAAGAAACATTTGAAAAAATCTGGAAATCAATTTTGTAACTTTTTAAGACTTAAATGACTGAAATTAAGTTGTTACGTTGTAAGTTTGAAGTTTCCACCTTAATTTTATCAGAAGTTATTTAATATTTCACTTATTATAAGGATTTTACAAAAATTTCGGAAATAGTTTCGAGTCCCCCCAAAAAAAATTGGATGGTGGTAAAATCCATCTTTGTAAAAACATAGTTAGCCTGAATTTTAATTTTTAAAATAAACTTAAAAAAATGAATAGAGTAGGAAATACAAGAGACCTGTTCATACCTGTTCATCGCAATAATACAATTCTCTTTCTTCTAACATAACATCCAGGAGATTATGTGTTGTCTTTTCTTCCAATGCTTTTTGCTGTTTAATAACATTCATAGCTTTGCTTTTTATCATTGCTAATGCTAAACAAAATATACTTTAACTTAATTAATTTTTCTTCGAGGAGTATATAATAAGAGTATTTTCTCAAACCGAAGCCTTAAGTCACCGCAAATTGGTTGAAAAGGACTATGCTGGTTCCCTTGGCTAATACTGCATTTACTGTTGTGTCAGTGCAGATGTACACACCTTTGTCAAAGGAATTTTGTCTTTCACTTTCAGGTTCTGGAAAATCACCAACCAGACGATCTTCCATCTCATCAGAACACTAAAAACACTTAAATTTAAGAAAGTTGAAGCTTTATTATTGTTGTGCATTTCTTTTTTCCTGGCTTCAACAGGAGTATTATCAGGGAATATCAGTAAATATTTACTTAGAATCCTATTTTGCCAATATCTTAAGTTAAAATTAGCTACACTGGCAAACTGCTAATACAAAAGTTAGAAAGCGAAATCATAAGTCCTCAAATAAGTTTTTAGATTCAAGTCTTCCAATTGGTTTACCACGTAAAGAAGGGAAATTACACGTCGTTCTGGATCAGCGAATCAATCAATTAATAAAAACGAGCTAACAATTTTTTTTAATAAAAAACTTGTCAAATTAGAGTGTAGGCTGTATGTTGCTATGGCTCAATCAGTTAAAGTTTCACTGATGACTATAAGTTGTCTTGGGTTTAAATACTGAGGTGGCCATTTTCTATGATGAAAAAACTTTGCGTAACAAAGCTCATTGATGACGTTGTAATGGACTATCCGGGACATAGATAGATAGTTACAAGTTGGAAGCCAATACTATCCTGGAGGTAAGATAGTGATATGCATACCAAATAAAACATCCTCTTTGTAAAGTGTTAATACAAAAATGTCAAGTTTGTTAAAGTTATACACTGGTTACAATAGATAATTGGTGGACATATTGTTGAATGAAAAGTTAAAAATGTAGTCTCAGATTTCCGAAACTATATTAGGTAGAAAATCGCTAAAATGACCTTTAATCTGCCCAAAGTAAGGACAGTTCACAAAAAAATTCTTACTATGTCATATGCATTAGAAAGTTCAATGCACTCTTTATTCGATTTAAAATATTCGTCACCAAAGGATGTTCTCACTAATGCTTTGATTGCGGCAGCTAAAAAATGTTCTCTTAAATCTATTTGTTCATGCTTCTTAAATGTTGACAGTCTCTTCACAAGCTCATCACTGACCTGAAATGTGAGATGAGTTGCAAAGTCAAATTATGGAACAGGCTTATGATTTACGTAACACAATACTACAAGAATTATAGGAATGCAATGGTGACATTTTTAATAATAAGGAAATGTGGTATAAACAGGATGGGCAAGCGCATAGATTTATCTAAGGGCCACTGACTGGTATTATTATGTTTTTATAATTCTGTGTTTTAATGGACAAATTTTAATTTAAAATGCAGTATTGTGTTACATTGCCATTTTTTGAAAGATTGGACCAATTATGGTTTTCCAGCGACAATGTTACAGAAATGTAAAAAGTCATAACACATGAGTCAATGTAGCAATACTCCAAAATTAAAATGTGCTGCAATACCCAGTATTTAATATTTAAGTATACAATATGAAGAAAAGCAGAAAATATTTCTTATAATACAAAACTCTTAATTTGCACACTTATAAACAGAGGAGATACTAGTGCACAATGACATAGAACAAATGTAAGGTTAAAGCAATGCACCACTTTAGAAGCCCACAAATTTTTTTGAAAAATTGCAAACTTCTTATTAGATCAAATTTTCATTTCAAGTATGCCATGCTTAAATCAGATATTTACCTCATTGAAAATGTGATAATAACTCTTTATGGCAGAGAAACTGAAGTGTCTGTCATGTATCTGTCTGTGTTTTCGTCCCAAGTGACCATTCATATAGTCAATGCTGAACTCACCAAACAATGGTTTAAAAATTCCAAATTGATTAACTAAATATAGGAAAGGGTACAGCATCACATACTATCCGGTGCTTTTAAGATTGATCTCCAGGTCTTTAGATTGTTGATTTAAGGGGTTTAGTCGGCCTATAGTTCATTTTCTCTCTGCATGTAAATCAAATTCGAACAGCCATACTTAAAATAGCACAAAAGTTACAAAATAACCAGCATTTTATAAAGTTTTAATGCCAGTGAGTCATGATTTAGCACCCTAGGATGAAAAATGGAGAAATAATGTTCTTGAGTATGTTGATTCTATATGGAAGCAAAGTTATATAACTTAATATTTATAAAAGACAAAACTCCTCTAATAAACTAAATAAACTAAAAGGTTTGTTTGGAATCTTTATGATACATATACAATAGTCAAACTAAAGTAATATTATGATTACAAAAGAAGGTGCATGGCACATTGTATTGTAAATATAACAGACAAAATAAAGTTAATATGCAGGAAATAAATTTACCAGGTCGACCAAATAGTGATTGAACATCTTTCCATACTGCCGGTGATCCTAAACTTACAGTCAGTTCTTTACCCCAATAAAAACTGAAAATTGGACCGAATTTCTTGTGATTGTCATTTAAGAATTCATGCAATCCACCATCTTTGGACAGCGAACCTAAATTTCCCAGCCTAAAAACATTGACATAATTTAAACCATACACCAAAACACAAAAACAGATAGAATTTGTAACTTACACTAAAGGAAACTTTGTCTTTCTAGAACCAGCAGCTAAGCATGCACAATATAATATAAATAATATAAATATATAATAAAAAAGGATTAGTGAAAATCTTGTTTGATTCTACCATTAGTTTTTACTTCTTCGTCATTATTAATATTCTCAACTTGATGTCTTTTTTAAACTAGCATGACTAGAATGGGGTATGTTAATCAGTTTCTTTTATTATTGAAGATATTATTTCGGTTTGTCTGTTCAGTATTCATATTACTGTGGAAAGTTTATCATTTCTTGAGCATGATAGTTTAGAAGGCAACGTTTCGTGAGATCCTTTTCCCATCATCGGGCAAAGTAAAATGATGTTGAGCATGTATTTATATAATTGCATAGGATCGAAATTCAGAAATGAGCTGATAATTACAGTTAATTACGGTAATTAACATTTTCGGACCTAGATGTAGGTAACTTCCTTAGGGCTGGTAACCAAATCTCAGGAAGTTGATACGAGATGCTGTTTAAGTGTTTGTTACGTTCTACACTGTTGATGGTTTCTTTAATCTTCCTGGCCGTTGTTCTGGATTCTCTGTCAATGATTTTTTCTCAAACAATGAAATGTACATAAATTTTCTTAGTTTAATAATTTTTTGTTTGCATATAGTAAATAGAAGCCAGGTGCTCTCCACTGCTGAAAATGATTAGTTCTCATGTCCCTTCAGAGAGATTTTAAAAACATGTTGAAGAAACCTTCTTTAATTCAAATATTTAAAGGAAAATTTATCATAAATTAAATTTCATAAAGCAAATTTTTGTTGAAAAAAAAAGAAACACAAAACGTAGTTCCATTAAAATCCTGGATAAATTGACAATTTTGGAAAAGCAACATTTTGATTTTAAAGTTGTAGAAAGATGAAAAAAGAACATACAGCTAGTTGTACAAAATTTCAAGTCTGGCTAAAATCTCCATAACTTACTCTTCATCCTCTAACTTCAATCCTGGACAAGACAATTCACCTACAGATCTTTTATTCTAAAAAAACAATAAGTAAATTTTTCGTGGAAAAAAGTAAGATATTCCTTAAGGGGACTTATTAATTATCACTTACCCACCACAAATAGATCAGTGTGAGAATGACAACAAGCACTCCTGTGACAAATGTAACATAGGACGTATCCCCACATGCTAGTAGATCTCTCATATTGAAACTAAATAAAACCAAAATATTTTTCAGAAATTAAGTAAAATTTGTATCTTATAAATTTTTGTGGTCAAAATTCTTCAGGGTCATCACAGAAAATTCCAACAGACATTTGGATTAATATTCTAAGACTAAAAGAGGAATTTGATATAAAAAAAATTGTGTTACATATGTTGTAAAGCACAAATGAACAAACTACATGGAAGTGATCAGTACTTCCTGTTTAAAAGTTAAATAAATAAACACAAAAGTGTCTTTGACATATTAATTATTTTTTCTTTACAATTAAAATTTACAAAGTAAACAACAAACAAATCAACTTTGTTTACAAATACAAGCTAGCTCGACTTCTACAAAACACAAAGTATGCACTATGCATCTACTGTTTTGTGAAAAGATAAGTGCTGATCATCAATTTTTTTCAAATAATTTTTCTTTAACTTCGCCAGTTGGTTATTAATACTTTTCATAGTCAAACAATTGCCATCCAAGTCTTACTTGAAACAATTTCAATCACAGGGGACCACAGGCAGGTTCATAAAACCAATTTTTTTCCAATCTGCGCTGTGGCATTTGGTGTTTTTTTTAGAAATGGTAACTAGCTAAATTTTGCAAGCTCTTATTTAAAACCATATCATAATACAAAATGTAGGAAATGACTTTTTGAAAGTCAAAGAAAAAAAATGAAGATAGTATTTCTTGATATATAATAGAATATTTTAAATTGATGGTTTACCCTATTTGCATTGATTTAAGGACACTCAGAAAACATATACAAGAAAAATAAAACTTACCTAGAGTATACATGTACCATCAATCAACAAAAGCTTATTTACTACGTAATTTTTTAAATTAGTCTACATACCAACAGTATAACAATGCAGATTGAAAAAAAGAAAAAAAAGCACAACTTGGGGTAAATAAAAAATATTATATAATATGATCACTTAGTTATAATCCCATTGAAATCGTCAATCATCTGTTTTAGTGGAACAAATCAACATTTGTTGTAATCATATGCAATATTCACGTGAATTTAAACCAACAATCTTTGACACTACCTAAGCAAACTTTGTAATTAGGTGAGTTCTGTGTTCCTGGGATAGAATAAAGTACAACACGAATTTTATTTCTAAAAAAAAATTAGATTTCTAGGAGGAAAAACCTGCAGAAATATTAAATAAACTTGCATCACAGGCTTTCCATTTCAAGAAAATTTTTTAAAAATCAGAACAGAAAAATATTCCATAGTTAAATGAATTATCATTTTGTTAATTAAAAGCTCCTCTATTCCAGTTTATGAAAAAAATCTTTCGCAAACTGGCACAAAAACATTTATTAGCCAATTTTCTGTTCGGTTTTATTTTAATTTGGGAGTGGAAATTCACCTTAAAAACACTGTTGTTCTAAGACAAACTCCAAGGTACCAGACTTGAAAAATACCCGACACAAATGACATACCGTACCTATAAAAATTAAATAAAGATATAGCTGCTAATTATCACAAAGTGAAGGTGACAGATATCTTTCTCTGAATTACTTTACAAATTAAACTTGTCCTGCAGTAAAATCTCTAGCCAAAGTGCAAAACAAACACGAACATGAGTAAGCAGCTTTAACGTAAGCATAACTCATCCAAGTGAAAAAGAAAGATTTTCCTTAAAACAAAAGTCAAAAAGAATGTGGCAATTTTTAAAAATAGTGTACCATGTTATTTAGAAGTACTAGTTCAAGCTGGTTTCTGGAAAATAAAAACAAACAAGACCACCTTAACCTAATACATTTTTCCTTATAACATGAATAACATTTATAACATGAAATGTATATAAAATTCTGAATAACTTTTTTTAAGCATTACACTTGTTTATTTGATGGCAGTTAAACATTGTTTATTTCTGATGAATATTACACTTACAATATCACTTGATTTTACATTGTGCCTATGAAATAATGACTACAAGATTATTTTTTATTGCTATAATGTATTTAAATAAATTTCATTAATAAAATTAACACCAAAGAATAGTTAAAATTTATATGTTAGTTTGCATGTTTGCTTCAATTACGTGGTTCCATTTTAAACCAAACAGCTTCTTTTGGTTGTGTGACTAATCTATGTTGCATGGTGATATTCTGCCCCTCCACAAGTTTGACTTTAAATTTACGGATTATATCCACAAGAAAAACTGTTGTGTCGAAGTACGCAAAACGATAACCAGGACATTTACGTTTACCAGCAAATCCAAATGGTTCAAACGCCATGTTTGGTCTTTCTTTGAGTTTTTCTGGACTGAATCGATCAGGATCAAATCTAAAAATAACAATTATTAACAGACAGTTGAACACAATGGGTAAATACTGGTTATTTATTTATCTCTAGGTGAAGAGATATTCAACCATGGACTACAGTTTTTATTGTGAATTGTAGAAATTAACAAAATAGTTGGTGGAACAGATAAAACTTTTATTACATTAGGTATAACCCCGCAAGCAGGATAGCTATAATTCCTAGTAACTCTGTACTGTATCTATATTCTTCCATACTTTAACCATATAGCAGTGCAAGTAGCATTCTACAACAACTTTGAATGCATAAAAGTTATAATTTAAATCGAAAATTGTTAAGGTTGTTTTTTTAATGTAGATAGGGTACATAATATTTTCCATTTTAATTATGCAGGTCAAATAACTTGAAAAAGGTAGTGACATCTGTTACTTCATCCTGATGGCAGTCACTAGGGACAACTTAAACGAGAGACCTGATCTTTAGTAAATAATCTCACCTCCCCAATAATTCAACATGCAGGATAAATATTATTTCTAAGGAGTTTGTACCATATCACTGAGATTATCCAGGAAAAATTCTATTTTTTTGTTTCTATGCTTTTTACGCATTACAATAAATTCTGTGGCTTTTATAAAAACTAACCCTGCAATGGGAATAACAGAGTAAATACAGTGTATTATTTGATCAAGGTTTCAAGATGACATCACCAAAATATATCCCTGTGATTTTCTACCTCCCTAATCAAATGGTTTTTCCATGGCTTATTCAACCAGTAATACTGTTGTTTCTCTTGTTTAATACAATCCAAATAATAATTTTAAGGGGTTCATAATTACCGGAAAAAGGCTATCTGCGTTAATTAGAGGACACATTAAACTAGAGAAACGACAGTAGTTACTACACCATGTAAACATTTAGAACATTTCAGATCTATTTTTATTTTCATTAATGCTAAAACCTACTTCTTTGGTTCTGGCCAAATATTCTCATCTTCCAATACAGTTCCCAAAGAGATTATCAATGGTGTCTAAATACAAGAATAAAAGAACAGTTTCATAATATAGAATTATCATACTACCAAAGAAAAAAGTTGGAACAAAATGAATAAAATTTGGACCCAAAGAATAACAATTTAAAAAATATGTTGCAATTCAACATATTTTTTAAATTGTCATTCTAGTGATTGCGGACTAATAAATTTCCATACCAATTTTGGAATGATGTGGCCGCCTACTACAATATCATATTCAGAGTATCGAGCAGCATAGGGTGCAAGAACAGAACATCTCAAAGTTTCGTCTATTATTTGCCGAGTGTACCTACAGAAAAATTAATCATTATCATTAATTTACTAAGAATTTATAGCTAGCCTAGGTAGAAGAGGTTACATTAATGCCAGACCTTTAGCCTGGCCTAACTCTGTAAGCTCTGGTATCAAATTTTGCTGCAAATTCGTTATCTCACTCCATTCTCTCGAAATAACCATATTATCTTGGTCTGAAAAATGTCCAAAAACTGGTCATAATACCCCTAAAAAAGCACAGAATCAAATTCCAAGCATTAATTCTAAATCCTCCTAGTAAACTGCTTCTGGAGGAATTCATTTATATCGACTCTGACTACCCCCAGATTATCAGAGAAATGGTAAGTGGAGCATTTGGAGAATTCAGATCTGAATCTTGTGTACCAAAGAAATAGCCCCCAAACATGGCTGAGTCAAAAGCAAAGGTATAAGCAGTAATTTTTCTATTCCACAATCAATGTTTTCTCCACCTCATTTTTACTTTATCGGTTTACTATATCAGTTGTATATGTCTACAGTTGTTTCAAATTTTAATTTATTTAAACTCCTGAACCTAACATTTTGGATTTTTTCCCAGTTTTTCTTTTTTAGTGACAGACAAGTGGCACTTTTTAATTAATAATATTTCCCCTCTTCAGCAATTGTCTCAAAAACTGCATTACTCAGTTTTATGAATATAACCCATAGTTGCTGTAATCGAGGAATATCTATTTATAAGACCAGTGTACAACCTGCTTACTTTCACCATACATTAGATTTCAGTGCTGGAAGGCGTTGGCTGTCTTGAGTGCTTTAATATTCTTAAGTGTCCTAATTGCTTTAAATAAACAGCTCATCGAGGAGGGGTTTACCTAGATTCAAAATGTGCCAAAGAAAAAGCCACCAAAATAAACTCTTTATTTCTAAAAATAAATACTTAAAAAGAACAACATACGTCAATTTGTCCATATGACTCATTGAGATTGTTTCGTCACCTAGTACTTCCTTTAATTCAGCCAATAATTTCTCTTCGACCTCAGGATGTCGACAAAGAAAATAAAATGTCCATGTAAGTACTATCAAAAAGAAAAAGAAACAATAAAGCACGCATTTCGAATTTAGATCTAGAAATTATTGCTGCAGTAATAGAAATGTTGACTCACGATTTCCAGTAGTATGAAAACCACCGATCAAATATGTTATCACCATATCCACCAACTATAAATGTTAAATTATTTTGGAGTTTAAAAATTTAAATAAATTTAAAAAATTGTAAAAAAATATGTAGAAAATTTTTACAAGTACCATGAATTAGTACTTTACCTTGAAATGTACAAGTCTATGGCATGCTAAATATTATGCTTTTCTAAAATAACCTTGGACAAACAAACACAAATCTTTTATTATAGCTTTATATACCTGCTCATCGTGAGGATACAATTCTTCTTTTTCTAACATAACATCTAAAAGATTATAAGTTGTCTTTTCTTTTAATGTTCTTCTTTGTTCAATCACTTTCATTGCTTTGTCTTTTATCACAGTCAATGCTATAAAAGAAAAATGAAAATAAACGAAAATAAAGATTTTTAGTGTCTCCTGAAATTCATGATCAGCAAGATAGTACAAATACTGACAAAATTTTGTTAACTTAAAAAAACTAGGCCAGATATCTCAACAACTACATTGTGGTATTTCTATAAGGGTGAGCATAAACTTTTTTAGTCTGGAGTGATTTTTGAGGGTGGCTGCTTACTAGAAGAAGGCCCCTAATAAATTGGCAACTTAAATGTACATTTAAAAATAAAACAATAATATATTGGCAAATTGTATGGAAATTTCGTCAAGAAAATATCCAACCTTTGAAAGTCAGTTACTGGCAAAAATAATATAAATATAAAAGAGAGCGTGCCAAAATGTAAAAAGAGATTTTTTTTCTCCAAAACAATAATGTACTCTCAGTGCATGTAAAGTACATGTACTGAGTACATGGAGGCTTATTTGTCAGGAATGATTTCAAAGTTCAAAGAGAGTGCTTATTGGAATAAACAGGATCAAGTATTCACAGCATTTTCAAAGTTACTTGTCAAATATAACACCCATCACAAACTAAGGAGTATGGCAGTCTAATTTTCAAGTTTGATCATGTGATTAACTGTTGACATCAGCAAAAATTTAAAAATAAAAATGTAAAATATTCAACATAACATACAAAAAATATATAGTGGTAAAATAATAAAAGCTAGAATTATATAGATTGTTATCCTAAAAAAAGAAAGGTTTTTTAGTTTTGCAGCCTTACAACAAAAGGAGGTAATTCGTTATCTCCTGGCAGCACAATTTGAGTTTTCAACATCAGACGAAAAACCACAACATTATTATTTTAGCCTTGCACCATAAGTCAATTGAGAAGGTAACAAATGAACACCAACATTTCTACTTTCCATCAAGGCCAAACATGGTTAAATAATGCCATGTATTGTCAACCTTATCAAAAAGCCTCGTATTGCTGTATTTTAGTAGTACATAAACACAATGAAAAGTGTGTTGCTATAGTTCAACTAGCAGACTAACAGACTTAATTTTAAAACATCAATAGTGAATGTTGCACTGACTTAAAGCTAGTTTAATATGAATTTACAAACCATCATCAAAGGCCTTTTGTCTTTCACTTCCGGGTTCTGGCATATCACCATCGAGACGACTCTCCATATCTTCCCAACACTAAAAATATATTTATAATATCAAATTTAAACAGCAAAGATGGAGAAAGTAAAGTATTCAAAACACCTTCCCACTTAAAAGAAAACAAAAAATTGCAGGGCATTCCTTTTAACTTTTCTGGAGTTTGGTTAGAGTGTCTAACAAAGGAATAATCTGCAAAAAATATAAAAAATTCCTTTATGTTATCAATAATAAACTTAGATTAAGCAGTACTTTAATTAAACATAGTACATGTTACTGACCACAATAACATCACTTACCAAAGTGTGCATATTCAATTTTTTTGTATCTTTATAGGCACCCAAACATAGGAAAATTCCCTCCTCAAATTTTTAGAAACATTCTTTACCATTCAGTAAGAGACAAAGTAGGCTGATACATAAGTCAGATGGTTGTCAAACACAATTAAATTAGTTGTGGTTAGAAAGTGAGACGAGTTGTAAAGGGTGTGTAAGCTATGTCAAGGGAAGACTGTGTTTTCCAGCATAGGTTGCTTGTTTGTGTTATTGTCTTAAAGAGCACTAAGGAAGCCATATAGACCACAAATATATATCTGTAGAAGCTAAGGAAGGTTCTTGTACAGCAGTGTATAAGGCAAACCAGAGTCAGAAAGAGAGAGAGAGATTTGCAGATATGTTGAGAAGGAAGACCAGCGTAATGAGATGTGCAATATAGTACAGCAAATGAAGAAGACTAACTAAGATGTTGTAGGTCAGAAACGTATACGAGCCTTGACTAGTACAGGGGAGACAAATTTAGAAAGAGCTATTTTCAGGAATTTCTTAACAGTAAGCTGATTGGGATGACGATGATGCAGTAGGGCTAAGACTGAATAAGTAGAAGGGGCTATCATGAAGACTGGCAAGGCTGCAGGACTGCCAGGTGTTGTTGCAAAGATTGTAAAAGCATCTGTATATATGCTGAAGTTGCCACACGGCTTAGAAAGTAAATGGTGTTATCCTGAATGACTGGCAGTCTAGTGTAATAATCAATTGTTTTAAGAGCAACAGTGATTCCTTTAAAAAGAGGTAATTATAGACGGTCGAAGTAAGTTGATCAAACAAGAAAGTTATTGATAGAGGATTGGTGAGTTACTGATTCACTTAGTGATGAATTTAGTATTAATGTTGGTGTAATTACTGTTCTGTACTTTGTCCTTTATTGTTTGCTGTAGTCTTAGAAGCACTGTTTATAAATTTTATTAGGGTTTCCATGGGAATTATTTTATGCAGATAATTTAGTTCTCATAGCGGAGTAGATGGAAGATGGAAGAATTAGTAAAATATTCGAGAATTGGAAAAAAGGATAAGAAGAAAAAAGGGTTAAAATGCAGCAAAGTCTACAGACATGTTTAGTAGCATTTAAAGCCAAGTGTGACCTTTTGGTTGGAGACCTTTTGGTTGCCTTGTGCAGTTTGCATGAAAGGGTTGTAACTCCAATTTTTGTTGGAGTTGTAAGTATTTAAACATAATATGTGCAGTGGCATTGTAGGAAGTTTAAGAACTGACATTCAGTATGTAAGCATATAGGCAACAAAGTTTATCCAACTTTAATGATGTACAAGTGGCTCGTGAAGAACTTGTTACTTAGATGATATACTGGGTAGTAAAGAGGGTATTAAAGGAAGCGTTACTTGCAGGATAGATTTTGCTGGGAAAAAGGTCAGAGTTACTTCCTATGCTGAGTCTTGTTGAGGCCTGTATAAGAAATGCTGTTGTACATACATGGGAAGTGAAGCAGGAAGATCTTTACCATTCAGAAAAGAATGTGACAATGGTTAGGTGAATGTGTAACACCAGTTTGAAAAACAAAAAGAGTTCAGATGAGCATAGACGCAGGCTAAGTATTCATAGTATTGGAGATGTTATCCAGATAGGAAGCTTGAGTTGGTTGGCACATTTGAAAGGGATGAAGGAGAATAATTGGGTAAGTGCAAAGACTCAATAGTTTCTGGACCAAAAACAAGAGATATAAAAAGTGAAAGACTAGGCAGGAGGTAATAAGGGCAGGAATTTGAGTTTAGAATTAATACAGTCCAGACCAGATTAAAAGAAAGTAATTACTTCGTTTAATCATGGTAGCATGGAAAACAGATGTTAAGTAGGTAATGATGACCATACCAATGACATGACAATGACATGTTCATGATAAAAGTACTCAATCTTTGTTGCTTTTTAGCCATGATTTTTTCTGATTCAACATTCAAAAAGCTATTTAAAGTCAATCACAAAAACAAACAATCATGTCAAAAAAGCTAATATATGAGTATTTCTTTTGTCATCTGTAATTTAAACAGATAGGCATTCAAACGTTATCAATGTATAGGTATTATAAAGGTAAATAATTTGACAGGAAAGATGACACTTATAGGTCTCAGCACATCTAAAACCGCTATCATGTACAGGCAATAGGGATGTCACTTATAAAAAAAGGTGGTGATAACCGCAGCGGGGGAGGTAAGACCATGGTTTTGAAAAAGAGAACATTAAATCTAACAAAACTTCAGACAAACATCTTACCGTGTCATATGCAGTAGAAAGTTCAATGCACTCTTTATTTGATTTGAAATATTCATTACCAAAGGATGTCCTCACTAAAGACTTCATGGCAACCACAAACAAGTATTGTCTTAACTGTATATGTTCATCTGTATTCAATGTTGATAGTTTCTTCATAAGTTCTTCGCTAGCCTAAAATGTAAATGAGTAAGCAATTAAATAAATCGAAAATTAGAATTGCAAGATTTTCAAAAAGGGGTGGTAAAAAGGAAAATACTACATAAAGCATTACTTCAGAAGCTTAACACAATGCATACAACTTTTTTTTTTGTAATACAAAATGGCAGCATTTATAAGACAACAGTGTTTTAAAAAGAAATATGGTAATTACCTCATTGAAAACATGGAAATAACTTTTAATAGCAGAGAAACTGAAGTGTCTGTCGTGTATCTGTCTGTGTTTTCGTCCCAATGGACCATTCAAGTACTGAATGCTTGATTCTCCAATTAATGGTTTAAAAAGTTCGAATTGGTGGACTAAACATGAAAAAATATGCAGAGTTATAGGGTCATTGTATGTATACTTATATGGTAAGGCCTTAAGACACACAGTATATTTAGAATGTCCCAATACTTTACAGAAATAATGTTATATAATAATACACTGTGGATCAAAAAATAAAATGTGATGAAATCAATAGCTTAATTTAAATGTGATGACATCAATAGCTTAATTTAAATGAATGAAGCCATTACCATCCGCCTAAAACTTAGAGTTAAATCTTAGAAACGAACTGGTGATGTCAGTGTTTTCCACTGGCAGGTAAGTAGGGACCACCTGGCAATTGAGTAAGATTCCTAAATCGGGTTTTGCAAATTGTTTCAGAATAAACAGGTTAACTGTCAAAAGTAATGATCCTATACATATTCTTGATCAGCATGTCAAGCTCTATAAAATTGAGGGAACAGGTTTAACATTTTTAAGAAAGAAATTTTTGTATTTTGGCAGATTATTGCTGTTGTTAGCAATATCTCCTTAATTGTTTGTCAAAAGCACCGTGATCATATTCGACTCCTTCATTAGAGTTTCAAGCTTAATGCATTAAAGGAAATGGGTAAAAAAATGTCTTTAAAATTTTTAATCAATGATGTCAGCATCATCATCAGCAGCATTATAAGCCCTTAAGTTTCTTTGACTGTTTGTCGAAAGACATGTTTCTATATATTTTATTGATCAGTTTATCAAGCAGTGACAAGTAAAGAAATTTTTAAAAAATATTTATTGTAATACTAACAGATCGTTGCTAACATCATTAAAACTGATATAACCCACAGCCTCAGGCCATTTCTTGTATAAAACTATGCCAGAGCTACAAAAAGCACCCGCTAAAAAAATTACGAATGCTATGGTGTGCAAAAAATCGCACTCGTAAGCAAAATTTACATGTGTGATGTGAATATTTGCAAGTGTGATTCACGTTATATGTTATTTAAGCTGTATAGAAATGAATTTTGTAAAACCATGGTAAAATGTATTAACCACAAGTGCAAGGTTGAAACAACGTTGAACGCGATTATGTGTTGGCAGATTCACTATATGTTTTTTGGCATTAAATATATTTCTAGACATTTTTGATTTCTCTTTCCCCTTTTAAATAGATTTTTTAAACTTTATTCAACATGTTTTCTCTTTGGTATTACATCACGAGAACATTCGTCCGAAAGCTGTATTAAGGTAAGGCTGTATTAAGGACACCTAACCTCTCCCATGTTCTGATTATATTTACTTGCATGGGCGCGCACTCTTCTCGCAGTATTCTCTGTGACGATGAAGGTCGAGCTGACTTGTGACCACCTGACAAATGGTCTTTCATTCCAGTCTCAGTGTAATGCACCAGCCGAGCATAAGAGTGTCAGCATAATGGAAAGGGGCAGACTAATGTTCTCTATACATTATAAACAAATCAATAACGAAGAAACGAATGTTATGTAATCAGCGTAAAAGCGTTTTTCATCGCCCTATAATATTTTAGAAAAAGAAAAAATTCACGAGTGCGATAAAAAGCACTTGTAAATCTTTTTACGAGTGTGCGGGCGAGTGCGCGTGCGATCGCACTCGTCTCAAGGAATGGCCTGCAGCCTAAGTGAATTTCGTCACAGGCTTAAATAGGCAGTAAGAAACATTTCCATGACAACTTGCCATACACATACACAGGGCGTGTGATGTCATCGCACACCATGTGCTATTTGGGAGTGTAGTCTTACCAGGTCGATCAAATAGTGTTTGAATATCTTTCCATAATGCTGGTGATCCTAAACTTACAGCCAATTCTTTGCCCCAATAAAAACTGAAAATTGGACCAAATTTCTTGTGGTTGTCATTTAAGAATTGATGCAATCCCCCATCCTTGGTGAGCGAGCCTAGATTTCCCAATCTAAACAAAAACAAAACAGACACTTGTTTGTATAACAGTTCAAATAAAAGCAGCAGAAGGATATTAATTAAACTTACATTCTTAAACTCAGAAAAATACCCATAAAAATTAAAAAAATCAGGTAAAAAACAAAGCAGTGAAACAAATATTGTAGAGCTTGAAACCCAACCCTTTTTTTGGGTGAGTCTATTTAGTCTCTCGTTAATTATGTTACACAAGCTCGCAAAGTTTATAGACTAGCATAACAAAAAAAATAATTTATTTTTAATGATGACAAATAGACTATATATATATATTGCAGATGTTGTAAATAAATTTTTAAAATATTACATTTCTGATATTTTGAAGTTTAAGGGCCGTTATGTTTTACAGGTTTTATTTACCATGATTATATTTCTAAAAATAATAAAAAATAGTCTGGGCACGAATAAAGCGCTTGTTGGGACAAATTTTTAGCTTGTTTTTGTGTGACTCAATAGCCCAGTCAAGTTTCTCGGTCACTTTCTCGCAAAGAATTATTTGTGTCATACAGAGAAAGACCAAGAAATGTGTAACTTTTTGTTGTTTCTTTCCTAATTCTTTGCTTTTTATACTAACGTTTAACTTTTAAATAACGTGTTGAAATGGTGCTAATAGTCCTCACTGTGGTAGTTGGATGATGGTAAAAGGGTATTTTTAGCTCTATGCCTGCAAAAGCAATGAGCATGGACTGAAAATACATAATGCACTGCTAGATATTACACATTATTCCTTATAATCAACCTTCATGGTATGGATTAAAAAAATATAGCTAGATGGCTGAAAACCACCATATGTACAACAATGTAATCTATGTTTGGCTATGGCTACAACAAGGACAACCAAAAGAATTAGAGCTAGTTAGCTAGCTAGCTAATTGTTGGAAAAGTAGAAGAAATGGATAATCAAATATCAAGCTAAAAGAATCAAGATATGGATAATTACTTAGGAATATTTTTAAATTTGGACGAAAGGTTATTAAAAATGCCACAACTGCATATGTACCTTATACCGTCAATACCGTCTTATTACGTGATTATCTAAAAGAGAATATTTAACCCCCCCCAACTACATAATTTTATGGTTTAGCATCTCTAAAAATAACTTTGAAAAAATTGTGATTGAATGGGAAGTCATCAGATGAAAAGCGAATTAGTAAAAACATTCAAACATCAATTTAGCTACTATAATTTTGTTGTTTTGATGCAGACAAAGTCGTGGATGCCAACAAAGACGTGATCAAGACATATTTTCAGACAATGTATAAGGAACTGATATACATATTGGAATATAGATATATTGATAAATGCTAATGCCAAATTTCTCTAGCAGATTCATTGTTAATCCTGTTGGGTTTAAAATTGAATTTTAAAAAGTAATGAAGGTAATCTTTAAGAGATGGACTTTTACAGAAAGAAGTTTTCATGATTTTTTTAGTTTTTTTTTCTTTATTTTACAAGTTCACAACAAATTTTAAGAGTCAATCCTGTGTTTCCATGTGTTTTACAATTATGGGCTACCATATGGAAAATTTGTCCCTACAAGCGCTTTACTTGTGCCCAGACTGCGCTGTATGAAAGTCGGTAATAACGTTATCAACTATAATGATATTTCTTTTTACTAGAAAACGCAGGAGTGACAAATCCAGTGATTTTTTGAGAATATCGCTTGTCTATGTATCTTGTAGCAATAATTTTGCAGCTCACCTCTCTTAAAATTGCTCAAGTTTATTTATTTTTTATTTGATACAATTCTCTATTTACCAAGATCAAAAGTCACAACAAAATTATTAAAAAAGCAGTAAAAAGCAGTAAAAAAGCCTGCAATTTTTACTGCATATGTAAAAAAACATGCATTTTAAGAAGAAGGGTAGACAGCGGAACATTTGTATATTTTGTGTGCTATAGAAGATGTGAATTGCATACTGAGTGTCGTCTATACAAAACATTGAAGTTGTATCTGATAAAAAATTTAAGATTAAGGATTACAAAGAGTATCAACAAGGAAAATACATTAAATAATTGTTACAGAAAAAGATTGTTGGATCTCATACCAGTCAAATCATTCTGGATACGTTGGTGCTGATTTGAACATTAATTTAAATGCACAAATAAAGATGTTTAACAAGTGCTAATAGAGTGTTTTTCGTGGCCTATACACCTAGTTAACATTCTCTAATATTTTTATTTGATAAGAAAACACAAAAATGCGAGCACTTACTCTTCATCCTCTGATGTCAATCCAGGACATGATAATTTACCTGCAGATCTCTCATTCTAAAAAAATAATTTTAAACTGAACATAATATGAAAGTTAAATAAGTCTGTTTCCACATCTCTTTCTATTCCACTAAATACACATACGAAAATGCAGAAGAACATGAAAATGAGATTAGTTAGGAGAAAATTTTGGTTTACAGAGAATTTGTGCACATACAGTTTGCTTATATACAAAATTTGTTTTGCATACAATCTAATTGTAATTAGTTTGTTATTATTAATAACATTTCGTAACAAAAGAGGACAAGCATGTTAAACATATACCTTTCTGTATCATTTCTAAATTAATTTTGAAGATGCTAAAGGTGTGCTAATAGCTGTATTTAGTTACATCATAAAATATTTGAAACTTTGGGCTGGAAATTTTCTTCTACACTTCATTTATCAAGAACATATTTTATATGCAAAGTTATATTACATTGGTTTATTAAGTGATTCCTGTTACTGACATTAGCATATATTATTGCATATTATCTTTAAGAAATTTAAAATAATTTACCTTACCCCTGCAAATACTTCTTTTCTACCTGTGTTAAGCACGATTTTAAGAAACTGCCAGTTAAAGGCTGTAAAAGTCAACATTTCGTTGATACATTTCTCGAACTGACATGTCATCAACTAGCATTCAAAAGTTTGCTCCTAAGTAATCTCGTTTATATGTTTTTTTTTGCATTTTTGCAAATGCATTTCGCAGAACAAAAACGGTTACAGAAATTGGCTTAAGAAGAGAAATATTGGAAAAGTACTGCAGATGTTAATTGTCAAGATAATTTTTAGTAGTATAATACATTGCAACTCACCCACCACAAGTATACCAGTGTGACAATTAAAGCAAGCACTCCTGTAATAGCAAATGCAGCATAGTCTGTGCCAACATGTGTGATTAGATCTCTCATACTGAATATTCTAAAACAAACGGAAAAAGCAGGAATTCTCTTTAACATGCATATGTAATTTTTTAAAAAAAATACAACAATGAATGCTATGATAATTCAATTGTAAGAAACCCTTTAATGAATGCTATAACTTCATATTGCCTGGAATTAAATCCCATTGTCCCATTGTCAATAGAATAAATTCCATTATCAATAACATTAAGTCACTTCAAACATTTAATAACATTAACCAGCAGAAATTTAAGAATTGTTGCTAAGAGTTTTTGTCTTAATTTAATGTTTTTGAAGGGGAACACCATTAAAAATCCCTTTTTTCTTTTGTGTTTTATACATACTCAGAAAAGCATAAGAAATCAAAAAAAACTTACTTCATTGTTTCATAAAAAAACAGACAGGCGCGATTTCATTTAGGACTGGACCCGATTATGAATAATGACATCACATCCTGCAGAAAGTTTAGGTGAGCGCAGAGAACGTTCATGTTAAGACCTATAGCTTACATTAAATCGCTTTCTATATGTAATTTACGTTTAAATCTTTAAAAAAATGGTTAGCTGCTTTGCGTTTCAATGTACCAATCGACCAGAGAAGTGTAAAGAAGTAAGTTTTCACAGAATCCCGTCTATGAAAAGAAAAAACTCAAAAAAAAAAATGGCTAACCAAAATACGTCGTGCAGGTGATCTACCAAGCGATCAAAGTTTTTATATTTGGTTGGGGCACTTCACAGATAGTTCTTTTAAAAGAGATCTCCAGGAAATAAACTTCCATATTAAAATATTGCCACTTTGTAAAAATACCATTTTAGCTGGAGAACGCGATCAAAGTTTCTCATTTCTTCTCATTTCATTATTTGTACTTCTATCCACAGAACACAACCAACAACGTTTTGTATATTTTTATATTAAATAAAAGAACATTGTACCAATTTCCAATACAATCCCCGTCAAAAAGGTTTTCTAGTTAAACATGTATCTTTCGTAGCGCTCAAGTTTCTATTTTTTGTTTTTTAAAAAAAAAGCTTTTTTATGGCAAGACATGCCGAATATTTTCAGGGGGTAAATGTACCCATGTAATGCTGATAATGCAGTTTCTAAAAAAGCTTTGTCAAAACAACCACTTATAAATCAGTAACTTCTGCAACGCATTTATGACCTACCATAATCATAAAAATGATTTTTATTTATACAATAATAATACCCCTGTTTTACCAAGTTATCACGACCTGAACATTATTCAATCTTTCGATTACTTATTTCAATGGTCCTCCATCACAGAGAAAATTCCAACGTTATATAAAATTTGCTTGCATTTGTGCGCAAAAAAGCGCGTGAGGAGGAAAAATATTGCTGAATTGTAAAAAAAAAAAATTAACTTGTAAAGTAGGAAAGACTTTTTGCTGAAGCTAAAGATAAAGTTTTTTGACGAAACGAATGTTAATAAAAGCGATAATATATTTTATATTTTTTATTTCTTTAAAAAGAAAATATTTTGCTAAGAATGTTGCTTTGAGTCAGTAAAAGACAGCTCGTCACTTTGCATCATTATTAATATCTCCCTTGTGAAACACAACAGGTTCGAAGTCGTGTGGCTGTAGCTTTGTAAAGTCTTTTTCACAAAAAGAATTATCCGATTCTATCTTCTCTAAGTTATAATCTTCGTCATTATTACAAGACGTCTTATCAACGAACAATGTAATCAATAAGTAAACAAACTTTTAGAAGGTGTGCTGCTGAGCTCAAGGACTTTCTGCACGATGTGACGTATATGCTTATTTATTCGAACCTAGTCCTCTCGAATTTACGCGACCTTGCAAATTTATTTAAAATTGAAGATGTTTACAGACCCCACAGTGCCCCTTTAACTGGACAATGTTGTGTTTACATATAAAATACTAGTCTCAATTTTTCAAAAAATGTGTAGTTCATGTTTTTTTATTTAATTTTTTTCACATGCGTTCTCACAATAACACAACTCATATTCTGTTTCTTTCTCCATTTCATTTCACATGCTTTCATACGCAGAGGAAATGGCTTGCATGCAAAAATTATGATGTTTTGAGAAGAAAAACATGTGTGGAGTGTTCTGAATGATTAATAAAGGTTTAACAACCTCATATACAGGGTCGGTTTTATCAAAACTCCTAATCAGAATGATTGCAATAGCCTAGTTTTATTCTTCTTTTTTGCATCCTTATTTATTTGGTAAAAATGTCATGCAGTTTCAACACCATTTTTTAATTTATTCTAACCGCCGATTTGGTCTTGAGTTACAGCACTAATTTTATTTATCCACACCTATACAACACAAAATTTATGAACATGCAAGTGATGCAACTGGAAATGCAGCTAATTATTGTCTCCATCAAAATCTAGATATGTATTATATCAACATAATTCCAAACTTTTTCCCGGGCCTTTTTTTATATCTGATATGATATGAAAAAGTAGCTCTGATGACTACCACCATTCTGCTATTCTGGTCCAAAACACATGCAATGGAATGTTAATTTATACCAAAACATACAGTAGTGGAGTCAGGACACCTAACATCGTGAACCGTGTATCATGCATGACAAGTATATCCATGATGCTGTCACAATTACAAAATGTTTGAGCATTGTGAACATGGCGATCTATTGACATTTTACACAATCTTATTTTTTCTTTATTGAATACTTTATATATCTTTATATATGTTTAAAATTACGCTAGCTAAACTGTAATACAGTTGATACCATTTAGGAAAAATAATTAAAACAAGATAGAATACGCTTGTCGTAACACCCTTATCCGTTATGAAATTTAAAAAAATGATTTTACGGCTACAAAAGACTTTAAATATTCTCAACTAAACAACCACCCCGTCTGAAAAAGAATTTGCACTTAAATTTAGATTTTGCTATAAAACAGCGCAAAAACATTAAAAGAACACTAAAACTGTTTGTTTTATTATTTTAAGTAGAAGAAGAATAACTTGCTGTAAAGTTTGGAAACAGGGCAAGTATAACTTGCTGTAAGACTTATAAAACAATACAAGTATATTCTGTACAAATTTCAAAACAGCACAAGAATAATTCTTGCTGTATAACTTTTAAAACAACACAAGAAAAATTCTTGCTGCATAACTTTTAAAAACAAGTTTTTGAGAATGCAAGTATTTTTATCTTTTCACCTTGAGAACTAGTTACATATTTTTTAGTAAGACAAATTATTATTATTTTTTCTTCACAACTAAAAAATATAAACTGTGTGCGTTATGCAAATATACATAGAAAAAAAGGTCGGTGTAACACCCTCCTCCATTGTTATTTTTATTATTTTTCTTGTTGTTCGGACCATACATTTACGATAAAATAATTTTTATTTCGCCAACCGACCAACTAGAACAACTAATTAAATAGGAGTCCCCTAAGAAAACCTATAAGAAAATATAAATCGAAATGCAAAATCTTTTTAGGTAAATTAGTTTATTTAGCAATATTTAAAGTCTTTTGCAGCATCAAAATTATTTAGAACTCATAAAGAAGGGTGTTACAGCAAGCATATTCTAACCTGTTTTTTGCATGTATTTCTCTCACACATTGGTCTAAACAGCAGTCTTGCAACATGAAATTTTAACATATTTTTGTTAACAACAAGGAGAAAAACATGTAATGTATTTGTGTTACAGTATTTCATTTTAGCTAGCATATTTTCACCATTATCATAACAGAGGAGGGTGTTACAGCAATAATAATCTGTCTTGTTTTTTGCTTGTACTATAATTATCATAATTATAGTTAAGCTCACTACAGTACTGCTGAAAGGTAACTTTACATGTATAGTGAGGGAGAGTAATTATTATGTCACATCACAAAACTTTGTTATTCTGCCCAGCTCAATCGACTTAAATTTCCTTTGTTGTTATTTTGTGAAGGCTATGGTAGCTTTGGTATGGTACCTTTAAAGTAAAAAGAATTTTTAGTTCCTAACTGCCTCGTTCCGCACTTTTCGCAAATTATTGAGCGCAACAATTAGCCGCAAAATTTAATATTACGCCTTCGAGGAAAATTATAACGCTGTAAAATTACAATATATACAACTGCAGCGTACGTGAATAATACAACTAAGCTCTTAAAAGGAAACAATAACTTTCTTATAAATAAATTACATCAATAACCTTTTACAATGGGTACTGAAGGGTAGGTTAGGGCATCATCAGGTTGTATATCGCAGAAGTTGTCGATGACATGCTTCGAAAATGCTTGTCACAGGCACAGTTTAACATGAAGCAAAAGTACACAGGAGACCCAATTGGTAGAGTCTTCAGAGAAACTCTCTCCTCACAACTGCTGTGTCGTGTGAGGAAAAAGAACTTCTGGACTTCTTTTTAATACGACATACAATTTTTTGAATTATTATTACGAATCGAACAGCACCACATTCTTTCTGTAGCCTGAATGATTTTAGTTAGTGATAGGCTGTAGTTTAAAAGAACACAAGTATTCAGAAGATGTTATCTACTTATTGTTTATACATCTAAAAAGTAAATGTTAACCTACTGTTCGTGTTTAGACAGTATAACTAACTACAATAGTGTTGGATGGGGTTTTTGTTCTGTTTGGTGCAGATCTGATACATTGGTACAACGTTGCGTTGCTGTTGTGTTTAATGATTATTGTGTTAAACCTAAGTCAGAGCTACAACGATTACAGTACAGTCCAGATGTAAGCGTACGCCTACGCTCAAGTTTCACACTTTTTTCTCGGAGGCGGTAGTTGTTTGTCTTTTGTTCTTATTAATTATCTTGCGAGTCTTGTAAGTCATTAACTTGGACGTAATAAACAAAAGATTATTGAAGAAAAAATAGCTTATTATAACTGCACGTAACTATTGTCAAATAGTGTTAACATAACTATTCCCAATAGCATATTGCAAATGTTATCAACTCTATCAATGTGACACGAAGAGCCATTGTTTAATATTTTTATTAAACAAAAGTTTTGCGTGGAAACTAAATAAACTAGCGAGAAGGCATTGTTGGTTGCGCGGGTTAAATAAAGCTTTTAAGCGATAGAAATGTTTTTTTAGATCACATTTTAAAAGTTTATAAACGAAAAACGGCGATAGAAATGTTTTTTTAGATCGCATTTTAAAAGTTTAAAAACGAAAAACCGCTATAGAAAAGCTCACATTTTAAAAGTTTAAAAACGAAAAGTGGCGATAGAAATGTTTTTTTTAAATATTTAGATCATTGGATTTGTTGTTTTTTAAAAGAGCTTGTGTTTTTTTAAATAAATCGAGATTAAAATCGCGTTACTATAATTAGTTTCGTTGTTAAAAAAATATAAATTCAATGGCCTTCGCGTTTAATTTATTCTCGCGCAGAGTATTGTTTTTAACACGAAGCAATTATTTTCGCGCAATTTGAAAGGAACTCGCTATCCTATTGTTTTTTTTAATACAAGCAATTATTTTTGCAAGTTGAGCGTACGCGTACGCTTACATCTGGACTGTACTGTATCAGGTTAGTCACATATTTCGCCTTTTAACAGTAAAAAACGTGTTTTCCAATGTAAGCAAGTTAATAAAGCACACTGAAATAAGATTAACCATACAACTTGGCCTAATTAAATTGTCTAGATCACTTGATAACTTGGAATGAACCGTGACATTGGAGCGTAAAACTCTACCGCCATGTCAACATGACGCTGGTATCTATTACGCTGGTATCTATTACGCTGCTATCCTGTAAATATACAAGTACCCAATCAAAACAAATGACGGACTCTAAAAGCTACAATGTTAAAGAAAAAATTGTGTCAACAATAAGCGAGAAGGGTATTTCCATTGGACTGAAAGCGAAAGTTACTCAGGCATGATAGAAACTTGTTATCAGCGGAAAAAATGTAATGATAATTTGGAGCATTATTTACAGTTAACAGTTGAATACTTGAGTTTGTATTATATATTTAATTAAAAATTATGGAAGTATAAATTACTTAGAGCTAGCAACTGCTTCATGCTACTTCCACTTTTTGTAAATTAAGTCAGTTTCTATACACACTTTCGTGTCTCAATTTATGCATGTGTATGCAGCTTAAAATAGAGGCTTCGGTAACTTGCGCATTGCTACCTGTTTTTTTTGTTTTGGAACGCTGTTTTAAGCTAACTTGCCTCAATTTTGTGCATACGGCTGAAAATAGTAGATTTGGTTAGTTAATTTGGAATTCATAGAAAATCTTTTATAATTTTGCTGTATTATAAAGTTGAGAATATCAAGAAACAATGTAGAAAATGTACACTTGAACTTAATTAGTTATTCTACAGGCGAAGTCGAGTCTCTTACCGTCGGTTGCTGAGCTAAATAACAATAATTTTATAGAGAATCTATGGTCAGAACAACAGTAACAAAAAATAAAACAAAAAAGAAGAAGAAAAACTATTCTTGTGCTGTTTTGAAAGTTGCACAAAATATACTTGTATTGTTTAGAAAGTTATACAGCAAGTTATATTTGCACTGTTTTTCGAAATTTATACGGCAAATAAGTTATTCCTCTCCCACTCAAAATAATAAAACAAAAAATTTTAATGTTCTTTTAACGTTTTTGCACAGTCTTATGGGAAAATCTAAATTTAAGTGCAAAATCTTTTTACAGACTATAGTTTGGTTGACAATATTTAAAGTTTTTTTGTAGCATTAGAATTATTTATTAAAAATTCATAATGGAGGAGGGTGTTATGACAAGCGTATTTTACCTTGTTTTTATTATTGTTCTAAATGGTATCAACTAAAAAAGGTCTTGCTGTTTTTTCTTTAAAACGTTTTGCTTAATATTATCACTGGCCTACACCCACTGAAAGTCCAGAACTTAACCTAATAGGGATGCTGTGGTCTGAATTAAAACAGTATCTATTTTTTTGACATGCAAAAATAGCTCATGTATTTAACAGTAGGTTAATTATGACAATGAAAGTTCTGACGTTACCAAAAGCTCATGCAAAGGTGATATAATGTAAAGTTACATTCAAGCAATACTGTATGTAGCTGTAATTTAGGCAGCTTCTTTTGTTATATATAAATTAAATTTAAAAATTAAATTTTGCACAAGCGATACTGGTTTTCACTCATGTGATTAAAGACCGAAAAATTTATTTGATCATGTCAGCCATATTTTGCTGACGTAATTGAAACTTTTTTCAAAACAAGTAGGCAATTACCAAGTGTCAACGTGAATTTCGGAGGCTGATGTCATTGTTAATTCAGTGGGCTGAGAGGTAAAAACAACTAGTCTGTAGGTAGCCTTCAATTTATTTTTGTGGGGATGCTGGGCCTTCTTTATCAGCCATTTAGTCAAGTAATGTATTGATATAAACCTTTATAATCTTGGACACTTGTAATATATATAATGCATATATAAGAGAGAGTTCTGGGGAGTTTTCAGCCATGTTATATATCTTATATATAGAAAGTAGCCACTGCCTACCTCATCCAATATTTATCCATCACTTAAAACAATCATCTTAGCATAACCTTAACATAATTTTTTCTGGCTACCGGCTACCTCTAACTTTTACCACATTGGTAATTTTCGATGTCAATTTTATTTACCCTATCACGACTTCAGACATTCTAAAAGCTTCTCAACGATCAAATAAAACACTTAGCAAACGGTTTTTCAAGAATAACAGCGTCTGTTTAACGGTACATGCTGGATATATTTCTAGATAAAGATGCATTTTCACTTAAAAACGAGTCTGATCGGATTGGAACGGATAATTGAGATTTCTGAAATCTGATTGGTTGATAATTTTTTCGTTTTGAACCATTCCGGTGCGAATTGATTTTGATTATATATTGCACACGTACAGAATCTTTTCACTGTGAGGGTGTGCATTATGTAGGGTTACAACATAGGGATACTATTATTAAAAGATATTTTATGATATCTCCATGGTTAGGGTTAGTAATGCAGTGCTGCAGTAGCAGGTAGCCGGAAAAAAGTTCAACCTTTAATATTTGAGCTGGTAACTGGTAGCAGCTTTAATTTAATACCTTTAAATAGCAGTGGGAATTCTAAAGTTGCTCCGACTTTTTAAATTAAAATGACGGTTGTCCTCCGAAATCGCCCGTACTTTCCCGAACTTTTTGGAGTATTGTTCAGGTCTATGTGGGTTTTTTCAGGCGAATACTTGAATTTTTTTACAACGCCAAACTCGTCCGATAATGCCTGCACTTTTTACAGTGTATATGTGATTTATACCGGCACCCTCGTCGCTCAGAGCATGTAAAATATGCTGACCATATTCACTGTTCTAAGTGGCTTCCTTAGAAACAAACTTGACTGTCATGACATGAGAATGCATCTCTCTTTATACGCCTGATACTCAAAGTATGAATAAATAACCCGTAATTAGCGTGCCTCATGCTCAAGACATGCTGATGCATCTCAACAACTGATGCTCAGAGTATAAAGACCATCTGTAATTAAGAGGGTGCTGATATGTAGCCGCAAACGCCCGCATATATACGGGCGAGTTCGGGCGACTTTTTAAATAAAATTGGTGGTTGTCCCCCAAAACCTCCCGCATTTTCCCGAACTCTCCCGGAACATTCCCGAAACGCAATTCCTTGTAACAAATCATGCGGAAGATGTTGGGAAGAAGGCGCTTGAAGAGAAAGGAGTTAATAAAGTTATTTATGAAGTAAACTTTTTCAAAAACCATCAAAAACAGTTCTTCTACGAACTTCGCTAACACATAGTAAGTTTATTTTAATTTTTATAGTTTTTTTATAGTTTTTATAAAACGCCGAACTCGCCCGAAAACGCCTGCACTTTTTACGGCGTATGCGGCTTATCGGCACCCTAGTCTGTAATTAGCATATATCTGACATATAGGGTATATATATATGACAAAACATAAAGGAGACATCCACATTCCTCTTCAATTCCTCAAAACTGCACAAAAAGTCCAATGCGTGAAGCATATAGCTAACTAGCATGACAGAAACCGCTTGTCATCTTGCATCATGACATGAATAAATGACTATTATTGCTCACAGTAACCTTTTTTACTAAAAAACAAGACAGCTATATAAAAAATGTATATAGTATATAGCTAGCTGGGACAACTTACGTGCGTCGTTGCGCGTGTAACCTCCTGTCTCGTCAGCCTATTTTTCCTTGGTTTCAATAAAAACCGCAGGAGATTTGCAGGCTAACTAAACGAGCGTGTGTTCATGAAAGCTTCTAATGTCACCAATATCTAGTTGTTTATTTAATATGAACAAAGTTGTCCAAAATACTTAATTTGTGTATTATAGGGAGCATGGCATTTTAGGGTGTAAAAACTAACTGGGAGTGGAATTGATAGCGGTGTGCATTGATTGATTCTTTTTTTTTGAAGCCGGGATACCAACCATGGATAAAAAATGCTGCGGGCCGAGCTCAGCTGCGGTTGCGAAGAGAGTTCACACTTTTTTGCTGCCTGAAGCTTTTGGCTAGCACAAGTAATTTGCTTTCAATTGATATTCCTTGTTACACGTGGCTAGTACAGGCACAGACCATTGTGTTTTAGAGAAGATTGTGTCTGAAATGGAAGACTGTTAAAACTGTTGTTTATTTGCATCCCCTGCTCTCGTTGAGATTTGTTTGAGGGTGTGTGGATTTTTTAGTTCGACGTTTATTCTGTGACCATTTGACTTTACTAAGAACTGATAAGAATCTGCAATAAAGCTTATGCTTCCTTCTTTTGGTTGGCTTCACAAATTTCATCAAGTCCACTTTTTACTAGGAGTGTGGTGGATAATAGTTAACTAGATTATCATGGCATGGCATATCCGTGTCTTCATTCTCTAATGGAAATAATTCACCCTATATTTGGACCTCAAAAACTCCTCTTCTTTTTTCAAAAACTTCTCTTGTGGCGTAGTTTAGTGGCTCGCACTTTGTACGGGAGGCCAGGGTTTGATTCCCCTCTTGGCAGCAATACAATATGGGCGAGTGAATGTTACCATAGCTCCGGGTTAACCCAAGCCATGTGAGGGAAATCGGGGAGAAGGAACACTGTGTTGGCCATTGGATGTTGCCGAGAGTTGTCTAGTAGAGCGCGGGCCTAAATTGGGTCTGCGTAGCTCAATATGAGCATTAAATACTCTAGGACTCTCCATCTAAGCCATGGCCCCTCCTGGATATAATAGACAGGGTATATCCCTCGATGTTAAAGAGGGTAGACATGTAAAATAGGCACATCTATGTTATCTATCTGTCTGTCTGTCTGTCTTGCCCCTATCTGTTTTTCCTGTCACGCAGATACCAAAACGCAAAGAACTTACCATTGAAAATATAAAGAAATTCATCAACTGGGCCATAGGGGCCATTGTATATAATCACTGTAGTCATTTAAAAGTAGACCTACTTTATGCTCCAAATCAACCGATAAAAAGTTATGGGAGGGTAAGACATGGCACTATATAGGTATATATACATAGGGCCGTTCGACCATTAATTAAACTTTGTATATATATAACTACTCTTGGAGAAAAAAATGTAAATTAAATTATACAGAAAGTTAAATGGCGGCAGTTTAAAAGTATAAAGTACCACACCATAGAAAAACAGCAATTAGTTAAATAAATTATTGCGTTTTCTGGAAGGATTTAATTTAACCGCAAGTGGTTACAAACTGTTTTTAATAATGCAGTTAAAGCGCGACAGACGTAGCTGAAGCGTAAAAATATGTTACTTTATTTTTCGCCCGAAGATTTTAATGTTGTGCATTGTCGTAGAAGGCAACAGAACTATGCTTCTGCAAAAAACAATTTATTTTTTCATTGTCTTTGTTGCGACTGCAAATTTTTTGAGTATAACTAGGGTAGATTGATGTAAGTGATTTAAATGTCTGACTCTGCCTTCAGGAAACAGGTTGATTTTTTAAAATTTAATTGGAATAATTTAATAATGATGCACAGCCTGCCTAGAACTTAAAATGAACGTTAAAGAAAAAATTAATAACTTTTGTTAATTATCTTGAATAATGAATAATACGTTCAAAAAACGATGGTACATAGCAATGAACGCTATTTTGAATGGAATATAATCAATAGATCCCCCTCCCCCAACAAAAGTGGAGGGAAAAACAATAATATCTGTTCAATAAGAAAGTTTCATATTATCACCTAAATAAAAGAAATTATTAAACAAACATTCAGAACTTATTTTTAAGTTATTATAAAATGAGCCAAAAAATCCATATGTATTTTCAAAAAACAGTTTATTTTAAAATAAATCTATATTTTAAAATAAATAAAGTGTCTTTGGAAAATACTTATTTCAAATTCATGTTAATAACTACAGTACGAAAGTCCCCTATCAATAAGGGAAGAGTTATCCCTCAAGACTCACCCAATTCTGAGAAAGAAGAAACTAGCTGAGTCATTAACTGCTCCCTTAATTCCACAAAAGGTTTGTGCGACTGAGCAATATCAATTCATCTCACACGGAAATCAATATTATCTTTCTTTTTATTTGCAGTAAAAAATAACCAAGAATACATGAAAAAGATAAGATAAAATTGATACAAAAAAATTTTGTAATAAATGTTTTGTGGATCATACAGAAAACAAATTTGTGGAAATGTGTAATCAAACAAGAGATTCTCTTTGGTTTGGCAAGTTCGATTACCTATACAATGAACAAATATAAAACTTTGAACATAATCAAAAATACAAGAAAAATCGATAAAAAAGACTGTCATTTTCTCACTTTTCGACCACGTATTTTTCGTATTGCATTCTGCTTTGTCAGCTGCCTTCTTAGCGTCTGCACTCTACGATATCGTTTGTTTATCATGTGCACTGCCGGTTACCAAAAGCGCTCCGCAAACGAAGTTCGAAACACTCCCCACCGCTAAATACTCAGCCTATAGTTTTTCTCTCTTCGAAAAATCTTTTTGAAGTTTCTTTCACAAAAGTTCTTTCGGATTCATTGAAGGTTGATGACCTGCTTTGTGTTGGCAACGATAATAAAAAGATGCTGAATATTCATTTTTTTCACTCGGATAAGTCGGTGTTAGCTTTTTCAACGTATCGTTTGTTTTTATGTTGTACGATGCAACAAAATTTCCCACTTCTTCCACACTAACTCGTCGACAATCAATATAAGCGTTGAAGTTATTCATATCGCTCTGTATTGATTCACCTTTGTATTCTTCCAAACTAACAGGACTAATTTTTTTCAAGGCTTGCAAAAATTTCTACAGTGTTTTTATCACCTCTGGACTGATCTTTAATCGCGTTTAAACAAGACAACACATCTTCGTGATCAGCCATGTTTGTTTATAATGATATGTTACTTCTAACCATAAGAATTCATCCGAAATAATATCGGAATATCACATTGACTTCCAAGTTGCTTCTCACCATCAATTGAGTTACTTTCAACAATCACTGGTTACTTCCAACCATCAAGGTTACTTCCACCCCTTTAAGGAAAAAAATTCGCGGCGCCACTAAGAGGGCGGGGGGGGGGGGGGGGGTAAGCCCCCCCTCCCACTTATTTGCTAAGTAATAATTTTTTATTTTCTGCCAATAAGTGTCTCTATCACTGCTTGAAAATTGATGTTATCTAACCAGAGAACCTGCAGGCTATCTCACTAAATAATGCGATTTTTTATGGAGTGACGCATACCAATGAAATCAGTACGTAACAAGCAGGACCGAAATAACCGTTTCCTGCTGTGTCTGCAACTCGCTTCGCTCGTTGATTGTCACTAAAATCTCAAAATCTCCAACTATGCCTAAGCCCCCGCCACTTTGGAAATTGTGGCGCCGCCCCTGAGACATAAATGAATGGCCATCATTGTTCAAAGTAACTTTTTTAATAAAAAAAAAGCTAGCTATATAAAAAATGTAAATAGTATACATATATCTGGGAAAACTTAATTGCGTCGCTGCGCATGTGATTTCTTGCCTCGTCAGCCCAGTCTTCCTTGGTTGCAATAAAAACCGCAGGAGATTTGCAGGATAACCATCAAACAGCGTGTTTTCACGGAAGCTTCTAATGTCACCAATATCTAGTGGTTTATTAAATATGAACCAAGTTGTCCAAAATACTAAATTTGTATATTATGAGGAGCATAACATATTAGGGTGTAAAAACTAGCTGGGTGTGGAATTGATAGCGGTGTGCATTAAGATTGATGAACCAACTATGAATAAAAAATCTGACGGGTAAATTCAGCTGCGGTTGCGAACAGAGCTCGCACTTTTTTTCCTGAAGCTTTATAGCTAGCTACAAGTAATTAGCATTCAATTGATAATTCCTTGTTAAATATGGCTAGCTGCTACAGGCACAGACCCTTGTGTTTTGAGAAGATTGTGTCTAAAATCGAAGGTTGTCAAAAACTGTTGTTTATTTGTTTCCCCTGCTCTCGACTCGTTGAGATTTGTTTGAGGATGGGTGGATTTTTGAGTTTTACGTTTATTCTGTGATAATTTTACTTTTAAGAACTGATAAAGAATCTGCAATAAAGCTTATGCTTCCTTCTTTTGGTAAGCTACACAAATTTCATCAAGTCCACTTTTTACTACTAGGGTGTGGTGGGATGATAAGATAGTTAACTAGATTATGGCATATCCGTGTTTTCATTCTCTCATGGGAATGGTTCACCCTATATTTGAACCTTAAACACGTCTCTTCTTTTTTCAATAACTTCTCTTGAGTTCAAAACACTTCTCTTCCAAAGTGTGGAACACTTCTCTTCCACAAACCTAAAAAATTCCTGTCCAAAAGACAACTATACCAGGGCTTAAAATATTGTTTTCAAGTCTGACATAGTAAGATCATTATTTTCTAAATTCTATAGAGATCATACTATTCATGCAATTTTTAAAACATAAGTTTAAAAGTATAAAGTTCGACACCACAGAAAAATAGGAATTAATTAAATAAATTATAGCGTTTTCAGCAAGGATTTATTTTAACCAGAAGTGGTTACAAACTGTTTTTAATAATGCAGTTAAAAAGCGCAAAGGCGTAGTTGAAGCGTAAAAATGTTACTTTATTTTTCACTGAAACATTGTAATGTTGTGCATTGTCGTAGGAGGCAAGTAAACTATGCTCCTGAAAAAAACATTTTATTTTTTCATTGTCTTAGTTGCGACTGCAAACTTTTTGAGTATAACAAGGGTAGATTGATGTAAGCGATTTAAAGGTCTGACACTGCCTTCAGGAAACAAGGTGATTTTTTAAATTCTAATTGGAATAATTTAATAATGACGCACAGCTTTCCTAAAGCTTAAAACACACGCTAAAGGAGAAATTAATAACTTTTATTAATTATTTATAAATTATTTTGAATAATGAAGAATACATTAAAAAAACAATGGTACATAGCAAATGGTGTTATTTTGAATAGAGTATAATCAATAGATTCACCCCACCCTTCCCTTCTCCAACAAAAATGGAGGGAAAAACTGTAATCTCTGTTTAACAAAAAAGTTCCATATTATCACCTCAAAAGAAAAATTATTAAACAAACATTCAGAACTTATTTCTATGTTATTATAAAAAAGCCAAAAATCCAAATCTATTTTCAAAAAACACTTTTTTTTAAATAAATAAATTTATTTCTAAGACTTATTTCTAAGTCATGTTAATAAGTATAGTAAGTAAGTCCCCTATCAATAAGGGGAGAGTTATTGCTCTTCCTCCTGTGAAGACTCGCCCAATTCTGAGAAAGGGGAAACTAGCTGAGCCATTAAGTGCTCCCTTAATTCCACATAAAATTTGTGTGACTGAACAATATCAATTCATCTCACATGGAAATCAATATTATCTTTCTTGTTATTTGCAGTAAAAAATAAACAAGAATAGATAAAAAAGATCAGATAAAATAGATACAAAAAGATTTTGTAATAAAACATGTGAGTATAAACTTCCATTCTAATTATTGCTTGCCCAGTCTAAATTATTGTAACCTTGGGTGAGCGATTTATTGCTTGAGTGTTGTTTTCTTAATGATAGACTTGAAGTATACTAAAAATTAGTCCTGCAAGATCACTCATGAAATTAATTACTTTTGATTACTTTTTGTTTAACAACTTTATTTTGTTGATGTTTTTAAAATATTTTATTCACAACTGATGATCACCTACTGCATAAAAATTGAAGTTTTGTAAATATTTTATCCATGTATATTTGAAATATCTATATAATTCTTAATTCTTTTTTTCTCAGTATTGTTTTTTAGATTGTATATATATCTAAACAGAAGATGGATGAAGTAAAGCCTTCTTTTTCTGGATTGACTGACTTTACCAGTCCACCTGAACCCCCTGCTGGAATAATATTTTCAAATGTTTTACCAACAGACATTTTTATAAATATGAGTAATGGCGGATATGAAATAATAGACACTCCTCATGCACAAGATACATATACTAGACATCGAAAACAAAGAACCCAACATCGCAAAAGCTATTATTTATTTCACTCTGCAATAGACCAAAGAAGATTACGAATACTAGCGAACTCTGGATACAAAGACGAGTTGCAGAATTTTTTAGAAAGTTGCCCTAACATTGAAAAAGTTATAAATAGTTCTGATAATAAGAAAAGGACAGCACTACATTTTGCAGCATCTAGAGGCTCGGATGAAATTGTCCATGCACTTTTACAATATGGAGCAGATCCGAATTTAAGAGACTTTAATGGAAATACTCCTTTGCATTTGGCTGCATGTACGCACCATATCCGAGTAATAACACTTTTGTTAAGATTTGGTGCAGATGTTAAGGCCACTGATTCATTTGGAAAAACACCTCTCCATCTATCTCTATCAAGATTAAAAATGTTCCACTCTAGAGATACGACTAGAACGTCTCAAGAATCAGCTTATTCTGCAGCTAAAAAGAAAGCAGAAATGGGTGAGATTGTTGCCATGCTGAAAGAATATTTTGAAAAGTCTGGCCAAAAGGATGAACATATGAAGATCTCCGAACTTACGAAAAATTTATGGCTTATGCAAACTGTTGATGAGGTGTGGCTTGAATTTATAGTCAGTGTCCAAATTAATGTCTTAAATTGAATAATACCAGTATATTCCCTTTTTAAAATTGTTGCCCTTCTGTAAATACTATATTAAGAACTTCCGACATTAAAGGGAACCCGAGGTATAAAATGATGTTGGACTTATATTATAGAGCTTAAAAAGTTAGCTAACAAGTCTTTTTAATTTTTTAAAAAAACTCTTTTCGTTTTCAAGATATTCACATTTAAAGAATTTCATATTTAATTATGCTGCATGAATTATGAAAAATTTATGTTAATCAATTAACCTTTATAATATCTATGCATTGATAAAATTTGAATGCACACCCCTTAACAGGTCTAAATTTACTGATGAAAGAAAATGTCCAAATTTGCTATTACTGAAATATGACATCATAATTCATGCAGCATAATTAAATCTGAAATTCTTTAAATGTGAATAGAACGAAAAGAGCTTTTTAAAAAATTTGAAAAGACTTGTTAGCTAACTTTTTAAGCTTTATAATATAAGTCCAACATCATTTTGTACCTCGGGTTCCCTTTAATATTTTCGAATTTTGGTGAGCATAGTGTTGTGTATTGTGAAGTTAACAAGTGATCTTAAAAGTTATTTGCTTGCCAATGTGTCTGCTAAAAATAAATTCACTGACTAATGGCTGATAGAGTATTATCCAATTTATGGCCCTTGTAAATTTTCATAAATTGACCAAGCCAAAAAACAATGATTCTCTCAAACTTCAATGTGCACGATTGTAAGACATTAGGTGTTTAAGTGGCACGTAATGAGCGTCTAACTGGCGCTACAGGTACTTTTTACATTCACACTAGACGCTAAGACACTTAAAATCATATATACTCAGTAAGGTTAACGCTGATTTGATGCCTAGTGGGAACCAAACTTAAGGCATGTAAATAATTACCTCTAAATTCTATGGAATCTCTCTGCTGTATAAAATGTGTTATATATTTTAGGTTAACGAGATGGGATCCTTGCTGTCCAATTTTACTCAAATGACCATTGATGCTGCCGCAAAATCTAAAATGTCTGAAGAATAAATTTACGCGAAAATTTTTAATAATTTTAGAAGAGATTTATATGCATAGCTATATTTTTCAACATATTTGTTAAAGAAATCACGTTTAAATTTCACAGCTAACAAGGTAAAATTCGCGAGGATTAATTTGCGCGTCAATGTAGATTTGAAGTTTGCTATTCTTATGGTGAAAGGTTATTAAGTTCAACAGGAAAACAAATTAAAAACATATATGGGAAGAGTTTAATCACATATCATTAGAAGTGGAGATTGGCGGAATTGAAGACCTGGATAGATTTAATGGAAACCGCAAACTTCTTCTGAAAACATTGCCGACATTTTCGTAGTTATTTGTGTTTCTTTTTCACATAATATATATATCGAAATGGATGGATAAACAGAACACTTGGCACCTTTTATAAGCATGCTTGTTACAATTTTAATTTGTTTTGTACATTTTTCAACGACGTTGTGCAGGCCAAAATTACAATGCAACAATCGCCTTATTCGTGATATTAAAGAAAAGCATAAAGGGTTTCCATGCAAATCAAGAGAGATTGACGTCAAAATGAAAGTACTTTTGTCAAGTCAAGAAAAGAAAGAATGGTTTTTATTCGTGCAATTGACGATGAAATTATCCTCTTAATAACTAAGAAAACGAAAGCTATGTTCGTCATGCGGACTCAAACGGATTTAGTTTCTTAAGTTATCACGAGGATGATATATCGTTTCCAATTGGACTCAATACGAAAAAGTAGTGGTGTATCTAGTTGGCTACCTAAGCAGTGTTCCAGCCTGCTAATCTGAGAAACAATAGCATAAAATGAAATTTACTGTTGCTCATAAAAAAAGCTGGTTAATTAATATTTCATGACAAATTAGTCCTGGTCTTTAATTCCGCCAAATTTCTCATGATATCTAATTTCAAAGCGTAAATGTTTGGATGAAGTGGATATATATATTTACATATTTCCTTCCTCGTAAATGTGAAAATAAATGAATGATGAATTTTCTCAACGTTTAGTTGGTTCATATAAATTTGTATGTGTAAATATGCATAATATTTGTGTACTCGTGTTTGCAAGAAAAGAACGCAAAACTACTTTCACTGGACTTTTTAATCTACTTTAAATCATGTGATTCTGTTAGTCACCAATAAAAATCAACGAAAACTCGTTTAAGGTACTCCATGGGATTAAATGTTTTAAGTTTATCGTAAAACAATCAAGCTTTAGATATACCCTTATTTATCTAATTTAATAAGTCCTTAATTAACGCGAATGGCTTTTTTTTAATTTACTTTATTTATTTCCGCTAATTTTTAACGCGACCCTATTTTCAGTAATTTTTTTTTTTTCTCTAATTAAGTGCGACGAAGGTGGAATTTTGCTCTAATTATAGCAAAAGGCAGTCAGATCGCAGAAAAAAAAGAAAATAAATAAAAAAAAACAAATTATAGTATTAAAAAGTAAAATTTTTCGATTGAAGTGTCAAAATAAATTTCGCGAAAATTTATTTTTAATTTCAGATGAAAATAACTCGATAATGGGGTGGATGTGCTCTATTATATGAGAAAGCAAACAAAAGGTCCGTTAAATCAGGATATCTTTATTTTGCAAGATTTTTTCTTACCAAAATTTCCTTATTTTGTTTTTTCAGAATGAAATAACAGTTTTACTGATACATTATACTTTTTTTGTTAAAATTTATGCGAACGAAACAAGTAATAAACAACTGCAATTTATGGAAAAATAATTGTGCAGAAGGTACTGTAATATTAAAGCTTAACTCCCGAGAAAAAACAAGATGAATTCATATAAAAGAGCTTGAAAAATTGGCTATAAATCTTTTTATCTATTTTGAAAAAATTTGATTGGTTTTCAAGTTTTTGACTTTACAAGTTTTGATAATTATGCTAATTAATGCATGACGTCAAATATTTGATAGAAATGAGGTGTTGTTGTAAGGGTTTATAAGATAAGGCGTGTGAATATGTTATTAACCTAGCTATTCTGTTTATTATCATGCCAGCAATCGTGCTATTATTTATCAGCATCCAAATCATGATGTCATAATCAGCTAAACTTTTAAGGCCAACGTCTTGGAAAAGGGAAAAGATTCATAGACAACTTTAAAATTCTTTCGTATGAAACAAACTTGTTTTAGTACAGGAGGCAAGCTTTAAGACTCATAATCTCAAGCTCTAAGTACTCGGTCTCTTTTAAACTGATTATTCACAAAAAGTGCAAGAGAAAAAAAATTAAAATTCACTAACCACGTTTTCGAGTGAAAATACTTTGGAATTTCACGTAAAGAAGCAAGTAATTTCCCTGTATTATTGAAATAAACTACACCTACAAATTGAAAACACAGGGGAGCACACAACATCATTTCTTGCTGATGTAGACGAGTGGGTCTCTTACATTCTAAGAACACTAACCAGGGTGTTGCTGTTTTATATCTTTCCTTACCGCCGTGTTGCCAGCAAAATATTCTTTTTGCGCCGAAAATCTACTTAAAGATTATATGGAACTGATTGGAACGGACAATTGTGA
The DNA here is from genome assembly GCF_029227915.1 of Hydractinia symbiolongicarpus. NCBI lineage: Eukaryota > Metazoa > Cnidaria > Hydrozoa > Anthoathecata > Hydractiniidae > Hydractinia > Hydractinia symbiolongicarpus. Next base: position 9,692,435 of record NC_079886.1, read on the forward strand.
TTTCTAAAATCTGATTGGTTGATAAATTTTCCGTTCCTATCCAAACTAAATGTTAAAATCATTTAAACCTTTCTTGCGTACAGAAACGAAAATATTTATAAAAAAACAAAGAATGATTAGCAGATAATAAACTAATATATCTTGCTCTTAAATGGAAATTCAGTTCTTAAGCTTTTATTTTTCTTTTAATGCGCTTTTCGATCTTTAAAAATATGTTTTTCGCGCCAGCAGAAAGTGTGTCGATTGGAATGTTGTAACTGATCAGCCAGAAAAGCTTCAGTTATAAAATCCTATTAAAATCGATCATACTTTTTTTCCGTTAATTCTAGACTATTACTATGGTTTAGCGTTTAACACAACTCATAGTGGGTAACATAACAAGATTTGTGAAGACTTAATCGCCGTCTAAAACATTATTAAAAATCTTTACATCCCTAATTCTTTTAATGATATTAATGAAACAAGATCTTCGTGGGTTGTTGACATGAATCATTCGTATTTACAATGTACGTAAACACAAATTTAAAATATGCTCGGAAGAGTCAAAAGAAGAAGCTTAAGTTACATTATTATGAAGATAGCTAATCTTTATCGTTCTTTTCTTAACTTTATATAAATGTTAGGTTTCATGAATTGTTTTAAAAACAAACAAAGAAATTGATTGATTGATAAAAAAAGTAGAAATGAACTATGTTTTTGATTAGTTTCCGTGACTGCTTTGAAGTGTCAAATGAGGTCGAAATGTTTTTTGAAGAAGAGTACGAAATTATATCCGCGACGGGTAAGTACGTCAGCTTGCGTGTCGAGACGTTGTTCAGTATTTTCTTAATTTTTAATCCTACGCCGGTTATATAGTTCAAGTAAAGAAGTGAAGATAGTCTGGAATTCCAATAGCTTTTAGAGGAACATCATTTTAAAATATAACTTCTCCATGTCGGATTGAAACAATAAAAACATTTAGTTAGAGGCGCAAAAGAGTTTCCCATTGACTTCGTTTTATGTTGAATTTCGGACTGTGGTGCTAAAACTCGACATAGACTCGAAAATAAGAGAGTTGTGAAAGCCAGAATTGAACTCCACACACAAAAAAAATCCTAGAAGTTTATGTTGCTTTTGATAAGATTTTAGTCACGATGTTGTCAGCCTAGGGAAAAGTTTTTAGGGGATTCATATATAACGCCTTTTAACCAACCCTTACCAAATTCGTTGGTTGAAAAAGCCGTTTTAAAATTTAAAATTTCAGAAACCTGAGCACATTGATTGAAACATTTTAAAGACGGCAAGGTAAATTTTCGTCACTTTTCCCAACGAATTTTTCCTGCGAAACCTATTCAGAAATCTCTTCAAGATGTGGCAGCTTATTGACAAAGGTTTTAAGAATGTCTCTTTTTAGAATTGTGTCTCCTTTATAGAATGTTCCCGATTTAATGGTAGTCAACTAAGCCTTGACAATTCAGCCTCGCATATCGCTTCTTTCGTGGGTGCTATAAAATCTGTTTTAAAGAGCAAAAACTTCAAGAAAGAGCACTTCAAGCGTAGGAAACTGTACCTTTGTGAAGCATACTGTTTGTTGTGGCAACATTCAGGCACAGGAAATCTGGATGTAAAAAAGTCAAGTCAACAAATAAAAACAGGTGAAGAAATTGTATCATACTAGTCGTTAGCCCGCGGAAAACTCCACAGGTTCACCCTCCTTTTTTATACCGCATTGCGTGCGTTTCGCTACCTGCGCAGGTAAGCTAACGTTTTGCGTGACAGACAGACGGACGAACAGACGGACAGACGTATACGGGTATTATAGTATAGATATTTTAAGAATAAAAATCTTGTTAGTTCTTTTCTTATTCACCAACTACTTTTATAGGTTCTTTTCTTAAACCAACTTCGTTCCCAGGGCATTTTACCCTTTTAATGAATTTGATAGTGGTTCCGTAAATAATGGCTCAGGGGGACGATGTCCTGGGGACGAGGTTGCTTTTTAACTAACCATCACCTCTTAATCCCAACCCAATGTCCACATTTCTGTATATTATACTACCAACACGAATTTTTCATGGTGTGCTCCTTCAATCTGTTACCATGACCGCCGTCACTGAGAAAAGGGAGGCAGGGGGGATCATGCATCCTCATTCACTTTTATATGTTATATATATTATCAACATTGTCATCAATATTGGCATCAAATTTATCAAAAACTTATGTTTTTATATAACTTGTATTTTTACTATATTTTTTAAGTTTTCTATTTCTTAAATAATGGTTAAAATGAAGATGTTGGAACGTGAATTTTTAGAAATTTTCTCTAGTACACCTATGTCACTAAAAGATGCCTCTTATTCCTATATTGACGGCTGTGTTTGCGACTGTTTATTTTTTTATTTTTATTTATATGATTAGGTGCTTACGCCGCCATTCTACTGGATTTATATGCTTGTAATAAAATCAACTTAACAGAGAAGGATGACAGCGACTTCAAAACACAGCTGTATGTTGAAGTCATTGATCCAGATCCAACGTTCACGTTCATGGATAGAGTTGTATATAACCAGATATTACAACACTATGAGCAGAGTGGTGGAAGAGCATGTGTGATTGAAGATTGGCTATCAACTGCCGAAGATGTATGCTGCGTGACTGCTTCATTAAACAACCTTGTGTCACGTGGAATTTTAAGTCATGCGCAGACAGGTGTTTTCGGTACTTTTCACAAGCATCCCTTAATAAATATTGGTCCTGTGCAGGAGTTACAGAGAGAGTTGAAGGGAGTTGCGTTAAAAGAAAGAAGACCAGACACGTTCATGTTAGCATTGATCACAATGTCGTTAGCAGCAGAAGATTATTACAGCTTTGTTGATCCAATACTGGAAAGTCATTTCACAAAGAAAGAGTATCGAGTAGCAAAAGAAAACATTAAAATGATTGTAAACACCCAGGGCGTGGTTCTAAAGAGTCCAAAGTTCACTCGAAAGAAGTTTAGCGTTGAGGTACCACGTAATAAACATACCAATATGTACACTAATCAAAGTAGTTTGTCGCCAGTCATATCGAGTCCTTCGAGTAACGGTGATCAATTTTTTTTGACGTAAGGTAGAATTCTTGACACAAGACACAAGGACATCGAAGCAGATATTTATACCACATTGTAGATAGAAGACGTATACATAATCTAACAGGTCTGGAGGTGGCTTTTTGATAAAGAAACATTTGATATCACCATATGATAGACCAGATTAGATTTGATGTCTAAGAATGTGAGATGTATATTGCAATTCATATTTTTACACATTTGTGTGCCAATCCAGGTCCTAAATCTAAATATCTAATCTATGTGACCTATTCGAATTTCATTGTTTCAGTAATCAATATTGTAAAGTAATAGTTCTGTAGATTAAACACAAAGCTCTACGACACCTGATGCTTTCCTGCTAAGCAAAAAATAATAATTTGGGGAAAATGACAAAAATAGCCCACATGGCAATTCAACGTCCCACCCTCTTTTAAACAGTGTAAAAGCAGAATCGCATTAATATGGCTTCTTCTTATGCATTTAGTGAACATCCAATTTTTATTTTTAAAAGTGAGAGATGGAAAAAAAAGAATTTGTAAAAATTAATTGTTAAAATATATACATATATACAAATTTTTCATTCATAACACTAAAAATAAAAAACACTAGATTCTTCAAGAGTAGTTAAAACCTAAAATATCACGCTTTAATTTCCAGTACTTTATATCTCTCACGTTGAATGTGAATATATAAAAAGACTGGGTATTAATTTAGTAGAATTTACATATGAAAAGAGAAGTTCGGTCTTGTTGTACCAGTTCTCATGTCTGGGGGGCCTCCTGGGTATTGGAACATGCTCTCGTGAGAGCCATAGCATCCAGAAGCCATTCTATAATACCAAGGATCTGGTGGCATTGTACCAGAACTATGTGTCGTAACAGGAGAAAATGGACTAATATGTGGAGCCATTGGTGCACCACCATAACCACCTTTAGCGTATTCCGGCCAAATGGCTGGGTTGCCAGGTGACATTAAACTGGATGGTGGTGGCATTTGACCACCATTGGCTTTAATGATTTTCTTGAATTTCGATCTTTTGTTTTGAAACCAAATTTTGATTTGGGTTTGCGTTAAGTTCAGCGCATGCGCAAGTTCAGCTCGTTCTGGTAGTGATAAATAATGTGTCCTTTCGAAAGAACGATTCAGTTCTCGAAGTTGTTGACTGGTGAAGATGGTACGAGGCTTTCTGGGTAATTTGCCTCCCTTTCCTTTCATTTGCGATGATTCTAAAGAGAGATGAGAAAGTTAAGGCTTTGTCATCAAGTGTTTCGAAAAAATGACTAGAATTAGCCTTGTATAATTGATAGAATAACAAGGAAGAAACCAAATTATCAATTTCCTAAAGAAATAATCATTTTTTATTTTAGTGAGTGTGGCACATATCTTAAACCTACGTTGATTGTATAGGTACTGTAATTGAAGGTAATGAATGTCATTCATAATTAAATTTGAAAAAAAGTAAAAATAAACAGTAATTACGAATTCCTATTGAACTAGTAATCAAGACAAGTTTAAAGTAAACAAGTCATTAAGGTAATGGAAAACAAAGACGAACGGCGCCTCATTTATCATACCGAGTAACCGCATCAGGTCTTACTGATATTAAAAGGTAGTGCGCGCCATTGAAGTTCAGGAAATTTTAATAACGAACACAGACGGAAACCTATTTGCAATATATGTTACAAAACGCAGTGTTAGTGTAATTATCAAGTCTGTCGGTATATATCACAAACTTAATGCACTCACAGTCCGGATACGATGTGCCATAAAGTTTGGTTGATAATAAAGGAAAAAAATAATATTCGTATGAATAGGGTCATTTAAGGTTAATTTGCCGTTTCATTTGGATTGCATTGTAGCTACTTGATATTATTTATAAGTCAAATCGAACTTAGTAATTTTTTGTCAATAAAAATAATTTTTGCCAATAAAAATAATTTTTGTCAATGAAAATAATTTGTGTCAATGAAAGTCATTATACTACTATTAATATATATTAACAAAACTCATTTGTTTTTAATGTTATAAAAAAAGAAAAAAAAAGATTCTTGATTTTTGTGAGTAAATTAAAATTGATGTGTCGTGAATGTGGCATGGACGTGAGCGTGTAATTTTGGAAGGTTTCTAATACGTGCTTTGAAAATGATCTTCGCATATTTTACATATGTTCATCAGCCAAACGAAATTCGTCCCAAGGCCCTTCATTTAGCTGTCGCCTCTCGTAATAGATCCTATGCTATTTTTAATATCAAGTTCAAGTTAGTTTTAAGTAAGTGAGAGTATTAAAACTATCCGCGCTTTCTAGGAGCTTACACATAGATTAGAACTCATTAATTTATTTTTGCATAAGTTTTTTTTTTTTTGGGGGGGGGGAGATCAATAAATCTTTCATGCACATTATGCGATATCTAATGCAGTATCCGCCCATTTTACCCGCGACTGCTACTTTCACACTTATTTCAAAAAACAATGTCACAATGATAGGGTGCAATACCGTTAAAAATTATTTGGCATATTATGGAAAAAAAGAAACAATAAATGTTTTCCTCTTAAAAACCCTAAAATATATCCCTGATCTATCCTTTCCCTATATTGTGTTTCTATGACCCGAACATAACAATTTTGATGTTAAAAGTATTGAAACAAAAGAGATGCTGCACCTTGTCAACTCTGCTAAACAACTTTAGCGCGCTGATGTCAATAACATCGCTTATCTAGCCTGCGGTTTGTTGATTTCCAATTAACGAGTTTCTAATTAATCTACTGACTTTACAAACAATTTGCACACTAATTGCGCTTGTCTTTTCAATCTCCTTGCTAAAAACATTTTTTTCCTTCCTGCGATAGTTAAACGATTGCTTAAAGCGATAAGTATTGTGTTGTTCTGATATAAAAAAAAGATAATTATTTTAAAAATTCTTTCTGCTGATTTTAACTTAATTTTAGTTTAAAAATTTCAATTTAATTTTAGCTTTTCAGCTAAATATGTCTGCTTCTGCCGAAGTGATGGCTCCCAACTAGAATTCTAGCTAATTCTCTGCCGAATATTTTTTTTTGGTTTCGTTATTGCTCGGAATCGATTTTAACCAATGGCGACACAGAGCGCGCTTTACTAGCCAATCAGAATCTTAAAAAGAAAGCGTATTTTTTCAGCCATTCAGAGAGTTTTGGAGTTAGTTCTGTGATGGATCTTGAAATAGAAATAATTAGAGAGCTATATACAACCTCGATTCCAGTTTCAAAAGCGCCAGTTCATTTTGAATAATTTTTATTACAAATTCTTCTATAAAATGTTATTTTTATAGGATATTTTTTATTGATATAAGAGAAAATAAAACAATATCCGTTACACGATTCGGTTTGTACAAATTCTAAGATGTCGTACTCTTTAGTTTCCCATCAATATTTGGTTATTCAGCCCAATATATCTTCTTTTCTTTTAATTTTAAATATATATTTTTTTTATCTCATAAATTTTAAAACAGATAAAAAGTCATGTTAATATTGGGTATGGCGATATTTTCTATAAAATGAACATAAAATTTTCTATCGGGTGTAATTATTAAACTACTTTCTTCTAACAACTATTATTAACTACTTTTTATTTCACTTTTATTTTAGCCTTTTATTTATCTACTAATCCCAGGCGGCTACAATACACGTAATTATTTTGATCACACCTATATGTCGAAATTGGATAAGGTGAAAAAACCGTCATTAAAAAATCGTTTTGTTCCGTATGATGTTTTCGGGATGACTAAATTTGCTATGTACATATTCTGATTCATTACTTAGATGTACAAAACTAATTTATTGATTTATTTTTTTCTGTTGTTATAACTATATTATTATTGCGCCATTTTGTTTTTACCTTTTTATTCTTTTAAAATCTTATTTTTTAGTAATCGATGTTGTTGTCCTTGTAGATTAGATTTGAACAAAACAATTAAAATCCAAATAGTTCGCAAATTACATCCAACTTTATTGTGCCAGGATAAAGAAATGTTTGCACGTCCGATCATTTCAATCGTGCTTTTAAAAACAAAATATAAAATTACCAACTCGTACGTCAGATTTGTCCACAAATCTGAATTAGTAAAACTACGCCCTTTATTTTCTGTACCCGCCCTCCTCAGACACCCATGTATCTTTCATACGCGTCCACAAATAGCATCATGAAGTATACGAAAAAAAAAGAGGAAGTAGAAATGAAAAAGTTTTTCTTACCGTCATCATCGTCTTCTTCGTCGCTCGTTTGTTTTTCCAGAGAACTAGTCGACGACAAACTTTTCGTTATGTTATTGTTTATGCTCGTCGGAGACGATAAAGCAGCGTTCATTGACGTGAAATTTTGTGTGTTATTACTATAAGTGTTAGGTAACGACATGCCATCTTTTCCAAATGACGGCGTCGCGAACGTCGAGCTAAAAACATCATGCGTTGAAAATGGTTTTTGCGTCGCTGTATTTGGAGGTATTCTTGTATCATTGAAATTTATATGCTCCTGCGATCTTGGTGAATATTTTGCGATATTGTTGTTATTGTTGTTGTTGTTGTCGTCTAGCGGTGGCAACTCTTTTATAGCAGAACTGTAGTTTCCAGGTAAGAATGGTTGAGTTCTGTATGACTCTGCAACCTTTGTATGGAAACTGCTCATATTGGTGGAAACGCAATGCTCTTTGACTACAATTAAAATGAGATTAACTTTAAACTCTGTTAATTTTTCTATAATAATCCTATAAATTCATATAAAAGCAATACAATGCTAAGTAATTCAACATGTAAGAATAAAAATAAAGAACAAGAATGACAGTAATAAATAAAAAAGGACTTGATAATTTAATATAAAGTACATAACGTTTAAGAAAAATTAATCATAATGTCTCTGTTATTTGGTGGAAGGCTTTTAAGTAACTAATCGCTTTCCCTACACGCTTTTTAAACCAATCACAAGTTTGAAAGATTGTTTATTTATAATTAATGATGGGAGAAAAACTAATGGACATAAATGCTTATTGTTTTTGAACAATCGAGGCATAATTGCACTAATTTCAAGAAACAATACTATTTTAAGTCTTCGTCACCCAAGGGTAATATAACTTAACGTTATTTCCATGAGATATAACATACGTTCTATTAAAAATATATATGTATTACAAAATGAAATATTATCAAAATGAAGAGTCTTTCGAGTTAAAATCACGCCCTAAGTGCTGGTCGGACATAACATTAAGGTTTCCGGCATGTTGCAAATTTCCCAAGAATTTTATTCATTCTTCGTCTATTAGGGCTTACAGTTTATGCACCCTAATCTGACTTAATACGTGTAAAATTCAGGATTGCAAAAATGAGTCGTTGATCCCTTTCATAATGATCTACACATGCTTATTTAAAAAATGAGAGTATGTTTTGAACAATCCGAAGTTCAGTTTTTGAACTAAGGATCAATTTAGGCTGGAGTATAAGAACATCATGTAGGCATATCTCCCTTTCTATATGTTTAAAAAAGGCGAATATAAAATAAATAAAAATTGTTAAATTAAAAACAATACAAGGATAGTCTTGAAATTTTGTTTAAAATTTGGAGTTTTAGTCAAAAAAAAGAACAATTTAATCTCAAAAGGTCTTAGAAATATAACAACAACTCTTTACGTACGACTGCATTGAATTAGGATATTCATTCTGATTTCACATCGAGGTTGGCAAATTTACACATTCAAATTACACATATGGCTACTTCGAAGTTTGTTACATAAAACTTAATTTCCTGTTGAAAAGTAATTACTAAGAAAAAATTGCGTATTAAAATTAGAATGTTTTTTGGTGATTCACAAACCACAAGCACTTAACTGGAATTAATGACAAAGCTAAAAATGTATATTTACTTCAAAAACAGGTAAAAACACAAACAAACAAACCACAGAACACACGCAAGAAAAAAAAGAATCTACTTAGATATTTCTAAATTATTTTTTTTGTATTTATATTCTCATTTTTATCATTTGTATCTTAAATTTTATACTTATAATATAACGAACGTGGGAACTTTTTGCAAACGAATAATATGTTAATTTTCGCGCCTTTTTTCTGTAATGTCGGCCCTAGACCTCTCTCTTCGTATTAATTTATTTGTAGAATATATTCCAATTGTAAAGTACATAAACTGGTGAGTCAGTGTTTCTTCCAGTAATAAAATTTTTTATTAATCGCCAAACATGATAAATATATTTTCGAGTACTTGAATTGGCTATAGCAGCCAAATTTTGAAGAAACGCACGTGTAAATAATTCCAACATGACGATATAATGATGCTGGTCTCAGTTGGACGTCGCAAGTTTTTTGAAGATTTTAAATATGTCCTATGCGAAAAAATAATAATTGATAATAATTAGCTCTGAAAACAAATTTTATGTGTATAATTTCCAACGCACTCTTGCTTAATTTTTGTTGTTGCAAGAATCCAATTATATAAATTTTACAAAAATATAAATAATCTCTCGTTATTCATTTTTTACTAAGCATCACATAAAAAAGAAAAAAATACAAAGTCAAATTTTATAAAGAATGGATTACAAATATTTTCATTTATGTTTTCTAAATATTTGATATATTTTATTTTTTGACAACTTCGACAAAACAAAAAAATCGAAGCGTAGCTTACCATTATATCCTAGCAACAAAATAATTACTGGTGTTCTCCCATTGTGTATCCTGTCTCAACAGCTTAGCCAGCCAGCAATTATAGCAAACCCACAAAGAACACATTCGGAATTTTTTGATTAATGAGTTTTTGTTCTTTGGCTGCTAAGAAGTTACCGTTGATAGAAAAGTCAGATAAAAGTTTCTTGTTTGTTTGTTTGTTTGTTTATTTGTTCTACATTTAACACACACTGATGAGAAAAAAAACGGCTTGCTGCAGTACAAACAATGAAGATTTCCAGAAGTTATCTCCGTAGAATTGTGATAACACAAGTAGCAATGCCCAACTAACCAGTTCGGAATAATTACCAAATTGAAGATTTGAGTCAATTAAAACTCGCTAATACTAATTTGAGTTAATAAAATTAGTTTGCGCTCAATTATTAAATAATCTTCAGGAAGTACTTTCTCTGACGACTGGGATAATTTGTTAAACTCGTGGCGGGTCATCCTAGTGTGATGTGTTGACTTACCTAATGTTTTGTTGTTGTTGTTGTTGTTTTTGTTGTTATAGCAGGCTCGGCTAGATACCACAGGAAGTTTTATAATAGTTCTCAATTGCGTAGCGATAAAGTTTTTGCCCTATTCTATTCCGCTTCTCGCAGAAATAAATGGCTTTAATAATAGAAAAACATAGCAAGTCAGCAAAAACATTTGTTACTTTTTCTTTAATTTCACAAGGAAATATCTCAATGCTATGAGTGGGTTTGGCTTGGAAATTTTTTTGCGACTCTTGCTTCCCCTTTACACAACCAATCAGGATTCCAATTACTACGTGACGCAAATTGTTCATTGGATAGATAAAATTATATAACTGAGATCGTATCAAACGGAAAAAGAGGAGGGGAAAGGTATGAGATAAGAACATATTTTTTTGCCATACATAACAAAATAATAACTCATTGTACGGAACGAAAATAAAGAAAAATAAAAAAAAAAATTCAACGAAAATAAACAAAGATGAACCAAATTGTGGTAATAAATATAGAATTACTAAACAAAATTAAAAATGAATATAAATATAGTAAAAAAATAAAAATTATTTTTTTTTTTTTTGAAAAGTAAATAATCCCCATGACATGTATGTTTTAGTATCGAGGAGCTTTTGGTGAGAAACGCTAAATTAGAAGTCTGGCTGTACTATTTTCAGATGAAGCCTGGCATATTCTTAATTTTGTAGGAAGTTTATTTTCTGTGTATCTGTTTTTGCACACGCGTTCAGACATTTGTAAGAACACAAAGCTGACACATTGAAACACGTACTGTATTGGTACGAAGTCAAAATAGCTGCTCCTGAATGCTTTTAGTTTCACAGGTTGTTTTTAACTTATTCATGTTTTAAAGACATATTTTAAACTGTCTTGTATTTTTATAAAAGAGCTTGAGTAGTGTCGCAAGACAAAGGGAATTATTTCTGGAAGAAATATGGACCTTTTTTAGTATTATAAAGAAAGTTAAAATGCAGTTTAGCCCGACTCCACGCATCTTAGAAAAGAAAGAGGCTAATATGTTGAAATTTTATGCACATGTTTGCCTTTATGTTGATGTCATGGTTAGCTATGAGATTTTCAAACTGCTCACTTTTTTTAATATTACACATATACTTTTTTACTTTATTTTATCACTTACCATAATTGAACAGTTTATTCCAAAAAACATTTAAAAAACTTTAAATTGGTTTTGCAAATTTGATAGTGAAAGAAGTTGGTTTTAAATTGACAATAATTTTGTATGTAAAGGATTAATTTTTTTGTGGGTTTTTACAAAGTAAATAAATATAAATAAACAATTAAATAAATAAATAAACTAATGTAACTATGTCAATAAAACAAATAGGTAAAAATCCTTACACTCATCCAGAACTGGCATCTTCATTTGCTCAAGCATTGTTATTCATTCAAAAACGATTATACACAAATTACCCGTGCACGTAATTTATATATCTACAACTAAACGAGTAGACTGGGCACTAATTTATTAACACGAAAGCTGAGTAGGCTGGAGACTAACACATTCTATAGCTATTATCGATGTTTGTGTTGAAGTACTTTCCGTTCTCTGACAAACTTCACGCAAACAAAAAATTACATAACTATATTAACGATTTTATTTTTCAAATCACATGGCATTAAAAAATAAACAAATAAAAATTAATAACATTTATTGACGTATATAGTTTAATTTGGACATACTTTAAGTTTGACTGGATAGTGGTACACATTTGGATAACATTTACAAAATTTCAGGAAGTCTAAAATTAGACTACACCAAAAAAGGGTTTTGTTGGGATGTTAAGGTTTCAACAAAATAAAAGTATACTTTCAGAGAGAGTTTCGTGTTTGGTTTCATGTAACAATGGACACGTAAACTCCGGATCCACTTTTGTAAAATATCACGCTATATTTCTCTTTACGTTGTTGAACTGCTTGTTGCCAACTAATATATATTTTGGGAGCTATTCAAATACTTTGTAATAGCTACTTTGAAGCAAGTTTTATTGGTGTAGTGGCTGGCTAGCACCAATGCAATGAAAAGGTCCTGGGAAGAAGAACTAAACAAAGGTCTTTTTATTAAAATTGAGAGAAAGAAAGCCAAAAGAAACTTAAAATGTCTATTAAGCTTGTTTCTTTCGAAAGTCGTTAACTTCAGTGTTACCAAACCGCATTCGGGGAAATCTTTGAACGTTATAGCATGGATCATGAATGTTAAATTGAGTGCATAAAGCTGAAATAATTTGTTGCTCGTTAAGATGACGTCATTAACAGCAAACTAATTTTTCCTCCTCTCCTTTTTTAAATGACGAATTGCTGTCAACACAACAAAGAAAGCCGAATTTAGTCCTGGTTTTACTTAAAAAAAAAAAATTCAATCTTACCACTTTTTCTATTTAAACTGACTAAATTTTAAGTTATAATTATTAAGTTTTGCCAAGAAGATAACAGATAACTTTTCGTTATAGTATAAAATGATTATTAACATACATTATTACGTGATAATTACACATACATTAAACCTAGAGAATATATCATCATTATACTTTAATTATTATAAAGAGTTGTGACTTGTAACGTTAGCTGCGAAGCATTATCGAATGATCAAAGGTATAACGTATAGTACTTAGGAACTTCTGTAACTATATATTTTGTAGTTAGAAAATACTACGCAAAAGAATTCGTTATTCGTGGCATTTTTGGAGGAATTTCATTTATTTTATCTTTACACAAATATCGTGTTATGGGAATGTTTTGAAACTAAAGTCCATATCCACGATTAATTCTAAGGATGTTCTTGACTTGTTGACCCTAAAAACGATTTGTCTTGCTTAGCAATTCGATTCAAGAAAAAAGAATTATGTAAATGCGTTTTTTTTGTTCACACATGATGAGTTCCCTGACGCCATCTTTGTGTCAATCACTAGGGGAAAACATTGGAATTGATTTATAGTTCCTAGAAAACCATTGGTTAATTTTTTAGGCTATGCACTTATTGTGGTTTTTTCCATGGTATTTTTTTAATTAGAGTATTCAATGGAAACATTGCGTATTGCTGTGAAAGGGTAGGATAAAAAGGTTTACAAGAATAATGCAGTACTCAAAATGTTTTCTTTACAGTTTTTCTTTTGTAGCACTATAAACACCTCATCCCCAGAGCTCTTTGAGAAAGACACAAAGAATGTTTTAGGAGGTTCCGTCTAAATACAAAAAAAGCCAAACAAGCCCCAGGGACGAAGTTGGGTCCATCTAAGATGAATAAGGAAGGAAGGACAAGTCGCTTTGACAACTGTACATCATTTTCTTTTAAGAGAGTAGGACCAACCTCGTCCCCAGTACGTGACTTACTATGTTGTGTAAGGTCACTGGATCAAGTTTAGTCACGATATTAATTTTGTTGCAATAAAGATACAAATTTACGTCCTTAATACTTATGAAATTGAATGCGAATGTAGGTAAAACATAAATAGAATTGCGAACCATGAAAATTCTAAAACAGCAAAATTATCCGATTTAATGGGATTTATAAATATAGTTTTTACTCCATGGCTTCAAATAACATAGCGCGTCAATTTACCGTCATTAAGGTAACCAATGAATTTTCAAGGCTTAGAGAGATAAGTGCCTTTCCCGGAAAACAGCAGCTCCCGAGAACAGCAAAACAATTATAATTCGACATTTGTTTATTTCTCTCCGGTATCCGTTACTTTTTCTTACCCTAACAAGCTTTTTATAGCCCGCACCCTCTACCATAGAGGTTATAATAATCTACTATTTCATAGCAAGTCCCGTTGTGTTATGCTGCTTCTCTGCGATGGAAAATCATACCTATATTTCCTATCGAGATGTTATCAGAGAGATAAAATGATTTAAGTGTCGCCTGTGTGACAAAACTTTTTTAATAATGACTCAACAAATTCAGATATGGTCAAGTTCGACTTTTCATACAATAAACGTTAATTATTATTGGCTCCATAACCATGTTCGCAAACAATTAAGTCATCAATTAAACCTGTCAATTGTCAAATTAATGAGTCTGTCACTTTGTTGTGTGAATGTGTGTATTTTTGTGCGTGTATCGGTTGATTAATTTAACCACCGTGGCTGCGGGTACATCACAAAGACTCCTTCTGATAGAAATTATTTTGAGCGATGGTTGTGTGGCCGCCTAAGGTTAATACTCATGTATCCATACGTGAAGCTGCAGCTAGGATGCGCAAAGAAAAAAAAAGGATAGGAAAATTGTTTATATTAAAATTAGATTGATAATTTTCGTTCTACTTCTACAAGAAATATTGAAGCAATTTCAACTTCTTCCGGCTTGTTTTAATTTTTTTCCTCCACACCGGGGTTTTAGTAGAATGCACATTTTTTTATAAGAAACATATGATTCTTAGATTTAAAGGAGAAACCCCTATACACTTACGATCCCTGTCAATCTATCAATTTTCTTTTTCAATTTTCTCGATATTTTGCGAGTTAGCACTTGAAAGTATCTTTAATCTCAGCCATAACTCTAGAAACATCGTGTTTCTTATATGTGATTAATCACGTAAGTGATGAATCAAATCGCAGCACTGATTCGCTATATTTTGTGGTAGAAAAAAGTTCTAAGGATCTAAACTGCACATCCAGTATCGAAATTGTTTCCTGGCTACAGCTGCACGTATATCTGTGCCTTGTACTTGTACTAAACCCTTCTATCAAAATATATGGAAAGTAGAGAAGCATAAAAAATAAAAGAATATCAACAAAAAAACCTTTCATCGGAAAAAATTATGATCTTCAGCTTTGCTCAGCAGGAAGCTATCAAGGAAGAAGTCATTACGCGTTGCCCTTCAAAATGATATCAGAAAACTTTGAGACAGATCTATCGTTGCACAAAACTTTTTGCTCAATACCATTTTTTGAGGGATTAACATCCCTGATTATTTCTTATTTCTTAAAATAGGATTGGAAACTTTCCAAAAAAGGGTGTCCAGAGAAATTAGGTTTTTGTGATATGTTTTAAAGTACAATCCGTAGTATTTTAAGATGTTGTATTACCAAGGGAGTTAATTTTCGCGAGAGCTAATTTTCGCAAGAAATGTTTTAACAATAAAATTTTGCAAAAATTAACTTTTGGGAAGTTAGCAAGTCCTAATATTTCGAATTAAAAAAATAAAATTTCGCGATTTTTACGTCAAACGAATACATGTTTCCCGAGTTACATGTTTTTCATAACTTTAAAGTTTGATATTTTGATTTTAAGATCAAATTGGTGTGTATAAATTTAACTTAATCCGACATGTGAAAATGTTGTTTTGGTGGTATTAATGTTACGGTTAAAGTCTTCTTAATTTTCGACTTGTGCCTCGGTTTTAAGCAGAAGTCAATTATCACAAAATTAAAAATCTGGTTTAACAGGTTGTTCGTTTGCTGTTCATCCACATTCTATTAAATTTCAGGTAAGGATTTCAAATATCACATTCAATTTGTTTAACAAAGTGGAGAAATACCAGCGGCACATCAAAGTGTTTTAGATGAAAAGACTGCTAAAGTTGAAATTCACATACATATATTACATGGTATTTCTAGATAAATCAGAGGGAAAAAGTTGGAGTAAATCGTTTAGTAACAAAAACGAATTTCAAAAATTAAATTTTGTAGATCTTTAAAACTACCTTCCTTCTTTAGTCACGTGTTTATGTTGCAAAGCCTTATATGCTATCCCTTTTGTTGTTTCCAAGGACTGTGGATTTATTCTATAATGCGGATTTTTTTAAAAAGGTTGATAGACGCTTCCAAACACCGGCTGACTTGCTTGCACAAATGCAAGAGTGATCATTTGGCAGCATGTCGATGCACAATGTCGACCATTTCACGCTTAAAAAATATTTAAAAAACAATTCAGCACAAACAAGTTGGCCACTCAAAAATTCAATTTCAATTACAGTATATTCCAGTATTTTTCAGTACCTTTTTCAGTTTTTAAGTACTAAATATAGACAGATTGCAGTCCATCAATAAACACTGAAGTAAATCCATTATTATCGTGTGCAATATCAGACATTTTAAATGGATTAAAAGAACCTTATTTTGGAAATTTTTGGGCAATTACTCCGAATTTTTGTGCAGACGAATACCACGATGCAAATGAAAACTATTTCAATGGTAAATAGAAATACATGAATGATGAAGAAAACACCAAACCAATTAATAGTTGTCTAATATGGCAAACTTACCCTTATCAATGTTCTTTTGTTTACACCGGGTCATTTTGTTTCCTTTGTTGTGCTATGTTATCCTTTCTTACATCCCCTTGGACTGAAAGCCTTACAATGCATCATTTTTTTTTGGTAAAAATAACTGGCAACTGGTATTTTAAAAGAAATCATGTGGTCATAGACCATTTTTTGTAATTTACGAAACTATTTATAGTCAACAAATTATAAACATTGGTGCAAAAGAATTCCAGTATACTTTTTTGCCTTTTTGAAGCACTGTACTGGAAAATGTATAAAAATTTGCAGTACAATCAAATACCTTTTTTAATTCAAGAATTTTAAGTTTTTCCAAAGTTGCAGGTCGATTGGAAAGCACACTAATTTTTTCGAAGTATTTTAAAGTTTAGGCTTTAACTCTAACCCCCTCCCCTCCCCTATCTTTAAATTTTATAACTGCCTCAAAGGTGATTCGAGTTGCTGTAAATTCCAAGTACGTAAATAAATGACATAATGGGATTGGAAACGAGATTGCTCATGCACCTCCCAGTTAAATGCTGTTGCCGATGCCAAAAACTTGACGTCAGCCGATTCATATGACAACGTGTAACAACTATTTTTATATGATTGTATCTTGCTTGATTACGAGTAAACAAAGTATGGCGGTTTGGAGATAATTGCAAGCTTGATGCTGTGTTTTTATTAAAAATGTGCTGTTTTCACATAAACAAGTGTCACCATGACTAAGAAAAAAAAAAAAAAAGAAAATTCCTATTTTTCTATGAAAAATAGTATTTCCTATTTTTTATGAATGCCGTAAATGTAGATTGAACGCCCGCCACTTAAATAAACGCCCTTCCTTGGACTTGTTTACATGTTATATACAACACTGATTTGTTTAACATATCTTTGGAAAGAACGAGATCCCAGGATGTCCTATTTGTCACAGTGCAAAACTCATGACCAATTCCACGTTTTCTAAACATGAGAATATAGCTAATTAGCGCCTTCATTTAGAAGATAAAATAATTTCGAAACAGTTATCACAATCGGACTCTTTTCTAGATTTTGGAAAACTTTAACATTTTTTTTTTGTTTATCTGGTGGACAGTAAAAACAGGAATTAGGAACTTCGTTGTCAGAATTTTTCGCGAAAAAAAAATAACCAAAAATAATAATCGTTCATTCTTATATTAGTTTCATAAACTAAAAATCAGCATAATAAAATAATATTGCGAAATTTATTTTAGCAGTTAAAACGTTAGGCGGAATTCATTTTCGCGAATTTTCAAAAAAAAAAAAAAAAAAAAAAAAAAATTCTAACAATAAAGTAACTCATATGCCCACTGACAACTTTTTGAAAATTCTTTTGCTCTATTTGTAAAAGGTTTCTTTTTTTTGTGGCGATGTTTGCCAGGGTCGAACTTTGACAACTAGTTAATAAAAACAACGACATTTTACAAATCATTTTGTGGCAACATATTTAATTGAATTGAGGATTATAAAAATTCTGGGTAATTCCAATGATTTCCTGCACAATATTTAAGCAATGGAAATTTAAACATAAAATCTGCTCAAGTTTTTACATTTTAAGAGTGAAAAAATCACGATGACATTTCAAATACAAAATGGATAGATGGCATGACAACACAAGCTGTCCGACAAGAGACATGTTTTTATAATTATGACAGCTCAGCATGATTTATCTTTTTGTAATGTCATTGAATAGACTACCCGCAACTCCGGAACACTGGCGAAGAAAATGAATTGCTTAGCCTGGATTCCATTAATAGCTGCATAGTTCCTTTTTATGTAATTTTTCTTAATATTCTTTCCACATTTCTAGTAACAAAAACAAGAGTTTATAAACATAAAAATTAAGAAAAAAATATTAATGTGCCTTGATTTTTAATGTCATTACATTAGCGTCAATTACAAAAAAATTATAAGTAATTTTTTGTCATATACTCACAGGTAAAATACAAAAAGTAGTGTCAGGTCAACTAATCTCGATAATTCTAAACCGGGCTATTATATCCCCTTGTGTTGCATTTTGTTGATAATCACGGAATAACAACGATTTAAAACATCCGCGCTTTGGTGTCCGATTTAGCGAGCAGTCATAATATCACGTCAGGTATTCAAAAACATTGCTGTGGTTACAAATGAACACCATCAGGTCACGGCGCAGACATTTTTCAAGTTTCCGTTTGTTTTGAAATTGTCTGATTCGTATATAGAAAATCATATCTATAAATACCAACAGGTGCCAGTTTGTGATTAATTTGATGGGGTACTGTCTTAAATATATATTTAGGCAATTTTTCTACCTAATAACATCTTCATCATCAGAAATTCGCAAACTAAAATTTAGCGCTGACTCTTCGTGTTCCAAACTTTCTCCACCTGTCTCCATTGAGTGATCAAGTTTAGTAGTGACATTAGAAATGTCTTGATCTCCTTTTATTTTCTCTATAGCGTCATCAGTTGTATTTACAGATTGAGCGAGAAGAACTCTCAACGGTATACTGTCATCGACATCTTGTGTTTCATTTTCAACCTAACAGAATTTAAAAATTTGTAAAACACTACAGAGGACGGATCTTAATTGGGTACTACTTTTTTACACTACTCATTTACAATATACACTTGCAAACTATCCACACAATTTCCCAAACATAAGTTTAGAAAGTTTTTAGAAAACTTATTCCCAGAACATCCAAAAGTGTAAATTTGTTAAAAAACCCTTAAGGTCTAATTGAGGAGTCTTGAGAAAGCGTGACAACCCTCCGTTAAAAAATTGGATTTTATTTTCACGCAGATGACAAAATGCACTCATCTTTCTCCGAAAGTTAATTTAGAAAAAACATTAACACCGTTAGAGTTAAAATTGACTTTAAAAAAAAGAGTCTACAACGAAATCCTGACTGATTTGTTGCAAGAACAGTGAACCTTCATAAAACCGAACAGAACGCTTTTAAGAATTTACGCAAGTATTTCACAAATAAAGTACCTCCTTCAACTTCCAAAGATGAAATGAAAAACAAAATGAATCAAAGTTTTCCAGGGTTTTTTAAGATAATATAGCGCGAATGAAATATTTTGCTGAGTGAAGTGCAGGTAGTAATCGCTAAACTATAAAAACACTGTTACCACATCAAAACCAATTTTTAACACAACTGTAATAGTCGAACTGAAGTAAATAAAAGCACTTAAAATAGAATTAAGAAAAATCATGTTGTGTGACGAGGGTGTAATTAACTCGATCGCTAATAAATATGAACAGATTAACATCAGAAGTTACAATCTAGAACTTTAGAGTTTCGAGGAAAATTATTAAAGGTAGCCCTTTTAATAATTTTCCTCGAAACAATTTAAGAAGCTTAATCCCGCACATTCTGAAGAATGGCGTTGAAGAATGGCGTGTAATAAACAGACCACTCAAAAGGTTCAGTAAATCAAATGTTTGTTTTGACGAGGGAACAAATATGATATTTAAGATGATTTAAGTTGTTTTTTTTTGGTCCTCAGTTATCATAAACTTTTCCACCGCCATTAACTCGACTCTAAGTCGAACGCGAACAGCCGTTTCGTAGTCTCTTTAAGAATTAATCCCAAGTTTTGTGTAATTCTGCTAGTAAGGTTAATAAGAAAGGGGTTAATGCGAAAAAATGTAGAAGGATCAAATAATTCGTAAATTGATGTTCAAAGAGAAAAAGAAAGGGGGCCAATTTCGAAGTTCATTGTCAAAAGTAGTTGTGTAGCGTATTTGTATAACAGGTTCCGCATTTTAAACTTTAATTGTAAACAAAAAACTGCTCTTATTTTTACCAGAGAAAATAATCACGCAAAAGAAAGAGCGATTAAAAATGGGGCGTTATTGGATTCAGGAATTTTTCGCTTAAATAGTATTACGTTATAAAATGGAAAAAAATTTATAGCTTTTTTTTTTACAATAACACGTGCATTTATATACCTCAATAATGCCATACCTTCAAATGACGCCAGCCGTTAATTGAGTGTATTACTTATTTCCTGTTCATGGTCTACAAAGAATTGCCCGTAAACATTCACGTCTATTCAAAACATAGTTATGTATATCTCTTATTAAGTATTTCCTTTCTTAATATAAAACATTTTTTATCTGAACATAATTTTAATTAAGTCAACGTTTCTGCTAATTGAAAACAAGATAAAATATAATAAGTTTAAGCTAAAAATACATCGATCTGTGTATAAGATCACAAGTTAATTAAAAAGTCACTCCCCCACAAATAATAACAACTGAAATTTTACTACGTTTCATTAACCTGTTTAATTTGAAACTATGTAATTTTATTATTCCATTACAAGAATACCCTCATCAGTTATCTGGGTGCTTCAGGAAACCAAATGCTTGTACATTATCCGTAATGGTAAAATAATTTTTCTTCACCAAAAGTTTTAAGAGATGAGTAATTGGTGTCCATTATTAAATATGGACAAAATGTGAAGATAAGAGCTTATCAATGTAGTTGTTTTCTGCTTGCAAGACGTGAATGTTTCACCAAAAAAAAAAAATTACAGCAAGAAGAACAATTTAACCTATAACATAATAATATTGGCAGCCCTTCTTTTGTACATAGGAAATAAAAGTATTTTGCAACTACACTGATCGTTAGCCCGTGGAAAAATCGACGGATTCCTCAGATTTTCACCCGTCGTATTTTGTACATTCAGCGGCCAGCCGAGGGACAGGCGTCCTGTTACGAAACAGTCCGTAACGTAAAAAAGATGTTTATATCCTCTCACTCCCACTTTTCGCTATCACTGTCACTTTTTAATTCGAACATGAAGTCTAAGATCGTCGAGCAGCGTTGTTGTTGATGCCGTTGCATTACCCCTCGACCATTCGCTGGCCCTGACAACATGGTAAGATCTTGCTCGTGCACATGTTTGTAGGTTGGACAAGAATTACATATGGCGTGTATTTTCATGATAAAGAATGTTTAGCAAAAGGGTGCTTCTTAAATCACCATTTATTTCCCATATTCCTATGTTCGTTTTATTACAAAAAATAAATTAATACAACTGATATTGAGGTGCACGAAACAATCTATACATACAAGAACAGATGTGTAGCTACCAATCTACCTGCCTTTGCAACTCTACTGATATTATCTATTCTTAATTTGTTTTGTTTTCTTTCTTAGTTCAGGGTCGGGATATGAAGACTAACTTAATTTCCCGTTGACTTGTAATATTTTTTACGCCTCCCTTTCTTTTCCGTATATATCCACGCGAGGAATCTTATTGTAAGAACAATATACGTTTCTTATGTGTTTTTAAAGAATGAAGGGGTCTTTTATCAGATATTGAGCCTGTGAGTGATTTCTTTTTTTCGGCAAAATTTGTAACTACATATTTTAACAAATAAGTAAAAGATCAACTGCAATTTACGAAAAAGAAAACGATTCAAGCATAATCCTCAAGCTCCCATCAATGTTTATTTTAGTACTTTTTCAAAATGACAGAGGTCTTAGTACACTGTTTTTTCTAAAGGTTTTTTTTATAAAAATACGTGTATGGCAGCAAGGTTAGAGTTTACAAAGTCAAGTCTTACCTCTTCTTCTTCTTCAACAATTCTTTTCTTTTTCTTCTTCTTACTTGCCACTGGTTGATCCTCATCATCATCACTGTCAGATATTTGACGTCCTCTTTTGACACCTTTCGAATCATCTTTGTTAACTGGCATGTCTTCATTCTGTTCGTTCTCAACTTTGTTTGTGTCATCTACAAATAAATTTTTCTTCGCGCCTAAACTCGCATCATCATCACTTTCATCGTCAGAATCAAGGAAGGCTAAACCACGTGACATTCTTTTAGTATTCGAATTTTCACGTTCAGAAATAATTAAATTATCATCGTCGCTGGAAGAACTATCCCATGTTTTTTTCTCTGCCACCTTCTTTTTAGAAATTATTTCTTTGTTTTTCTTTTGTTTGGTGTCTCGATCGTTTCTTCTTTCTTTTCTTGACTTATCTTCTTGAAGTTTTTCTTCTCTTCTTTTTTCCATCAAAAGTTTTAACTTCTCTTTCCTGTAAAACAAAAAAAGGCGGGGAAATGTAACGTGGTTACGGACTTGCATGAATACATTAAAGTCCGATCTCAATGACATTTCTTGCAGCAATAAAATCGAGGAATAAAGACCTGTTCACGAAACTTCGCTAAATATGAAAAAAAACATGTCAAATTCACAAAATGTTATGCAAATATTATGATTATGACGACCGGGTTAATAATAATATATGACAGATTTAAAATGTTTTTTTGATTTTTTTTTTCTAATTTTATCAACCGCAAGTACACCAAAATGCAAGCGGTCAAATCGCAACCTATTCGCGATGCAACCTACCTTGCGTTTTTTGATGATGTTTTGCGAGGCGACGCTGAAGTATTTTCATTCTTATCTTTTTTCACATCTCCTTTTGTAACGTCTTGCGGAGCCGGGGAAGTGTTGTTGGTAGTATCTGTAGCTACAATGAACAAGAAATCCACTAATAAAATGTTGGTTCGTAATTGAAGAAAGATCCATCGTTATTCACGTAATTTAATTTTTGCGCATCTAAATGGCGCAAACTAGGTCAATTTCGCAGAGTATTAAATATTCGCGCAATTGCTCTTCGCAAAGATAAATCTCGCTTAGGTACTCCAAGTGTTAAGGCTATAATACGCACGATTAATTGTACTTACATGTATGAAAAAGATTTTTTGTGATTAATCATATCTGACTTTTTGTAAAGGTAGCTCAAAATAAACAACGAAAAGTTATTTTTGAAGTGATAGTTATTGTAGTTTATAGCGAAGAGAAACGAAAAACGAAAAAAGGGGCTTAGCCTTGGCTATAAAGGAGAAAAAACTGTATTTTTGTGAATAAGGGGCGTGTAGAGAAACACAACAATATACAACAATATGCTTATTTGAGAGACTAATTTTCGGAATGAAAAGGTTTATCATGGAAAGTAACATGCGCGACGTTTAAAAGTCATAGTCGTATCATTTTTTTAAAATACACTCCATTTTTTGTAACATAACACATAAACAAATCATATATGATTAATCATGTATAGTAATAGTCTTTAAAGTATGAAGGGAAGTTGTATCGTAACAGATTAAATGGATAAAAATCTTCGTAACACAAGGAAGTTGCACCGTAACATATTAAATCGTTACAGTAGTATCGTAACAGATTAAAAATCTTCGTAACCCAACGAAGTTGTATCATAACAGATAAAAACGTTGAAAGTCTTTTTAAACGTTGTAGTGTGCACCTACTTGTTTTGTTGTCTAATTCATCAGCAAACTTCCTTAGATTATCAGGACTTAAATTGTCAGGAATCCTCCAAAATGCTTCCTACAAACAATTAGCATGTGCGATGAAATCTTGCCGTACTAAAAAACACGTTTGCTGCAAAAAATACCCTCACCTGTTCGTCTTCTGGTGGTTTCACTCCGATCATTTTTAATAACTTCCTAAAGAATTTGTCATGTAATGCATTTTCATCTTCTTCTGTCATAGTTAGTAATGGCACCGCGTACCAATCGCCTGAAAAGTAATTGCTAACATGGGAACAAGAGACAGAATAAAATAATTTCCAGGAGAAAGAGTGATATTTCAGCTCTACCTTACAACTAACAACCAATATATTGACAGTCTCTCTTGCCGTACTTACAAGAATATTAGTGTAGGTTTTTATTGAACTTTATTCCAATAATAAAATCGAAAATAATGAAAATACGTCAGCCAAAAAAGTATTTAACAAATTATAATGTAAAAAATAGAAATAATCCTTATAAATCTGTATTTATTGGTACAGTATTGTGGGGTTGCCGCACAAAACCCTGGGATTTTTTAAGAGACAAATCCGTAATCCTAGCAAAGACATGTAAATAGAAACTGAGATGGAGAGTCAACATTTCATTTTCTATAGACACATAAAAACAATTTCTTACTGTCTTCTTCCCGCCCTTCTGCAGCTCGCCTCAGCCTCGTTTGCAGCCATATAATTTGCTGACTGTATCCTGAAGAAACGTAAAAAAGGCTTAGTCGAAATGTGTGTGAGAGAATACATAGTAGCAGATATTAGACGGATAGCTGATTTGATCGTAAGCTACCTTTAAAAGGGAACTTTTAGCGTGGAAATTTTTTTGCGAATTTGGCTATGTTAATCAAAAGACGCTAATCTTCAAATATTTTCCGCTCGCCAAATTAGATCCACGTCAAAATTTCTCCTCTAAGATATACTAGTTACAAAAAGCCATTCTTGACGGGAACAAACTAATTCAATTGAAACAGAGAAATATATTAGTAAAAGCAATAAGCATTTTTGATCCGTCTGGCGCCTTATGGGCTAGGCCTTTTTGGCGCATCTAAAGTTTAATTCCAACATGTTACATCACACATTTTTTCAATTTCAATGCGGATTTAAAGTCATACTGATCTCGGTTGTTAACGTAGGATGTAAAACGCACCATTTTCTTTTACATGTTTTGAAAGGTCGACAAGAGTTGTCAGATTAGATAAAGTCTCATCTTCTTCAGATTCTTCAGAAATATTTAATGAGCGTGAATGACTTGCTTCTTTTTCAACTGGCATTTCATTGTCTTCTTGATCACTGTCATCTAAATTGAAAAACATCAGTGTATTCACAAAAAAAAACATGCTTCGTGAATAGTCAATCAAAACGTCGGGCCAAAGACGCTCAAATTCCATCACAATAAAGATGGTATCGTTTTATCAATTTTTATTGGTTTTTAAAAGTTGTCTGTCTGACCCAAAATACAAGTTGTTGCTGAAAAAAAAATTATTCTGTGCATTTCCAGATACAAATGCTTAAAAACGCTTTAATGGAAAGCGGCCTTAAGCTCATTTCCATTTGGAAGAATTTCCACAATTGCGCAAAAAGCTCGTTGGTTCTTTTTGTCAAATGGAAACCAGGCTTTAAACAATACTAGTCATTAGCCTGTGGAAAATTTACGGGATTCACACATCGCAACAATGTTATTAAAAATATATCAATAGATAAAGACAGTTCTTTGACATAGATCATAGACTATAATTCATATAAAATTTTGCAGTTACGCTCTCTGATACAAAAAACAGTATCTACAAAAAAATAGAGCTTTGTAAATTAACCCCGACAAGATAAAGCTTATAAATTGTCACCTGAAGCATATATACGGTGATTTACAGCATTACTGGCATAAAAAGTTAATAAATAAAGCAATACCGTTACTACCACTACTGCTGCTGCTATCACTGTCCGAATCCACCTCTTTTTCATTGTTCTGTAAAAATAATCAAAAAATCAAATAATTTTGTTGCCAAAGTTGTAAACAAAATGACACCCTATTCCAAATATAAGCATGGCGGCTACCACTAATTCTTTGAATTCACGATTCTTTTTTCTTCTCTTCTTGTGTAGTTCCTTTCGATCAGAAACCTTACCAGTTGCAAGAAGCTGTTTTATAATCTAAAAAAAATAACCCAAAACTAAGAATAAAAAATATTTAAAAAACAAAGAATTATTTGTGTCAACAGTCAGACTGCCTCTGATCGGATAAAGCAGATGAACGCCATTTTGCATTTCGTGGAGAACACACCTATTCTAAATTGAGAAACTTTCAAAAGTATTATTAACAACTTGATTTTTGGATGTTTAAAATCATATTGCAAAGATAATCTTTGCCAAGACCAAAAAAAAAAAAAAATTAAAAAGGCTTCGGCCGTGAAAATAATTTCATTTGGATAAAAATGTAGATTTTAGTATACTCATTGCAAAAAATAACGAAAAAAAAACAACCTAAGTTTCTTTAGTAGCTTTATTCTTTTCATGGGTGCGACCTCCACTTAGACTCAATTACACAGAAACAATATTTAAAAGACAAACATTAAAATCTCTTCTAGTGTTGTCTATTAGAATAAAATATAAGAGTCTGAAAATTTCATTTTATTTTCTCGTATAGAACAAAATGTTGTTCCTTTTTTTGGCACATCATTTCACAACAAGTCCCGAAATCCGCTCAAATCCAAATTTTATGTACGCATTACCTTTTGCTAAGTAACTGTTAGCAGTGAAACTACCAATCGCATTCTTTAAAACAAAGACCGATAGGAGCCTAATCCAAGTTTAATACAAAATTCAACCAATCAACTTACTGCGTTTTTTGATTTATTAAACGTCAATGCATTCATGATATTTCCAACTGGATCTAAAAAAACACAAAAAGGTATTTTAGATTAACATAACATGGTATGGGATGATATGTGAATGACATTTTGAGAAATCCTAAGTTCTTCGTTCGAAAAAAATCACTAACAGAGGAGCACATTTTACCATCACTTGGTTTAAATTCATCATATAAACGATTGAGTTCTTCTGTTTGTTCTTCTAACCAATCACGTGCTTTCGGTTTCTTTGGTCTAAAAATATCAAATAGAGTTAACACGTGTATAAATATATTGAGCACGTGTTTATTCTGTTTAACTTGGGTCTGTGAAAGTAGTTTATTATTCCTATTCATAAAGCTCTCCTACAAAATAGACGAAAGAGACCTCGGATTGCCACAACAGTGTTTCAGTCTTGTAATGACGTCTATTGCAGTACTTTGGAATTTAAGGGTTAAACAATGTATTCCAAGCTTTATGAAAGATTTATCATCAAAAATCTTACTGTTGGAGCTGTTTTGAATTTTCAACCAATCGAAGTCGCACCAATTTATTGGTAATCTAAATTATTAATACAAAAGTTTTATTGTCAACATATATAGTATAGTTTTTAAAAGCGAGCAGTCCTACTTTTAAATAAATGACAACATTAATGACAAAATTAAATTGGAATGTGGACCAGATGAACAAGAAGCACCTGTCTACGCGTCCGATCTTTATCAGTAACGCTCTTTAGTATTTCACCAACAACATCTAAAGAAAAATTTTAAACTGTTAGCTTTCCATGTTAGCATTTCAACGAGCATAAAACCATCTTAACAATCGACTGAAGGAGAGAAAGTTTATATACCTTCGCTTTCTTTATATTGATCAAAAAGAGTTTTCAGTTCCTCCTCATCTTCAAATGTCCACTTCTCACGTGCTTTGTTAGATGCACTAAAAAAAACAGCGAAATATTTTAGTTTTTTGTTTTTTGCATTTAAGGCGAACAACTATTCTACTATAATTCTGTTCCACTTCTCAGAAAGTGTATTTTTTAATACGTTAATATTTTTATGATTGTATAAGTAAAAAAAATATTAGTACCAACGAACTAAGATACTAATAAATTTTCGATTGTTAGGAACAAAAGGACTTATCAAGAAGGAATATACAAAACCCTAACCCTAACCCAAATTAATTTCTTTCACAATAAGATTTAAAGGAATCTTTAAACTGTGGATTGGGACCGTTTTTTTTAGGTAGGAGTAGAATTTGCATGGAAATATTAAATTAATTGATTACATTAATTACATTTCAAAGACCACTGTTAATTTAGGCCGTTTGGTACACACTTTTTAGAAACAAACTGACCACTATATTAGTACGCTTCTTTTTTAAAATCTTAACTTTAACAACTATTAAGAACTGGTTTTCAAGTCCTTTAAA
Source organism: Hydractinia symbiolongicarpus (assembly GCF_029227915.1). NCBI lineage: Eukaryota > Metazoa > Cnidaria > Hydrozoa > Anthoathecata > Hydractiniidae > Hydractinia > Hydractinia symbiolongicarpus. The sequence continues at coordinate 9,720,530 of NC_079886.1, forward strand.
ATGAACACGTTCTGTTGCAGGTCTCGTTTTCCATGTTTTAAAAAACACCAATCAAATCAAATCATTAGGAGTTTGTTTTTGAGAAGAAGCATGTTGATTTGCGTATTTGGGATACTATTTATCTATCACTTTCAAAAATGATACATTTATTATTTTAATTTTTTTTTATGTTTTTTTTCTTACCCCTCCCTTGCAACAGGTTCTCGTTCACTAAGTTGGTAACAATCGCCACCTCCCTTCCAAAACAATGTTTCAACGAACATATTTGGTTTCTTCGTAGTAGCGTCCACAAACTTCGATATTATATATTTTGCAAAAGTGGCGAGCTCCTAAAAGCATTAAAAAAAGAATGTAAACTACTACCTAAATTTAGTAAAAATTTAATAACAATAATATTGCGAATTTTACAAAAGAATGATACTAAACTGTCAAGGTCTCATTTTCAAAATCAGGTGCAACGACATTTACAAAATTTCGAGAGTTTTACATATCAAAATTAGTGGGGTCTTGAAGTCTGCAAGACGTTTTTGACATTGTCACAAGAGCCTTGTGACTGTAGAGTATGGGTTGGATGAAAATATTTCAGCAATTTATTTTGGAATTGCTGAAATATGTGCTTTTACAAATACAGCGCAGAGGAAAACTTAAGCAACTTCAATTAGTTATTAGCAGCATAAATTTAGAATAATCCTAATAACAAAATGATGACATCATGATATGTTTTACTGGTGTAAAATTCGTTAAAAAATCCACAGATATTTACTCGTTCGAAAAATTTACGGAAATTCCCGCGTCAGAAAAATTTATGGGAATTCGCACGTCAGAGAGATTTATGGGAATTCGAACGTCAGAAATATTTATGGGAATTCGCACGTTAAAAAAATATACGGAAATCAACCTGTGGCTTCTTGCAGATACCATCTTTACATACACAGACAGCACTGACAACGAGGGATAATTTACGAAAGACTTACTTTAAATTGTGACGTTTGAGTATCGAAGATCTCTTTGAAGGTTAGAAACAGTGACAACTGAAAGAGCATTTCTGGATACTTTAGATCAACTGCAACACGATGCATCACTTTTATAATCGCATGATTTGTGAAGGAAGTATTCGTTTTGAAGCTTTTCAGGAGATAGTTGTACGGTATTAATATGTGCGGTGACGCCAATCTGAAAGAGGAAACAGAACATGGAAAAGTTTTTAATGAGGGCATATGATGTACAGAATGCAGCCTTCTGACATTCCTATTTAAGCTGCTAACCTACATTATATATGTGTATGTGCATATTATATATGTGTATATTATTATTATAGCTATATATTATAGCTATTATAGCTATATTATATATGTTATATATATGTTATATTATATATGTGTATATTATTATATTATAGCTATCACGGTCAGCAAAGGAATTCCAAAAAAATTGAAACGAGGTAGATAAAATAATTTACGTAGTTTAAGACTGCGTTACTTATCACATTTAGTTTGTTGACATAAACATTTCGCGAATTAAAAAATGGATAACTTCTAATATATAAACATTTTCCTCACTTGTTTTATTGGAAATCCGTTTTCAAAATGTTGGTAACCGAATTAAAAATGAAGGGATAAAGAGAAGAGCAATTCATCTTTAAATTGAATTAGAGGTTCGAAAAATTCGTAACATAAGTTGATTGTGAAATATTTCACAAGACTGACAGACCAATGTTTTAGCTTTTGCTATTTTAAATATATCTCATCACTGGAGGTAGATATTCATTAGATGATCGAATGTAAACAACCCGCCAAAGGCTGAAACAACAACAAACTTACGATGTCAAAAATTGCTGTAGATGAAATTCTCTTTCCACTGATCGTACTGATGGCATTTCTTCCTCTTCCTCTTCTTCCAACTCTTCATTACCTTAAAGAACATGCACATAACACGTACGTTCACAGTGATATAAGGCATAGAAAATATGCATCATCAAACCAACACACAATTCATTGAGTAAACATGGCAACAACTCCTACTTCAGAAACACAATGCACAAAACTTTTAGGTTCTAAAAGATATTTTAATAAAGCAAATTCTAGGATTTTATAAGAAGTTTCAGGAGTGCTGTCCATCTCTTTGTTATTTGATATTTTTATAACGCAATGTCGCAGCTGCTTTTGCAGAAATTTAAATTCATTTTTTTAACTTCTTGTTCGTAAGCATTAGATAAAAAAATAATGCGAAACCACCCACTCAATCCTCCAAAATGTAAAAAAAGGTTTATCGGAATTTTTTATTACCTGGAAAAAAGATTAAAGCAAATATCTAAATCTTTAGAAAGAGAATTTGGTAAAGACTAAATATTGGGAGAATGGAAAGGGGTCCTTAAGAGGTACAGTATGCTTAAATCTGCAATACATGATTGGGAGTTTACTGATACTCTAGGGGTTGTAGAGGGCTTCTTGTCAAAAAAATCGAAGACTTGGAATAGCTTTTTCATAGTGATTAAAAATTTTGTGCAAGGTCGTTTTTCACAAGAAATAGCAAAGTTTAGAATTTTTTCTACAAACTTTTCCTACAACTTTCTTACAAACAAATTTTGACAATCATTATATTTTTGAGGTTGATAACAATTTAAAACAGTGTTAAAATGCTGCAGCTATGCTCTTTACATCATTAAAAGGAAAACAAAGACGTTTTAATTTCTCGTAAGGAGATACTTCAAAAGATATTTTTCAAGCTTCACCTTCCTCCTCTTCATTCTCCTCTTGAAACGCCGGTCCTAATAAAATTAAGATTACAAAATCACAACAATTTCACGTGTTCAGAACAAAAAGCAGAAGAATAAAATGAAGTTATGAGTTATGAAAATACTTCTTAGACAGTTTGAACAGGGAAATAATTTGGAAATAGCCACTTACGTTCTAATTCTTGAAAAAGTATGTTACGAACAATCATAAATTCATTCTCAGGTTGAATATTTTCAGTACCAAATTTTTCTTCATCAGGCCAACATTCTCTGAGAAAAGAAACACAAATTGCTTTTACCCAGTCTGTGGAGATCCTCAGAACATTTTCTGTTTTTAAGGGTTTAAAAGAGAAAAAAAAAATGTTCCACTGAATTAACAGAATTTCTTGTTTACTATGTAGGTAATGTTCTTTTTTTACTTCTCAGGATTAAAATATTATCAAATAACTTGAGGACTGTTTCTTATTTGAAGTTTCGTGTTTTGTATTTCGTTGTTATTTTTGCACCACTATTTTTTTGTTTTATTCAATATCTTTTAACAATGAAAGTTTTTATCAAACTCTCATTATAATGACTGATGGATAATTACAAAACAAGATTTCTACAGCTAACACGCATGTTGCTGTTTTACACGCTGCATAATGACATCAACTGTAACTGGTTGGTGATCCCCGAGTCCGTCTCATTTCACTGCTTTACAGAAAGTAGGTCTAACTTTCCTCATAAAATATTAATCACAATGTTGTTGCGAAAAGACAATTATAGTAACTCGAAAAGGAGACTTCACCTGGCAGCTCTTAACAGTGCAACGCCTTCGCCACATCTACCATTTCTCAAATGATCTTGGATGTTTATCATTGCATTTATTCTAAAAAAAATATAAACATGTTTCTGGATCTTGGATGTTTATCATTGCATTTATTCTAAAAAAAATATAAACATGTTTCTGGATCTTGGATGTTTATCATTGCAAATATTCTAAAAAAAATATAAACATGTTTCTGTGAAAGAAATCAGTATGTTTTACGGAAACTTTCAATAAAAATATGCATTTTTGTGTTGTATTGTAATTATTTGTAGTATTTTTCAGCTATTTTAAGTAGTTTAAAAAGACGTTTTGTTAAAAATTATGAATGCCAAAACAATTCAGGAGAAAGCTTAAAAGTAGCTTTTCTCAACTACATTTGCAATACTAAAAAATCTAGAATAACTAAAGGGATTTCAGGACCTTTGGCTAATCTTAAAGGTCTATTAAAAGAAATTGAAAATAATTAAAATCCATGGCAGAAAGTAGATACTTTCTTTTCCAAATCAAACATATTTATGCTGAATTGTTTTTGAAAACATTCTTTAGTTAGTTTGTATAGGTGTTTACAAACCTTTGTTCTTCTACTGGCACATCCGAAGAGATGTCAAATGGAGAACCAACATCAGTTGGTAGTGCGTCATGTCCTTGTATTAAAGCTGACAAATTAGGTGCAAGTTCATTCTCCCATAATTCATCTAATTGTTCAGCAGTCATCTGAACGGCAGCTTGTTGTTGTGCTTTGGTCTTACGACGTCGCTTTGCCACTCTTTTTTTACTCTAACAAAAGTTGTATAGATGTTTGGAAATTGTTTTGATATAAATATAATGTAGAAAACTTCCTTAATACGAAGGAAATCCACAAAATTAAAACTACACTCGGTTCATGGTCTTAAAAAAATTAAAAAAAAACAGAAAATAGCGATCAACGTGGAGACCTATGACGCAATTGTGTATTTCACAAATGGTGCCTGTAGTCTTAAGGTAAAAGGTAGGTGTTTACACCAAAAAAAACATCAGAAAGTTACCTTCACTAAAAGCGTTCCTTTATTCTTGCAAAACATCTCCAGTAGTTTTAAAAAAACATGAAAGGTGTCAATTAAATCGCCAATGTATTTTCTAAGATCAAAGAAATTTCAATAGCATAAGCTTTTAATTGCATTGTATTTAATTTTAGTTTAAATGAAGCTTAATGATATTGGAAAAAATACATTGAAACATACTTGGTTTGTTTACTTTGATCGAAATGCCGAAGTAACATTAGAAAAACACTTCTATATTCTTCATGATAAAACACATTATCTAAAAACATAACACAAAAAAAAAAACTAGTGACAATCTAACAATAAAAGCAAATATCATGTCTTTCATATGCTGATGGATTTAAGAATTGCTGATGTCATTCACAGACTAAATACCAGAAAAAAAAGATAAAATACACAGACAATGCCTTACTTTTCATGACTGAAGAAGCATCTTTCAAAACATGATCATTAGATTTATCCATATGTGAAAGGTATGTCAGCAACTCTTTATAAGCTTGTATGGATAAATGCAACCTGAAGAAGAAAACCAGGAAATAGAACACTTAATAATTATCATGGGAACTATAGTAGTAAGCAAGGAGCTTCATTAACACTATTTCGACCGTAAAATTGTGGGGTTAAATAATTTTCTATTTTGGTGACTTTTCGTATTACCCATTAGAAATGTTCTGCCTAAAATTTTACTTCTGGTTGTCATAGCAACAGAATTTTGAAAAATAATGTCATGATAAAAAACAATGACGTCATCCTAAAAAGAATACAGTGATCAATTTTTTAGTCAGAATTTATATATTATATTAAGACATGGAAGCAGAATTTCATGTCCATAGCTTTTCCTGTTTAGGAGATATATAGAGTGAACTAGCAGTGGAGCACAACATATCATGTTGCAATACAAGCCTAAGATTGAGCTTCATGTGTCAGCATTTGCTGACACATGAAAAAAACTTAACTGGAAACAGGAGAGAACAGAAATAATAATTTAAAAAATAAGTTAATAACCTTTTTTGCCAAGGCTCCCATCCACCTCTTTTATGCATGAAAAAATTGTCATAGTATGTGTTGATTTGTTTGAGGACGTAATGAAATGTATCCATATTTAGCGTTTCTCTAAATATAACATTTTACAATGAGAACATCATGCTAAATATTCTTACATAATAGGGTTCGAACTCGCAATTTTCAATAACATACCTAACATATTCCACTTTAAAGAAATGTGCTCGATTAAACGCCATAAAAAACCTACACAAAAAAACATTTTAATAAAACCGATAATTTGAAGGAAATGATTAGGGCTTTAGGAAAAATCTTAAGGAAAACTTTTGTCGTGGTAAAGTTTTACCTGCAAAAAAGATGCAACAGACTTACCATACTTTTATTGGATTTTCGGACAGTATTCCCTATTTCTTTATTTTATTTATTGCTAAATCCGCTTGTCATATTGATATAAGTCAAGTAATCTATGTAACACTATGCATACCGTAAACTCCAAAGATAGTAGGTATCGTCATTTTCTTGAGAGCGCTTTGCCACCACATTTGCCTAAACACAGCATGGTAACTTTAAACTCAATTGACCAATTTTATTTGGATGTTTACAAACAAATGTCACAAAAAATGAGTTTTAATTTCCCAAATTTTATTATAAAAAGTTTTTATCAATTTGTTCATAAAGAAATAGCTGAAAAGAGAGGAATACTAGTATAGATTGACATTGCTATTCAGCAGCTAACTGAACTGTGCATCAATCATAGTGTTTTAAACCTATTAGGCTAAACTCTTTCCAATGGTAGCACCCTGTACCCTTCTTCTTATTCTGATCTCTTCCCTTGTATATATCTTATTTGTCATGAAATACTACTGGATACTTTTAGTAATGACAATATTTATTACAAGGATGCTATAAACAATCCTTGACATCAAATTACTCACAAAACTTAAGGCCAAGGAAGTCTTAATTTATATAGAAACTATTTTTGTAGAAATGTTGACGTCATTAGCAAAAAATACTGACATCAGCAGTTTTTTGACCAAGTTAAGGTTTTGGCAATACTTGTGGTAAGTTAAATGTCTACCCAACAACTCTAACAAAGAGAGGGGTACTGAATCAGACCCTCACCCCCAGCTTTTAGGAGCCCTCAAATAGCCTAACAAGAATAGGGTTAATATCCTTACCTTTACGATCCTCATCAGATGATTATAGCTGTTTTCCAAAAATTTTTCACAAAATTCTTTCAAAAACAACCTAAATGTGAGAGATAAGTTTAAAGCAAAAAACCTACACAAATAAATGCACTCTGGTGAATAGTGCTTCAGAACATGTAGTTTTAGAGAAGGCTATGGTAGAATATTGAAAAATCAAGTGTGGAGGAATGGGTAGACAAGGCTGCATCTTAATATAGAGATGCTAGAAGTGATGTGTAGGGTGAAACTCAAGTACCTAATGTTTAACGTTGATGTTCTTTCAATAACTGTCTCCTTTGCTGCTTGCCGTCGTTTTGGAACTTTCGCTTTAAATTTCTTATGATCAGAACTTATATCATCAACAGCTGAAAAGAATAGCTTTATTTTGATTTAAGATCAAAGTAATAATTAAAATTGGTAGAAATGAACAAAAAACGAAAAAGAAAATGTAACAACCAACAACAACAACAACAACAACCACAACAACCTTATAACAGTTTTTAGTCACTTCTTTCAGCAATAGATAATCATTAGATTATAGATAATCCTGGATTACGTCAATGAAAATCCAAGATCTTTTTAAACTAAGATTACTACCACAAAAATATTTCTTACAAGCAACATGATGATGCTGGACCAGGGTATTTTTGTTTCCCACTCCTTTCATATTCTTCACCCAAAAAGTTCCTCCAAATCTCGAGTGTCTAAACAACATACAGAAAAAAACATTGGTAACCTTCACAGGAGAAACTCTCCAGCTTTTGCAGATTCACTTTCTTGAGTATCTTACTTGTACATGTTTTTATATTTATAAATATTTATAAGCAGACATATAAAAAAGCAATTTGCTCAGGTCTAATGCTGAGATTTGTATTAAAAACTAAGCAATAAGCAATTCATCAAGCTAAAAACAATCTAAAAAGTAACCAAGAAAACAGTTCTTTAGAAAAATGAAAAGTGTTTTTCCTAATAATGATTAATAATACTCTAGCAGATTACTCATAAGCACCTACTCTTTCCTATAACACTTTTTGACTGGAAGATATTTCACCTTTAGATAGACCATTTAGCAAATAAAACCAATTTTAAAAAAAGTGCAGTAAATTTTTTGATTGTAAGACACTTTTTTTATTTTCTGATTTTAACTTGTTAAATCAGTGTTTAAATTTTTTTGAGAATGGTTTACACCCATATCCTCTGATCATGAAAGGCAAATATAAATTTTTAACATACTGCCTTGAGTGGGTGGGTTTGATTCACAGTGACAGAAATTTCTAGTGGTAAAAGAACCTAATAATGAATCAAAAACTAACACTTTACAAGGAGCAGCCAAGTGGTATATTGTCTTACCTAGAGTGAGTAGCAGGTTTGCTTACACCTAGTAACTGCTTAAATGCTTTTTTATATCAGGAAAGGCATACACTAAATATTATCCTAGATCGAAATCCACTCACTGCCAGACAGGATGTTACAGATGGATAAAATAACACTGCTTCAATGCTTTTTATATCGCAAAAAACGAATACTAAATATAAACCTGGAACTGGTCATTTTTTTCCCTGCAACTTTTTTGTGAATATTTTCTTTTTCTCTTGCTAACAGCAAGGTTCTGAAAAAAATTAAAGTTAAGATACATAAAGAACTCTTTAGTTAAAATATCCTTAAAAGACCGTAAATAATAAAGTTCAAACTTAACAAACTTTGTATCTTCAGCTTTTTCACTTTCGGTTCTGTTTTTGGAACTTTGGGCAAGTTTTTCTGGAGTCTACATCAAAAAGAAGAAAAATTGTGCTGTATTATAGTTAATGAAAACAATAATTGTTAGTATTGTTGGAATAGATTCTTACTAATTCTCTTAACATTAATTGTACTATCTCAATAGCATGCATCACCCATCTTTCCTAAATAAACAAACAAACAACTGTGAGTAGGAATAATGTTGACTCTGTACTAGCCAAAATGAAGCGTCCAGACAATCATGCAACTATTTTCAAGACCTATTTTACTGTCTGGAATATATGAATTATCACAATAGGTTATTTTGGAAAAATGAAATTATCTTGCAGCAGTGGTTACAAAGTGTAACATTAATGACTTAGGCCATCCTTAAAGAAACATTCTATGTCCATGCATGGGTAAAAAAATTACAGCCCAAAGGTTGAGATAACCACATTTTATAAAAAGGGCTTTTTTACAAAACTTATTTATTACTGAGTTACACTATAAAATTTTCGAAAGATTCTTTGACAAAATACAAACAGTGTGAAATATGGAGGAGTCTTTGCATACACTACATTTGGTTATAAAACTTTTAGAGAGTTTAGGAAGCTGAAAATTTCGACATTGCCTATGATATTCGAAAGTTTTTACTGTGTTGTTTTGCTTGTTTTGGCAAAAAAAAAAAAGAAATTAAAAGTTTTTAAAGAATGTATATTTTCAAATATTTTCGGCCTATTTATACATATTTTTTCTATTTAAACACTTTTGTCACCATTCAATAACTGTAATATTATTTCTTACGAGATATATCAAGTTTCTATAATTCACTTTAAACTTATAACATAAAAAAACTATTTTTGTTGAATACAGTTCAAGTGCTATACGCTTCTAAAATTATACATAAAATCTGACAAAATTATTAAAGAGAAACTTGATAACAACATATATTTTCATAGTGCTGCACTAGGCAAACTCCTGCTGGTAGCATATTTTTGCCTTAGCAAATCGAACAGGCTTTATATGGTGTGTGGAAATATCTTTACTCTTGATAATTTTCTTTTAATAGTGCATGATGCAGCAGAAGGATCTTTAAAAAAAAATGCAAATGCCGTTGTTTGAAAATATAAATATAAATGATAAATTGTACAATAGTTGTGTGCATAGCACCATGATCTGTGGCTTAGAACGCTGGGCTCTTTGATGTGAGGAACTTTCTTGTCCTAAACGAAATGTTATGCTCTTGTGGTTGTGTCATTTTAAGCTAAACACACAAATTAGTACCACAAAGCTCCTCCCGTTACTCTAATTGAAATCTAACACCCGAATCAGAAAATGCTCCACCATTAAGGCACAAAGACAGAAGAGAAGAGAAAAAAAATCATGGTTGAAACTATACAAATGACCTGATATAATGGAATATTTAAGGAGAAGATACTCAAGATCAGGTAAAATAGGAAAATATTTTAAAGACTGCAAGTCATCATATGTCTGACATTAATACAAAATTATGTTAAAGGATAGTGAGTTTGAGTAAGTGAACCAACATGGTTTCAACATAGTTAAACCAAAGTGCATTTTAAAACAAAACAGAAATTTAGATCATAAGTCAGAACCATTTATACGTTTTAGTCCATATTGTCAAGAAATAGTAAAGAAAATTTGTATATACTTAAGACAAAAAGGGTTACTGTTATCTTAAACACGTTCATATCACTTTTCAACCCTTCAACTAATCCAAAATTTAGAAAGGCAGAGGTTAAATAAAACAATTTACCTCGTCAGGGGAACTGCTGATATAAACTATAAGATCATCAATACCATTTAAATGCATGCTCCTAAGATAAAATCTAATTTAAAAAAAAAACAATACAAGTTCACATATAAGGCTTAGTTCTCGCCTAGCGCTAAAGAGCACTAAAGAGAGATAGAAATTGAGCACTAAAGAGCACTGGGAAATGAGCGTCTGTTTTAAAGTGATTCACACTATAAGAGAAAAATACTTAATATAAGATCTCTTTTAAGCATGGAACGTAGAAGAAGGTTGCTTTTGCTACGTTTACAAAAATTAAAACCCAATTTGAGGGAAAAAAGATTTTGGATGGTTCAACATTCAGGCTAGGAAATAAAAAGGGGAATATAGCGCCGAAAAGTTTCTAACACATTCTGCTAGCCGTCCATTCTCTGCTATGCATTGAGGTTGGTTACGTTTTGATTTCTCCAACATTTTCCTCTATGTTGAAACACAAAAACACACAGAGAATAAATTCACAATTCACACTCTATTTCATCATTTGGAATCATGTTTTTGTACAAAATACTTCTGCACAAATGTTGGGGCCTTTGATCTCAAAAGAAAACAATGAAATGAGCTCTAGAATCTTAGTGCTGTAATTAAAAATTTTTGATAACAGCACTAAGCCTTAGTGCTCGTTAGTGCTCGAAAAACAGTACTAATGAGCGATAATGAGCACTAGGTAGCGTCGAAACTGATTCTCACTTATGAAAAAAACACAAGATATCGCTTGGTAGTGCTTTTTAGTGCCAGGTGAGAACCAAGCCTAAAGTCTCATTGCAAATCATACGTGAGTTTAATTAGATATAATTAACACAAATAAACTACACATTCTCAGAAACATTTACCATTGACTTTGTAAGCAAATTCTGCTTTGCAAAAATTCAAAAATAAAGTATACCTACCATAATATTTGATCATGCAGAGAGGCGTCATCATCAGTTCTCTAGAAAAAAAATTTGCAAATGTACACCAAAAAGTCAGCATCTAAATACTCTTGATAAATTTGATCTAATTTAAACAAAATACCATTTTCTAAAGTTTTACTCTGTTTTTCTTGAAATTTAAACTTTTAAAAAAACTAATTAAAGAAAAAATAATTGAAGACAAGAAAAAAATGGATAGTAAATTAAAAGGCAGCATTCACACCAATTGTCATATATGAAGGGGTTTTACAATAGTTTTGTGACTTAAAATTTACTATGTTAGCAGAAACTTATTTTTCTCAACATTGAGTTAACGTAACATCCTTTTCCACTTTTAGGTTGCGTATTTTGCTATAAATTACTTGTACACCTTTTTTACATTCTATTTATTGGCATGCATTTTTCTAAAGAAAAAATTACCTTCTCTTCATTAGGACTAGCAGGTACGTGTAACATGTTACGAAGTAATAAAAGCATTCGTTCAAATAAAAGCGTTTCGTCTTCACCACGATCCTCAAAGTCCTATAAATGAGGTGCCGTAGTAAATTAAAGATGTCTGTGATGTTATATAATGGCTTTGAAAAAAATCTGCCATTACATTTCTGCCTGTCTCTAAGGATAAGACCATTGTTAAACTTCCAAACTTATTAGGCTTATGTGAAGATAACATCAGTAATATAATTCCACACTGTGAAAAGTTTGATTCTGTGCGATCTTGCAAGATACTTAAAAAACTAATTTTACTAGTCGTTAGGCCGTGGAAAAATCCACGGGTTCGCCCATCGTTTTTATACCGCATTGCGTGCGTCTCGCTACCTGCGCAGCTAAGCTACCATTTTGTGTGACAGACTGACGGACGGACGTATACGGGTATTTAAATATAGATGCTGACCAACTTAATACATCATCAATAATGCTGTCACGAGGTCACAAATCCTTACGCCAAGTATCTTAAAACAAAAAGAGATTTTTAAAAAATTACAAAAAATTTTTCAGGCAAATTTTTGTCCCCTATAATGTCAAAAAAATTGTTTATGTTGGGGTACCTTTACTCATTGGAATAAAACATGTCGTCCTTCATAATACATCTCAACTACGTATTATATATATAAACATCGACATATTTTAGGTGACTGCTAAAGATCAGGAAGAATTTTATTTAATTATGTTCCATTAGTAATTAAAAGAAAAAGTCAGTGGCGCCGTAGATTAGTGGTTATAGCTCTTGTACTCTGTGCGGGAGACTGGGGTTCGATTCCTCTAGTCTGCCATTTAACATAAGTGAGTGAATGCTACCATAGCCCTGGGTTAACTCAAGCCATGTAAGGGAAACTGGGGAGATGGCTCACTGTGTGGGCCATTGCATGTTGCTGGGAGTTGTCTAGTAGATTGCGAGCCCTAATTGGGTCTGCGTAGCTCAAAATGAGCAATAAATACTCTGGGACTCTCCATCTAAGCCACCCTCAATATAGCCATGTAAAATATGCACATCTAGAGATTAACTGCACACATTATACAGATTGCAGAACATAGTTTGTTATTTTACCAACCAAAATTTTTAAAAGTTAAACCATCTATTAATACTTGTAATATATGTCTGTGTTCAGGCTAAAACTAACAGGTCGTAAACAGGAAATGCAATCAATTGAAACTGTTTAAATACATACAACTTTAATAAAACCATTGAAAGTTATCAGAATTTTAGATATAATCCCTCTACCTGGCCCTATTTTAATGAAAGTAATGTTCCCTTACCATTTGTAAAATTCGACCAAGTTGTGCACCAACAGATGCAAGGACTTTCTCGTCAGTGAATGCCTAGAGAAATACTTTAACACATTTATTACAATATTTTTAGTTTGAAAATCTACATTAAACACAGCACAGGTTACAGTACCCCTCTGTATTGCCAACAATGAAAAAGAAATCAGTGAAGGTTAAATTGATTGCGGTTTGTTAAAATCTAAAGTTATATTCACTTACACCTTTATTTCCATATTACTTACAGCACTGTGGAGTGCTCAGCTTCAAAAAATCAATCAATCTTAAAAATACACTACTAAAGCTAGAGAAAAAACAAACATTTTGAAATATATTGAAGCAAGGTCACAAAAAGAGCAAAATGACATCTTTTTCATCTGACAAAGAGGTTAAAAAAATTGACAAACAACTCTGCAATAAAACTACAAACCCTGACAAACTACAAGTCGAAAAAGAGAAAACTAATAATTAATTAAGAATGGTACAAAGAATAACAACATAAAAATTAAATCAAATCAACAATAGTTTTGCAGTTCTAATTTACTTCAGAATATTTATATAATACAGAAAAAAATCCTTGTACTTAACTTTTCTTTTTTTAGTAAATTAGTTAATTAACATTTTTATGTTTCACAAATTCTTGTACCTGTTTATAATCCTGAAGATAGCTAACAACTTGTAAGTATTTTGTTTGATATTTATGAGTAACTTTGTTTCGTCCTACTCCCTCCTCCGCTTCTGCTGTGTGCTTATTAAAACATATATCTGCAGGTGATGTAAGATTAACTAACAGCCTAAAAAATAAAGAGAGAAGTCATCAAGTGAAGATAAAAAAAGCTTTACAACAACAATTAATTTGGAAATACCTTGAGGGAACTTATTTTCACGGACACGACCCTTCCTTAAATTTCGCGGAAAAAAAGGGAAGTAAATTTCGCGGTTTAAAGAGTTTGAAAAATTTCGCGGAATTAATTTTCACGGTTGAAGCCTTTAAAAGAATTTCGCGAATATGTAAAATCAGGGACTACGTCTTTTTCATTTTAAAACTTCTATATAATCGAACACTGGGAATACGAAATTTAGGTATACATTTTTAAAGAAGGAAATCGAAGAAATTATGAATTTTAAAAGGTTTTTATTTCGGAAAACGTTTTTAATAATTTCTTAGTTACAATTATTCATCATCGTCGAGGTCATCTTGTAGAATGCTAAAAATATTTCCGTCATCATTCCGACTCGCTATCTTCGTCGTCAATTTCGCCTATATACATCTCCCTTTCGAGACATAAGACAGTTATTTTGCAAGCAAAATGAGAAAAACATGGATAAGAAGACAATAGTTATCGATTATTGTATATTTTAAACGTAGCATGTATCATTTAAAGATAGTTTGAACATAAAAAACACATGTTGTCTCATATTTTTAAAATTTGGCAAAAATTTAAAAAAAATTAAATATTTTGATTTTTTTTTTGCAAAATTTGCGGGAATTTATTTTCGCGGTTGGAAGTTTTCTACGTAATCCGCGGGAACTTATTTTCATGGATCAGGCCTTCCCAGACTTTTCGCAGGATTTTATTTTCGCGGAAATGGGCAAAATCCGTGAAAACTGCAAAAATTAATTCCCGCGAAAATTAACTCCCTTAAGGTACATGTTTCCTAAAATGAAATGATACAAAAAATTTAATAAGTTTATAGAATTTTTTTATACGAATTATACAAATATACAAACATTTTGAGATTCAAATAAGAAAGTGCAGTTGCTATAAATCCTTTCATGTATACAAGTTTTTCTAATAACTTATTATATACGTTTTTATAAACAGAATGCGTTAAGTGTATTTATTTAAGCAGGGTTCAAATTAAAAAAGTAAAGTTGGTTCGCAAAAATTTCGGCACTCTGTAACTAAGTAAACCACCATTTAGATGTGGCCTGGGAACACCTTAGAGACACCGTTAGGGTTAGGGTTAGGTTAGCTTTTCTATCGCTGTTCTTTGTTCTTAAGTTTTTAAAACGCAATCTAAAAAAGCATTTCTATCGCGATTCTTCGTTTTTAAACTTTTGAAATGCGATATCAAAAAGAATTTCTATCTACGTTTTTCGTTTTTAAACTTGTAAAATGCGATCTAACAAAGCTTTTCTATCGCCGTTTTTTGTTTTCAAACTTTTAAAATGCGATCTAAAAAAGAATTTTTATTGCCGTTTTTCGTTCCTAAATTTTTAAAATGCGATCTAATGAAGCTTTTGAAGCTTTCCTATCGGCACTTAAAAATATTTGATTTGCAATTTTATCATTTTCTTCGCAAAGTGATTCGCAAAAATGGCATTTTGTTTCGCAAATTGTGAACTGCTAATTCGAACCCTGTTAAGTAAACCTACTGACATTTTAAATAACATACCTCATAACAATATCAACCATTTCATCATCATCTCCATAATGAATTAAAATTGGAATTAAATCCTACAAAATAAAAGCCGTCTAGTAAACGAAAATAAATAATAAACATATTTCCAAACATTTATATGAGGGTGTTAGCTATACTACTATAAAGACTGATAACATCAGGTTATCCTAAAAAATTGTGCCTGCAAAAATAAATTCAACAAATAACTTTTAGTCATTTTTAAATTAAAAAAACCCTCCTGAATTAACAACTTGACTGTCCATTTGTCTAAAAATTTGTTTTGCATTTGTTACTGTCAACCTTAAAAATCTGATCACAATAGTGCTTTTGATGATGTAATTGGCTTTGTTTTTAGAAACTCTACCGGGATGCAGTTTGGAATTTCAGGCCTTACCATGAGACATGAGCAATTGCATGCGCCCGCATAGTGCTCACGTAAATGCTCGTTACCCAAGCATTCTATTGCTCGCGTAAATATTAACATTTTGAGAAAGTGTAAACGTTTTTCTCAAGAACTGATTGGTCTTTTAAGTGAAACTGAAAAGATATTTGGTGTGATTATTTTCCACCCATCGCGCAACAGTTCATTCTCCATTATATAAAACGCGTGTGATAGGGACATTAAGGTTAATCTTTGTTGCGCATTTATTTTGCAGTAGAAAAGTGGGGTACTTATTTAATCGTGAACCCCAAATAAGATGATCAAGCGTCTACTGGTATAGTGACTCTCTTAATCTCAACTTCCTTTTCTACATGTCCCAAATAGTATTTAATGTTTATTTTTCAAGCAAATAGGAAAAAATATGCTTCGTTTTCAAATCAAAAAAAATCTTTATCCGCGTGGATTAAATAAAACTAATAAATAAAATCTCTTTTTAAGGCACACGCCAGGTACATAAAATTTATACAGAATAAAAAATTATACCGCATGTGGGTTTCGTTTTTAAAATTGTTTGAATAACAGTTGCGGCATAAAAAAAATAATCCATTATATTTGGACCTGCTATGTTTCAAATTATTTTGTCAAATGAAGAAATTATTTACAATTACATCCACGATAAATTGTCTGTTCCGCCTGTAAGTGCAGTTTTGCAGACTTGTGTCATCTGTGCTCTGTCGGCATTCACCTCTGCATTAGTTAAGAACCGCAGACCTGGTTACCAACGACGAAGGGGCCGATCAAAAAAGATTTATGTCTACATAGTTTTAACTAAGTCAGGAGTCGGTGAATTAGATAGGATGGTCAGGTTGGCTATGAATACGCTTGCTTGTGGATTTAAAGGACCAGGACTATTCAATAATTCTGAGATCTAAGTGTCCCACCAAGACGGAAATATATCGGACGTTTTAACCAACGAAAATTCGAAACGAGCAACGGACATGTCCGACCAAACTGGAAATGTGGTGGACGTTTTAATCACAACACTGCTGAAAAAGATGCCCTGAGAGACTAAATGTAAAGTTTTTTTAGTGAAAAATATGGCGAGCAAAATTGCTCGCTTAGACACTCTGAATCGAGCAATTAATTGCTCGGGAGGTTATATGCTCATGGCAAGGCCTGAATTTCAATATGAAAACAAAGTTAACAAGAGAGAGAAGATTTTTTGTGCTATATTTAATGTTGAACTTGAATAGTTATTATTATTCAGTAAAAAATATGTTCCAAAATGTGCTGAAATAGAGTGTAATAACAAACTGGATGGCCTTTTTGTATACTTATTATTCGAACAACGAATAATTGTAAAATAGTTTCTTATTCTAACAATAAATGAAATTGTAAAAATTTTTTCCAAAAATATTGTCGTTCATGTTATTAAACTTGGTTCGTTATGTAAAATTACATTGAAAATGATCAAGGTAAGGAAAACAACACAATGATGTCATTTTGATCAGAAATGATATAATTTCTTTGTGTCTATATTTTTTCCAACATGATTTATCACCTCAGGATCCCTTTTAAAACTTTAACTAACAAACTACTTAGGTTCAGTCTTTTTTACATTTTACTTCATTAAATAAAGGTAGAACAGACCTTTTGAAGTAATCTCGCATAACCCATCTGTCTACGTATGTTACATGTTTCATCTTCTCGTCGAAGAAATCTTATTAAATCTTTTAAGCTTTCCAAGCAGTCTGCTCCCTTAAAATAGTTGTCACCTTCTGAGAAACCAAGACTGGCCATTACACATACCAGTTCAGTATTCATTTCTGGATGGAGTTCCTAAAATTATATTAAATATATAATAAAAAATTAGGTATACAGTTATCTATAAATATCAGGGCTTGCTAAGTACAGATTATGATTTTATGGTTATAATATAATAATTAATCAGGCTAGAGTACCTATAATAAAGTTGATACCTTATTATAGGCACTCTAGCCTGATTAAAATGCAGTCCTGTTTCAAAACAGAAATCTCAATTTTAAAATGCTTGTTCTGTTTTAGAACGCTTCATCCTGGCTTAAAACTTTGATAGAAATTCTGTATAGTTTTAAATTTAGACATCCTGATTAGAAATCCATGGTAAACAAAACAAAAGTTTTTCTTTTCTATTTCGAAAAAATATTTTAAAAAACAACTTTTTTTCAGTATATATCAATTTTGATTCATTTTGAATTTGAGTCTGAATGTAAGCTTCTGTGTACGCGCAATACAACACTTTTTCCTGCAAGTCAAAGCCCTTTTTTCTTTTGCTTATCGTAATTACTTCAATGATCTTTGTGAGAGCTATGTTGCGAGTGATTTAACAAAAGCGCCACAATAAAACAATAGTATTTAATTATTTTCTTATCACTGCAAGTTTCATTGTTAAAACTTATATAAAAAGTAACAAAATTTAAAGACTTGTTAAATTAAAATAAATTGCACATGTATATAAGGTTCTTCTATTTTTAAAAAAATATTATCTTTCTCAACATTTTATTCTATACTATATTTCGGGAAAATTATAATCAGCCTTCTACCGTACAGTTTTGACAGTTTTCAAGCAAACCATGGCATTATTTCTGCCTTCTATGGTATTGTTTTGATAATTTTAAGCAACGTATAAGCACTGTTCTAGCTTTCCAAAGTCACATTTTGACAGTTTTTGAGAGAACTATGGTATATATCATATTAACCTTTAATGGACCTGTTTTGATAGTTTTTAAGCAAATTGTGGCAACTTTTTAGCATTATTACCATTCCGTTTTGGTATTTTTCAAAGAAACTACAGTGACATGTATTTCCAGCATAACGAAAAAGTTTGTCTTGTAGCAAACGTGATTTTATTTTCACAGATTTTTTTCTCTGGAATTTCGCTGGGAAAAAGGGAATTTATACATTTTGACAACAAAATTTATGTTAATCAATTCATCTTTGTAATATCTATGCATTAATAACTTTAAATGCACACATTTTAACAAGTCTAAAATTACTGATGACAGAAAATGTCAAGATTTGCTATTACTTAAATATGACATCATAATTTATGTAGCAGAATTATATCTGAAATTCTTTAATTGTGAACATCTTAAGAACATAGAACATAAACAGAGACCTTTATAAACAAACTAAAAGACTTGGTAACTTGGTCTGCTTAACAGAGGAAATTAAAGCTGAAGAAGTAATGTCTTCTGAAAAAAGGGTTTGATAAAATTAACAGTCAGCTAAACTAGTAAAAAAAAAAAAATTTCCAATTAAATTAATGGAGTGACTTTCGACGCAGTGGCTATTCATATGTGACCGTACTTTAATATTTTTTTCTATTCGTAAGTGAATCTTACATACTTTATTATTTTTATCTATTCGTACGTGACAATCGTGTACTTCATTATTTTCTTTACATTCATACGGGACACTCACGTACTTTATTTATTTAAAATGAATTTGGGGGGATTAAAAGAAATTTAGAGAATTTCACAGTATGTATATATTTACAAAAAAGCATTCTTAACAATCTTTTTCATGTTTATCTGATTTTATGGCTGTGGTGATCCTCGTGTTGATTTTGTGGGGGTTATTCAGGTATGGGAGACGATTTAACATGTTTTGGGGGTATAGATGGCATGTCCTGTATAGTATGATCAGGAATATGTATAGAAGGTGTTGTATGCATTGTGGGTCTTGTGTTGACTGCCCTGCCATAGAGTCCCATAACCGTGCTTTTGCAGGCCTCATAGGTCCCCTTGACCCCCTCTTTTATAGGTTTAAGGACAGCATCAACTAGCCAGTTGTACCATCCCAGCATCTTGGTCATAACAATCGGCAATTTTTCGACTGCTCCTGTTTCTCAAAAATATCCATGGCCTCTGGCGTTATAGATTTAATTGGAACCTTTTTAAGTGGCCTCCAAGCGTATTGCGGCACATTTCCGATGTTGATTTAACTGGAAGCCTTTTAGGTGGTCTCCGGACATATTGCGGTACATTCTCCAATAAGGCAATCAATTCAGCTTTACATAGTCTATAATACCCTGTTAATCCACGACCTTTTGCAATATCACGTAATTGTTTAACTCTTTATTATATACAATTTTTAACAAAGTCAGAGGATTTCATAATGGTAAATACTAATGCGGTTATTTACCTCAGGGAATTTCCTTTTTTACAGTGCATGCGTTGATTTTTGATGAATATCATTAGCGAAATTCTCTTATGTGCGCGTTGATTTTTAAGGAGTTGCGCTATAAAATATTGGACCTCTTATTCTACATTGATGACGTCATCTGTAGTGAATAGGTCCTTGAATGATTTGGATCACTATGGGTGCGGTGACTATTAGGGGATTGTGATTGAAAATATTGGACCTCTTATTTTACATTGTATGACTTGGCAGTACTTGTCGTTGACTTGCCAGGGGTTGTGCTAGAACATACATTTCCCTATCTCTAGCTATTGTCATGCTAAGTATAAAAAAATTTTTTTTATGAAACAAGAAAGAAAAGATTTTATGTACATAGAATAGATATAGAAAATCCCAGATATAGAAAAAATAAAAAAAATAATAAAGTATGTGAGTGTCACGTACAAATAGAAAAAATATATTACAGTACGGTCACGTTATGAATAGCCACTGCGGACTTTAGAACCTCCTGCAATATGTAAGAATTACTATGTGTGACCAATGCCTGCTATGTATTATGACGATGAAATTCCTATAAAAGTAACCTACTCGACCTACGTGACCAACACGTTCTATTATTCGTATCGGGAGGATGAAATTTCTACAAAAGTAACCTAACCCTATTAAGGACATGATTTCGATGCATTGTTTTTATGCACGACCTACACGTTGGTCATATAGGTTAATTTAATTGTAAAATTAAAATGAGAGGGGGTAAAGTCATGCCAAATTAATGAATATTGATGATTACTTTGTTGAGAAGCATACTGTTATTTTTACTAACTAGCTACCAGCTGGCTAAACGTCTCAGGGTGAGTATTTTCCAACGATAAGAAAAGTACTTAATCCAAAATAGAACAAGTTAAATTAAGTTAAGAAAATACCTCCATTGTAATGCTGTAAACGACTGTTCTTTCAAATCAAAAGAACACTTCCAAAGTTTAGTAAAAACGAAAGAACGTAAACAAACTATTTCCCGCTCAAAATCTCGGTTCCGTCAATATGTCAAAACATTCGACAAAGCTTGTTTCTAAGGAAGATGCTTTATCCAAAATGCCATTCCGTGGTTTAAAATTAACTCTTATTCAAAATACTTCGGCATTAAATATGGCTTCCTTTAGCCGCACTTATTACCCAGGTCCCCGATTTACCCAGATTTTATTGCGGAAGTAGATATTTGGGTAAAACAGGAAAGAAATGTTGAATGATGATGTGTTTTTTTGGAAGAAATTTATTTACATTTTTTACAAAACCATTTCCTTCGTGACAAAGCTTGGATATTCGCAATGTTTGCACATTTATCGTGAAACCACTCCATGCACTTTAAACATTCCACCATTTCATCGTCCGTATTGTATGGCATACGGCAATCGCAATATATTTCTACCAAATTTGTTTTTTCGGCCTTAAAGTTCTCTTTCCTGCGCGTAGCTTACTTGGAAAGGGAGTCATTTGACCAGCATCTAGACATGACAGAAGGTGTGGACGAAGAGAATCATTGCCATATATCTTATCGCATGCGTTTTCACCGAATGCTAATGATGTAGCAAAAGCAATCGAAAACAGGCCGCAGTCAACTCCATTTTTCTGTTGCTGAACAGGCATAACATCGATAACAAGTTCTTCTGATTGGCAGTAAGAAAAGGCGGCAATTTGATTTGCAACATCTACGGAAACGTTTCCACTTGTCAAGCTATCAAAAATTTGGCAATACCTGTAGTCAATTTTGTTGTTGTTGACATTTGCCACGCATATCCAGTGCAAAGAACCAGCATGAAGCAACTGGATGTAATTTTCTTCGTATTTCACGATGTCAAAACTTTGCGTCTTCCCAACAACCGTGTCTTGAAATCCGCCTATGGTTGGGAATTGTGACACCAAAAGACTCTGTGCGATGTTTATTGACTCGTCAGTTAACATTTGTTTGTTAACAATGGCGCTTCTTTCTTCTTTAGAGAAAAGTAACTTCCTTCTTTTCGGCAAAGGAGTGTCACACTCAGACACATGTGTTATCATAACTTCGTCATCTTCAGGAGTGTATTCGTCCTGTGGTAGTTAGATAGATGAGCAGAAAATGGTCAGACTAAAACGGCAAAACGAGTAATGGAAAAATAAATGCGCTTACTTTGAAGTATGGGAAAAAGGCGATGTCACGAATTATGATTTTTGCTGGACAACCAAGTTTTTTCGAATTTTGAACCATAAACCGAGCCTTACTATATACCTTGCGATGTGTTTAAGAATCCTATAGATAAGAAAAAGGTTATTATTTTTCCTTTCTTTTTCCTTTTCAGATTTCAAAGCAAAGGTAAAACGGTAAAAAGGTAAACTTTTCCTTTGATTTTTTCATCCTGTATTTTCTTCTTTTTCAATATGCCATGATCTACGCCGTGCGTGCAATCTAGCGACTTTTTTCCAACAATCACAAAAGGAGTTCCGAACCAAAGGATTTGTTGGGGTGACTCCTTGTTCTTGATATCTTCGAAGAGAATCTTGTGATTTTTTAAATTAATATCTAAAAAATTAAGTTGGTAACACACACAAAGATTTTCTTTTTTAAAGAAGACTACTGCTTTTTGTTTCTCTTGGTCAAAAGATCAATTTTTTTTATTGTAACTTAAAACTCACCAGCAACTCCGAATGATTTATCTTTTTGATAAACAGAGAAATGGGATAATGATTTTATCTCGAGATTTCTAACTGCTACATCGACATCTTCCATGGATTCGAATATATATTTCTGTTTTTCTTTACAATCTACAAAGTATCCGGTGGAAAAAAATTTTCGATTTACTTCTAGCTTTTATTTTTTCTTTATGATATCCAAGAATAATAAAAAAAACTTTGACAACTTATCATCTAGATTTTCATTATTCGTTTTATTTATTTCCATTATTGAACGATGATTACAGTTCGAAAGGTTTTATTTTAGTTGAAAACTACAACGGTATACAAAATCTCAAAAACACGTGCGTGTGCCTCCAGCAGGCTTTTTCCGCGAACTCCTGCTAAATGCGCACCCAATGCATTTCGGTGTATTACGCAACAATACGTCATATTTGAATGACGTAATTCTAATAATAATTTAAATTTAAAACCACGGAATGGCATTTTGGATAAAGCATCTTCCTGTTTCTAATGGCAACTCGAGTATACGCCATGTTTGATTGCTCGATTTGTTTTGCTTTTTGGCGTTTGACATGTCTTTTTTTAACTTAACGCAACTGGGAGTTCAAGATCCTATAAAAATAGCTGTAAAAGGAAGTGAATCTTGCAACATTCCGGATCAAACGAAACCTGTCGAAGCTCTAAAAACACCTACTTGTTCTACCCCTTCTCCAGCTTTCCACGACGAAGATTTAAAGGGTGCGAAATACTTTTCCGAAGCACAAGGTTCCTATGTGAAATACACAGAGCGGCTAACGAAGCATCAAAGAACAAAAAATGGTAAATTATTAAGATTTTTATAAGATTGGTTTGCTTTACTATGTTTTCAAAATGCATAAATTTGCCCACAGGTAGTTGAGTACAAGCTAATAGTTTTGTAGCACAAATATTATTTCTTGATATTTTACTGCCACTATAAGAAATCAAATTCATATCCTTCTGTTAAGAGGATATGCAGATATGCACAGAATGAGATTGGCATATTTTACATGTCTAGCCTTAGAAATATCCCCTTCTATTATTTCCAGGGGGGGGGGGGCGCATGGCTTATATCGGAAGTCCTAGAGTATTTAATGATTTAAAAGCTACAACACAGATCATGTCAAGTCTTACAAGTTAGTGCAACAACATTTCAATAAAACTTACCTAACATGCCATACACTTAAACTACAATGCTTTTTTTTAATAAAGGATAGTTAAACTTGTGCTGGGTAACATGACTCTCACTTAGATTGCTCCACCTCACTTGCCCTCCCTGTACCCATTGCGAAAGCTATGAAACATTAGGGCCCCTTTAGCGGGATATCCGCTAAGGGGAAGAGGGGGATCTGAAGTTTGAAAAAAAAATCTGCTAAGGATTGGGAAATTTCAAAAATTTGTTTGTGGCCTGAAATTCTTCGTCGTTCATGAACATAATTCCTCTTGTCATCAATTCTGATAACTTTTATCTACAAAACACGCCCCTGAGCCTTCCAAGATTTATCCGAATGTGTGTATTTCACGGACGGAAATCCGCTAAAAGAGGGGGAGGGGGTCTAAATCTAAGCGGCCATATCTCGCTAACGGAAAAAATTTTTTCAAAGGCCCCTAAGTTTGCCATATTGTTTTTTAAATGTCTGATGATAATTACTTCATTGTCTTCAAATTCATTGCATATAAATAATACTAACAGAAATTGGGACATTATAATTTTTCAGAACTATAAAAAACAACACAAACAACAAAGATGTAAGACCTAAGGATCAAAATCTGATATGCTAAACTTAATACCAAAACTGCTGGATGTTTGGTGACCACCAGACCTGTAAATCTTGCTTCAAACCCTTACTACGTACTATGTTGGAGTATATACGATATGGTTGTTAGATAAAAATAAATAATGTAGGATTACCTTTAAAATAATTATGCATAACTTTTGGTTTGACTAAATTCACAATACTTTACTATCTTTGACTGATAATTATTTTGATAAAAGCGATAAAAGCAAAGTGGTAAGTGCCTTGTATACTATTGCTTTTCATGAAAGTAGCAGTTGAAGGGAAACTTAATTTTGTAAATGGTGAACTTTTCAAAGACGAAACAGCTTTTTTATTTTTATTTCTCTTGTTTTTTCTAGTAAATTTTTGTATATAGTTGATAAAAATACGCTTTTCTTTATAAGAACTTCTAAATTTTAGTTCATAATAGATATGCTTATTTTTTAGCATATTTTAAGCTTTCAAAAGCATGGTAAAATTAGATATTGGCAAAAATATAATGCAGTGCAGTAATGCACATAGTCTTGTCAAAAATATGTCCTAAATGATAAGCAGAAAATTAGACATCGCAAATCAATAACGTAAATTTGACGTCAATAATTTAAATTTAAATTAATGAATAATAATTCCATTAAATGCAATTATAACTTTAAGACCGAATAACTTGGAAACATCAGTTATTTTAGACCGCAGCACAGATTATTGGGGAACACCTAAAACCAAAATCAGACAAATTTCTTAAAGCCAGGCCAATTTATTTAATTTGGAACCACAGGTATATATCTCTCTAAATGTATACATTAAATGTAACATAAATAAATTCCGTACATCATCAAAACTGTAATAAATCCATCAAATAATTGTTTTTTAGTATTTCTAGATTCATTATTTTGTTCAAGGCCGCATATGTTCTTAATATCTTAAATATCTTGAAGGGAACCGGAGGTTAAAATGATGTTGGACTTATATTATAGAGCTTAAAAAGTTGGTTAACAAGTCTTTTTAAAAAGCCCTTTTTTCT
The DNA here is from genome assembly GCF_029227915.1 of Hydractinia symbiolongicarpus. Taxonomy (NCBI): domain Eukaryota; kingdom Metazoa; phylum Cnidaria; class Hydrozoa; order Anthoathecata; family Hydractiniidae; genus Hydractinia; species Hydractinia symbiolongicarpus. The sequence continues at coordinate 9,745,953 of NC_079886.1, forward strand.
CAAAATATTCACATTTAAAGAATTTCAAATTAAATTATGATGTCATATTTAAGTAACAGCAAATTTTGAAATTTTGTGTCATCTGTAATTTTAGACTTGTTAGGAGATGTGCATTTTAAATTTATCAGTGCATAGATATTATAAAGGTGAATTGAATAACATATTTTTTTTTTGCCAAAATGACACTTGTTTGCTCGTCCCAGGCATTTTAAATTTTTGCTGACTATCCCATAACTTAGAATCTGCATGTCGGTTTTCAATCAAATTTTGTGAGTGAACATATAGGGCATATACAAGCTTACCTTAGAACTTAGAATTCCAAACCAAGTTGCAGATCTTAGTTTACGCAATTAGTTGACACGAAAATTAATCTCCTTAAGGTATCCCTCAAAAAAGGTAAATTCAATTAAAACAGTTCAATGAGTTTTGAGGGGCAATGGTGACATGCACCTTTTCCCCCTTAAAAATAAGTAAGATTGCTCTATTGCTAAACGACAATGTCTGATTTTGACGTTACGTCACAAAGTCGATAATTAAGATTGACATCAAGTTTTTTCAATTAAAATAGGTGTTGTATTTCAGCTATAACTTATAACGAGTGGAAGGAATTATCGTCACCTCCAGTGTTGGTTACTAGATACCACCTAGGACCAAGATGGGACCAATCTCCAAGTGCTGGGTCAACTTATCCGTTGCAGAACCGACAGGTTAATGACGTCATAAAAAACCTTCAAATCCCTATATCTTAACCGTTCGTCAAAGGCACATAATTCTATACATTTTCTTGGTACCATTTCAAGCTCTACACAATAAACAACCTACGAAGTTTTAAAAAATTCTTATGTATGCATTGCTGACGTCATCTATTGTTCTCCTGCCTGAGTTGATATTTACACGAGACTTAAAAACTAGAAATATGTACTAATCAATTTGTCAGCTAGTTAAAAAGACAAACATATGTTGTTTACAGTGAAATCGCTATACACGAAGATAGTATAAATGTTTTAATATATAATCTTTTTGTAGATCCAAACGAGATATATTCCAAACCCATAACATCTTCACAAGAATACGGCTGGTGGAGACAAGATGGTGCACCAAAAACTTTACCTTGGACTGAAATACAAAAATTTTCACGAGTAAATAGTGAAATGACAAGGTTGGTGCTCGCGTTTTTCAAGCAAAGAAAGGAAAACTGTCCATGTTTACTGTCCTACATCTGATAACTAATTTAGTAGGTTATTTAAAAAAATACGATGTTCTTTGCAATACCCTAAGGGAATTAATTTTTGCTAGTTTTCGGTTAATTTCGCGAAAATTAAATCTCTCAATACGATATTTTTTGAAAAACAAATTTATTATTTTTTTCTTCTAATTTAACCTGTACTTATAGATATATTTCAACTTTAGCAGTATTTATTTTACCTTTATAGAAAAAACCTTGAAAATGAATTTCCTTTGATTGAATAATAAATAATTTCTCAGTCCAAAAACACCTCGTACCATTTTAGGCTTTTCACGAGGTCAATATGCAGTTCTCCTTCCCTTGCATAGAGCAAAAAAGTTCTAATCATGCTAACCTTTTTGTACGATGCAATTTCCAAGGTTATCAGTGACGCTAGCTTTTATTTTTATTTTAGGTTTGTGGACGAGATGACACTCACAAATAAACATTTCACATTATTTTGAGAATGTATATATTTTTAAAACTAAATTTATAATCATTTATTTTGTTTATATTATTTTAATTCTTTTTTAATCAAGACTAAAAATGAATCGAACGTGAAAGGTGGTTCGTATTTATTTATCTTTTCATTTTAAATATTTATTATACACAGGATTCTGCTTCAGCGAAAATAATATAGTTTTTTTACAAGCAGCTCCTGTCTTAATCACGCAAATCATGCTGTTGAAAAAAGAGTAGGGGTGACAAAAAATAAATAGAAACTGAAAAAAAAAAAGAAGAAAATAATAATCAAGTTCCTCAAGAACTACAGACTTCTGTTTTTCTAACATTTACTTGCAGGCAGTTATATATTCTGGCTGCCATATAATAATTAGATCTTTTAGCCAACACGGAACATACTGCAAGTAAAGTCAAAGCATATTTTTTTTAGTTTTTCGATTTTTCAAAGTAACAAAGTTATCACAGATATCCTTTTCAAGACGTTTCCTTACAAACGTGCACTCATGTTTCTGTTGATAGTGGAAGATGGTGATGGTTTTTCTTGTTGGTGTTAATAATTTTCATCGCACGTCTAATCAAGTGTAGCTAATTTACGTTCGCGAGTGTCAGTGTGATTTAGAAGGATACAAATTTGTCCTCCGTGGTGTGATGTAGTTAAATCAAGAAACTTTCAGTATAACTGAAAGAACAATAGTTTGGCAACGTTTGATGTCAGCTGTTGTTTCAGTGGATGCTTTCTTTTCAGAAAGTGTCAAAGTGACCATTTAAGTAAAAAGATTGATCCAGTTTCACACCAAGATATATTTAAATGGATGCTAAGAGGTAACTAGTTTACTGTTCTCATCCACAGAACTTCTTAAGGAAAACCTTATCTCTAAGAGCTCTGTAAACGAGTATCCCAGTGAACCAATGTAACTTAATGTCTTTAATGGCATATACGAAAAGATGATTATAAATTGGAATGGGAAGCGTATCAAAAGATTTACTAAAACCAATGAAAACACAACCAATTAAATTTTATGCATTCACTGACTTTCTTTTGTCGTCTGTGAAAAAGGGTTACGGCTAACTTAGTTGATTCTTTTCTCCTGAATGCAAATTTTTTTGCAGACAGCAGTTTACTCGCGAGTGCCAAATAAAAACCCCGCGTAACCAAATAACTAAATAACGTGCGCTATTTCAAGCGCCTTTTTGACTGCGTATGTTCCTCAACGTGTATGGATTGAGTGAAACGCATTTTTGAAGGCTGACTCGTCTTCCAGAGAACTGATGCAGCATTTTGGACGAATAAAGGCTAAAACAGGGCGAAACTGGCAATACCTCGACAAAATAACTGAAAGTCAAAAATTCAATTTGAAAATCAATTTCATTTAAACACTAGTTGGTACTAATGCCGGCAACGACAGAAGAAATTGCAAAGTGTGTAAAGTCTAATTAATAACGAGTAAACTCTTCAGAGTTCACTTTGGTGTGTACACTTCTGATGAAGCGTTCTGACTGCTTGTGTAACAACACGTTTTACATTTAGAACTGTAATTTATTGTCTTAAGAGGCTCGAAAGTGGCATCTAGCGATTTTTTTAGGCGTTAAACATGGAACAAGATGCAGAAAGCTCCCCAAAGATCACAAAAATGGTCGCTATTGACGTTGCTATGTAGGTTTTTTTGCGCTTTATTGCGAAAAGTACCGGAATTTATAATTAGCGCTAATTACCACCGCATTCTAAGATGATGTTGTCGTCTAAAAACAGGTAAAAGACAATTCTTGAAATTTGGACATTTTTCTAGGGGAACCACCTTAATCTGTATAGGGAGTCATGTCATAACTTTAAACATGGTTTTTCTGTTTTCTTTTGACATTTGAACTGTAAGGCCTGACCTTTTGAGGCTCAAAGTTAATGTGGCTGGATTTTTTAAACTCATCTTGATATGTGACAGAGTTTTAGCATCGAAAGAATAAGCAAGCATTAAATAAGACATCTATATAAAATATGATCAACTTGGGTTAGAACTACTTTGTTCATCGCTAATAACATACTGGCTGACACAATGAGTGATATAATATGAAGGACGGCCTGATATCATTAAATCTAGTAACAGACATCTTTTAATAGATAACTCGTGGAAAAAAGTTTTCAATCTTTATGCTAGTATTGATGTTTAAATACGATTCGGTAAATCTCGATTGTCTGGCTTCTTTTAAATCGCATAATATTCAAACTAGGAAATAGACGTAACCATACTATTGTTAATAACCTCGTTTACAGGATCTTACGGCCCCTGTCGTCATTACAAAGTGGTCAACTTTCCGCTGTATTTATTTAAAAAGACAAAATGCCATAACAACGAGGTTGCATACTTTTGATAACCTAACTGTAGGGTTGGAGAGGGATCATTAAGAAGTAGGGTTGGTAATTTTCTTGGCAATAAATAAACGTCGACGTCAAGCTCGTCTCCAGGTTTCTTTTTCTTTTTCTGGAAGAAGAAAGGGAGGAGGTTGATGGTTTCCAAACAAATAATAGCGAGCTGAACAAGTAAAGATGACAAAAAAACGGTGGAGCACAAATTCATTCTCTGACAACTGTTGCCTCGGAACGGCGGGATGAGAATGTCTATGAAGTAAATTGAACTGTAAATCCCGACCTAATCTCAATTTCGTTGGCAAAGTTAAGCCAATATTACATGACGGCGTTGACGTCGGGATCAACAACATGATTGAATAACCAAACAAGTAAACAATCTGCAGGAAATTAATGCAACCTGCAATCACCTGTTGAATCACCGTATTTGAAAGGCTGTGATTGAGAGAAGAAGAGATGAATAATTGAAAGTACTTTCAAGATTGGCAAAAAATGGGAAATAGTCGGGAAAAATATTAGTTACTTAATCAACTATTAGACACCTGTACAAACTAAATTTTCCCAATCTTTTGAAAAAATTATTATTAAATATTTTTTTTACAGGAAGCACTATAAAAGAAAAGATGAACAATAAAAATCGTGCATGTTAAGTTACGGAAATTTTGTAAATTCTTCTATATAATAAATTTTTTGATCAAATCTATGAAAATTAAGCAAATCTTTTTGAGACACTTTTGCTTTTTAAAGAAAGTAAAACAACTAACAAAATTATTCGGCAAAAAAATCAGAAAAAAAATTTGGTCAGTAATAAAAATATAAGATACCTCGTCCCCAGAAACTATTTGCTTAACGGCGCTGCGCGTTTGATGGTTCTTAGCGAAATCGCCGATAAAAAGGTGCCGATTTCGAGCTTTCGCCAAGGACCGCCAGTCATGCTTTTACCACAAAAGCCTATTTTACCTTATCATCATGGCGGAATAGTAGTGACTAGGTTTTTGACGTCGGGAAAACACAAGCTATAACTTTTGGTGTTGGTCTAGTTGATCTTTCATTACGCAAGCAAGATGCCAGACGTTGAAATGATTGAAGAGAAAAAAGAACAATCACAGCAAGAAATTGATAAAATCTCACTTGAAGGTAGCTAAAATCACTTTGTTTTATCAATAAAAACTATTGTCTCTCCTGCTGCAAGTACACTCACAGCACAGAGTATTAAAGTATTTTTAATAAGGGTTGAATTTGATTAAAACTCCAGTAGTAAGATAACTTCTGAAGTACACCGTAGTTTCATATAATATTTTTAAGTTTATTGGTAAGACTTTCTATTGGTCAAAAGATTATAATAAAGAAACCAATTAGCTTATATGGAAGATGGAACACTAAAATTGGTTTCGGAATGGAAACTGTTTCCATATCTGTATCCTTAACCTGAACTAGCACAGCACTTTTAAATGCAGAGGGAATTTCTGTATTGACAGATGTGGAGATGTGTCCAAATATGGAGTTAAATGTTGTATTCCTGTCTCAGCTGAATTTAAGGGGTGCTGATAAGCCGCAAACAACCGCATATATAAGGGCGAGTTCGGTCGACTTTTCAAATTAATTAGCAGATTCATTATCTCATTCCCTAAATGCAATTCCTTGTAACATATACCAAACGGACGATAGTTTGGATTGGCTTGAAGATAAAGGGGTTAATAAAGTTTATATATAAGTTATTTATCAAGTAAATCTTATTATAAACTATCAAAAACAGTTCTTTTAAGAACTTTGCTACCACATAGTAAGTTTGTTTTAATTTTTATAGTTTTTTTAATCATTTGTGTCTGTTTTTCTTTTCTTTTTCGGGCATTGTTCGGGTCTATGTAGTTTTTTGGGGCAAATATTTGACGTTTTTTAAAAACGCCGAACTTGCCCAAAAACGCCCGCACTTTTTACAGCTTATCGGCACCCTCGTCTGAATTCAGACACATTTTCTCCGAAATGAAGATATTTTGTTTCTGAACAAGGGTGCCAATATACGCCACATATTCCGTAAAAAGTACATGAAAAAGTACATAAAAAAAAATTCAGTATTTACCCGTAAAAATCCCACATATCCCACAGTAGACCCTTGATAATGCCTGAAAAAGGTAATGTTAAATTTGATGTTTGCTAACTTAGACTTTGTAAACTTTGCGGAACGATACGATAACAACGGTAACAAATACCTTTAAACCAATTATTAAGTCAAGAACCATTTCATAAAAACCCCTAAGTTAGTGAACAAGACCTACTCCGTAGTGTGATGTGTCTTCCCCTTCATATAAGTAATCCAAGCCACTGTGGCGACTGCCATATTGCATTCTATATATTTATTTGGATGGATATACAAACCATGTTGGCACTCAAACCATATTTATGATAATAAGAAATATCTCAAGTCATAACACTGAAACGAAGCCCCGGGTAAAACTACCCAGGGAATTTTTTCATGTACTCACAGTGTTTTGTACCAATGTCATTTTAGTGTATACCAATTCATAATGGCAGACCCGTCAACACTATACAGAAACGCAAAACTTTGAATCGTTGAAAATTCTTGCTCTTTGAGAAATAGGGCAAAAATTGGAATAAGATAAAGTAAAAGTAGAGTAAAATTATTATAAAGCATGGTAAAATTAGATATTGGCAAAAATATAATGCAGTGCAGTAATGCACATAGTCTTGTCAAAAATATGTCCTAAATGATAAGCAGAAAATTAGACATCGCAAATCAATAACGTAAATTTGACGTCAATAATTTAAATTTAAATTAATGAACAATAATTCCATTAAATGCAATTATAACTTTAAGACCGAATAACTTGGAAACATCAGTTATTTTACACCGCAGCACAGATTATTGGGGAACACCTAAAACCAAAATCAGACAAATTTCTTAAAGCCAGGCCAATTTATTTAATTTGGAACCACAGGTATATATCTCTCTAAATGTATACATTAAATGTAACATAAATAAATTCCGTACATCATCAAAACTGTAATAAATCCATCAAATAATTGTTTTTTAGTATTTCTAGATTCATTATTTTGTTCAAGGCCGCATATGTTCTTAATATCTTAAATATCTTGAAGGGTACCGGAGGTTAAAATGATGTTGGACTTATATTATAGAGCTTAAAAAGTTGGTTAACAAGTCTTTTTAAAAAGCCCTTTTTTCTCAAAATATTCACATTTAAAGAATTTCAAATTAAATTATGCTGCTTAAATTATGATGTCATATTTAAGTAACAGCAAATTTTGACATTTTGTGTCATCTGTAATTTTAGACCTGTTAGGAGATGTGCATTTTAAATTTATCAGTGCATAGATATTATAAAGGTGAATTGAATAACATTTTTTTTTTTTTCCAAAATGACACTTGTTTGCTCGTCCCAGGCATTTTAAATTTTTGCTGACTATCCCATAAGTCGATAATTAAGATTGACATCAAGTTTTTTCAATTAAAATAGGTGTTGTATTTCAGCTATAACTTATAACGAGTGGAAGGAATTATCGTCACCTCCAGTGTTGGTTACTAGATACCACCTAGGACCAAGATGGGACCAATCTCCAAGTGCTGGGTCAACTTATCCGTTGCAGAACCGACAGGTTAATGACGTCATAAAAAACCTTCAAATCCCTATATCTTAACCGTTCGTCAAAGGCACATAATTCTATGCATTTTCTTGGTACCATTTCAAGCTCTACACAATAAACAACCTACGAAGTTTTAAAAAATTCTTATGTATGCATTGCTGACGTCATCTATTGTTCTCCTGCCTGAGTTGATATTTAAACAAGACTTAAAAACTAGAAATATGTAATAATCAATTTGTCAGCTAGTTAAAAATACAAACATATGTTGTTTACAGTGAAATCGCTATACACGAAGATAGTATAAATGTTTTAATATATAATCTTTTTGTAGATCCAAACGAGATATATTCCAAACCCATAACATCTTCACAAGAATATGGCTGGTGGAGACAAGATGGTGCACCAAAAACTTTACCTTGGACTGAAATACAAAAATTTTCACGAGTAAATAGTGAAATGACAAGGTTGGTGCTCGCGTTTTTCAAGCAGAGAAAGGAAAACTGTCCATGTTTACTGTCCTGTATCTGATAACTAATTTAGTAGGTTATTTAAAAAAATACGATTTTCTTTGCAATACCCTAAGGGAATTAATTTTTGCTAGTTTTAGGTTAATTTCGCGAAAATTAAATCCCTCAATACGATATTTTTTGAAAAACAAATTAAGCTATTTTTTTCTTCTAATTTAACCTGTACTTATAGATATATTTCAACTTTAGCAGTATTTATTTTACCTTTATAGAAAAAACCTTGAAAATGAATTTCCTTTGATTGAATAATAAATAATTTCTCAGTCCAAAGACACCTCGTACCATTTTAGGCTTTTCACGAGGTCAATATGCAGTTCTCCTTCCCTTGCATAGAGCAAAAAATTTCTAATCATGCTAACTTTTTTGTACGATGCAATTTCCAAGGTTATCAGTGACGCTGGCTTTTATTTTTATTTTAGGTTTGTGGACGAGATGACACTCACAAATAAACATTTCACATTATTTTGAGAATGTATATATTTTTAAAACTAAATTTATAATCATTTATTTTGCTTATATTATTTTAATTCTTTTTTAATCAAGACTAAAAATGAATCGAACGTGAAAGGTGGTTCGTATTTATTTATCTTTTCATTTTAAATATTTATTATACACAGGATTCTGCTTCAGCAAAATAATATAGTTGTTTTACAAGCAGCTCCTGTCTTAATCACGCAAATCATGCTGTTGAAAAAAGAGTAGGGGTGACAAAAAATAAATAGAAACTGAAAAAAAAAAGAAGAAAATAATAATCAAGTTCCTCAAGAACTACAGACTTCTGTTTTTCTAACATTTACTTGCAGGCAGTTATATATTCTGGCTGCCATATAATAATTAGATCTTTTAGCCAACACGGAACATACTGCAAGTAAATTCAAAGCATATTTTTTTTAGTTTTTCGATTTTTCAAAGTAACAAAGTTATCACAGATATCCTTTTCAAGACGTTTCCTTACAAACGTGCACTCATGTTTCTGTTGATAGTGGAAGGTGGTGATGGTTTTTCTTGTTGGTATTAATAATTTTCATCGCGCGTCTATTGAAGTGCAGCTAATTTACGTTTGCGAGTGTGAGTGTGATTTAGAAGGATACAAATTTGTCCTCCGTGGTGTGATGTAGTTAAATCAAGAAACTTTTGGTATAACTGAAAGACCAATAGTTTGGCAACGTTTGATGTCAGCTGTTGTCTCAGTGGATGCTTTCTTTTCAGAAAGTGTCAAAGTGACTATTCAAGTAAAAAGATTGATCCAGTTTGACACCAAGATATATCTAAATGGATGCTAAGAGGTAACTAGTGAACTGTTCTCGTCCACAGAGCTCCTTAAGGAAAACCTTATATCTAAGAGCTCTGTAAACGAGTATGCCAGTAAACTAATGTAACTTAATGTCTTTAATGGCATATGCGAAAAGCTGATTATAAATTGGAATGGGAAGCGTATTAAAAGATTTACTAAAATCAATGAAAACTAACTAATTTTTTTGCATTCACTGACTTTCTTTTGTCGTCTGTGAAAAAGCGTTGCGGCGAACTTAGTTGATCCTTTTCTCCTGAATGCAAATTTTTTCGCAGACAGCAGTTTACTCGCGAGTGCCAAATAAATGGTCCCCCGCGTAACCAAATAACTAAATAACGTGCGCTATTTCAAGTGCCTTTTTGGTCGCGTATGTTCCTCAACGTGTATGGATTAAGTGAAACGCATTTTTGAAGGCTGATTCGTCTTCCAGAGAACTGATGCAGTATATTGGACGAATAAAGGCAAAACAGGGGAGAAACTGGTAATACCTCGACAAAACTGAAAGTCAAAATTTCAATTTGAAAATCAGTTTCATTTAAACACTAGTTGGTACTAATGCCGGCAACGACAGAAGAAATTGCAAAGTGTGTAAAGTCTAATTAATAACGAGTAAAATCTTCAGAGTTCACTTTGGTGTGTACACTGCTGATGAAGCTTTCTGACTGCTTGTGTAACAACACGTTTTACATTTAGAACTGTAATTTATTGTCTTAAGAAGCTCTAAAGTGGCATCTAGCGATTTTTTTAAGCGTTAAACAAGGAACAAGATGCAAAAAGCTCCCTAAAGATCACAAAAATAGTTGCTATGGGCGTTGCTGTGCAGGTTTCTTTTGCGCTTGATTGCGAAAAGTGCCGGAATTTATAATTAGCGCTAATTACCACCGTATTCTAAGATGATGTTGTCGTGTAAAAACAGGTAAAAGACAATTCTTGAAATTTGGACATTTTTCTAGGGGAACCACCTTAATCTGTATAGGGAGTCATGTCATAACTTTAAACATGGTTTTTCTGTTTTGTTTTGACATTTTAACTGTAAGGCCTGACCTTTTGAGGCTCAAAGTTAATGTAGCTGAATTTTTTAAACTCATCTTGATATGTGACAGAGTTTTAGCATCGAAAGAATAAGCAAGCATTAAATCAGATATCTATATAAAATATGATCTACTTGGGTTAGAACTACTTTGTTCATCGCTAATAACATACTGGTTGACACAATGAGTGATATAATATGAAGGACGGCCTGATATCATCAAATCTAGTAACAGACATCTTTTAATAGATAACTCGTGGAAAAAAGTTTTCAATCTTTATGCTAGTATTGATGTTTAAATACGATTCGGTAAATCTCGATTGTCTGGCTTCTTTTAAATCGCATAATATTTAAGCTAGGAAATAGACGTAACGATACTATTGTTGATAACCTCGTTTACAGGATCTTACGGCCCCTGTCGTCATTACAAAGTGGTCAACTTTTCGCTGTATTTATTTAAAAAGACAAAATGCCCTAACAACGAGGTTGCATACTGTTGATAACCTAACTGTAGGGTTGGAGAGGGATCATTAAGAAGTAGGGTTGGTAATTTTCTTGGCAATAAATAAACGTCGAGGTCAAGCTCGTCTCCAGGTTTCTTTTTCTTTTTCTGGAAAAAGAAAGGGAACCCTGGGAGGAGGTTGATGGTTTCCAAACAAATAATAGCGAGCTGAACAAGTAAAGATGACAAAAAAACGGTGGAGCACAAATTTATTCTCTGACAACCGGAACGGCGGGATGAGAATGTCTATGAAGTAAATTGAACTGTAAATCCCGACCTAATCTCAATTTCGTTGGCAAAGTTAAGCCAATATTACATGACGGCGTTGACGTCGGGATCAACAACATGATTGAATAACCAAACAAGTAAACAATCTGCAGGAAATTGATGCAACCTGCAATCACCTGTTGGTTCGTATTTGAAAGGCTGTGATTGAGAGAAGAAGAGATGAAAAATTGAAAGTACTTTCAAGATTGGCGAAAAAATGGGAAATAGTCGGGAAAAATATTAGTTACTTAATCAACTATTAGACACCTGTACAAACTAAATTTTCCCAATCTTTTGAAAAAATTATTAAAAAATATTTTTTTTACAGGAAGCACTATAAAAGAAAAAATGAACAATAAAAATCGTGCATGTTAAGTTAAGGAAATTGTGTAAATTCTTCTATATAATAAATTTTTTGATCAAATCTATGAAAATTAAGCAAATCTTTTTGAGACACTTTTGCTTTTTAAAGAAAGTAAAACAACTAACAAAATTACGCGGTAAAAAAATCAGAAAAAAAATTTGGTCAGTAATAAAAATATAAGATCCCTCGTCCCCAGAAACTATTTGCTTAACGGCGCTGCGCGTTTGATGGTTCTTAGCGAAATCGCCGACGATAAAAAAGGTGCTGATTTCGAGCTTTCGCCAAGGACCGCCAGTCATGTTTTTACCACAAAAGCCTATTTTGCCTTATCATCATGGCGGAATAGTAGTGACTAGGTTTTTGACGTCGGGAAAACACAAGCTATAACTTTTGGTGTTGGTCTAGTTGATCTTTCATTACGCAAGCAAGATGGCAGACGTTGAAATGATTGAAGAGAAAAAAGAACAATCACAGCAAGAAATTGATAAAATCTCACTTGAAGGTAGCTAAAATCACTTTGTTTTATCAATAAAAACTATTGTCTCTCCTGCTGCAAGTACACTCACAGCACAGAGTATTAAAGTATTTTTAATAAGGGGTAAATTTGATTAAAACTCCAGTAGTAAGATAACTTCTGAAGTACACCGTAGTTTCATATAATATTTTTAAGTTTATTGGTAAGACTTTCTATTGGTCAAAAGATTATAATAAAGAAACCAATTAGCTTGTGGAAGATGGAACACTAAAATTGGTTTCGGAATGGAAACTGTTTCCATATCTGTATCCTTAACCTGAACTAGCACAGCACTTTTAAAAGCAGAGGGAATCTCTGTATTGACAGATGTGGAGATGTGTCCAAATATGGAGTTAAATGTTGTATTCCTGTCTCAGCTGAATTTAAGGGGTGCTGATAAGCCGCAAACAACCGCATATATAAGGGCAAGTTCGGTCGACTTTTCAAATTAATTAGCAGATTCATTCCCTCATTCCCTAAATGCAATTCCTTGTAACATATACCAAACGGACGATAGTTTGGATTGGCTTGAAGATAAAGGGGTTAATAAAGTTTATATATAAGTTATTTATCAAGTAAATCTTATTATAAACTATCAAAAACAGTTCTTTTAAGAACTTTGCTACCACATAGTAAGTTTCTTTTAATTTTTATAGTTTTTTTAATCATTTGTGTCTGTTTTCTTTTTCGGGCATTGTTCGGGTCTATGCAGTTTTTGGGGGCAAATATTTGACGTTTTTTAAAAACGCCGAACTTGCCCAAAAACGCCCGCACTTTTTACGGCTTATCGGCACCCTCGTCTGAATTCAGACACATTTTGTCCAAAATGAAGATATTTTGTTTCTGAACAAGGGTGCCAATATACGCCACATATTCCGTAAAAAGTACATGAATTTTTGGGCGAGTTCGACATTTAAAAAAAATTCAGTATTTACCCGTAAAAATCCCACATACAGTAGACCCTGATTAATGCCTGAAAAAGGTAATGTTTAACTTGATGTTTGCTAACTTTAGTCAATAGTTATTTCAAGCAACAAAAAATACAGACAGCCCAAAAAATACACTCAAAGATACACCACAAAAACATTCAAAGATTCACAACAGATATTCAAAAGACTATAAAAAGTAAAATAAACTTAGTGGTAGCGAAGTTCTTAAAAGAACTGTTTTTGATGTTTTTTGATGTAATGTACTTGATAAGAAACTTTATATAAACTTTTAAACTTCTTTCTCTTCAAGCGCCTTCTTCTAACTGTCCGCATGGCATGGTACAAAAAATTGCATTTCAAGGATGCTCTGGGCCAGTTGAGAATAGTGCGGGCAGTTTCAGAGGACAGCCATCGATTTAATTAAGAAAGTCGCCCAAACTCTTATATGCGTGTGTTTGCAGCTTATTGGCACCATCTTGTTTCTGGTTTCTGGTTAGCTTCTATTTGTTTTGTGCATTTAAGGGTTGCTGTTTTCTTTTATACCTGTTTACACATCTTGAATAAGTTTTATAAGTTAGATCAAAATTGATCACTTTTAGCACTGAGGATGATTTAACATTGTAAGGTTTTACTCATTAAACAATTGTTTTAATTTACCCCTTTACTTTTAACATTTAATTAATCACGTACACATTTAACGACTTAGTTATTAATAATGTTGATGAGCTCATGATCACAAGGCTGTATGAAAGTTAGAAATTGCCTTCTCTTATTTTAAAATGATGAAAACACACCATAACCATTTAATCTTCTTTGAAAGTTAATTTATTGATGTTAGCAACAATTGAATTCATTGAATAAGCTAAATAAATTCATTACAGCATTCATTTTCACCACCATCAGTACAACAAAGGCAGAACTAAGGCGGTTACGATGAAAGTGCCCTTGTTATTTCTCACGGCTGTTGATTAATTTGAATTGGAACATTTTAATTGTATATTGATTAATTTTAACCTGAAAGTTTGTGTATAATAGATAAAAATCACACATCTCGATCACTAAATATATCGAGTGACATGCCTGTTAATTTTCTCATTAAAATGCTAGTGTTTCTTTAAATAACAACCATACCAGAATTTCAAATAACATTTTCAAACCTGTTAATTGTAAAATTGTTACTTTAAAATACTGACGATTATACTTTCTTAAGAAATGTAATAATCATGCACTTCAGGCCACCTGTCATTTTGTTTGTCAGGTTACTGTAACTACCTTTCTTTGAAATTTGAAAATTGAAACATGCTTTTTAATGAGCTAATGCAAATATTAACTGTCAATTTTAATCTTTGTTCTCCATTGATTTCATTATTTTACCATGTGCTTTGATGGTAGCTTCTTAAATCATGATCACGCATACCAGAAATAATGAATGTGTTACAGAACCTTAAAAAACAAAGTAAGGCTGCTCATTTTAGTTTGATCACAAAAAAAATGTTGTCACTAAGAAAGGTTACAGAAAAAAGAAAATTATTATCTTAAACTTCAAGTTTGTATATATTACTAGTAATTGGAATTTGGCAAGCGATTAACAATAATGTGTTTCATTTTAAATAAATTCTTGTTGCTTTAATTTTTACTTGTTGCTCAAAAAATCTTATAATTCAGGCAGAATGTTTAAGTATTTTTTTTACAAGTTATGACTCACATTGGCTTTGATTGAATAAAAAGACACATCCAGGATACAAGAAAAAAATCAGATCAAAACGACACGTTTGGAACATTTTCTTATGAAGAAACTTTTTCTTTCTTATGGCACTCCATTGTCCTAAAAATTTTATTTAACTAATAAAACATCTTCGAGTGAGTGAGAGCATTTGAATCAGTAATGCTGGTTGCCTTATCTAAGAAACAAAAAAGCAATCCTGTGTATGGCTAGAATAAAACATCACCAACAATCAATTTCTATTATATAGGTGGGGTAATCAGGTCTAGAGATTTGTGGAGTCTAGGTAAACGATCCATCATTATTGTGATTTAAGCTGACGAAAACAATCAAAACGTTTTTCATTTCCGCAAAGTAGACTTTGCGGAACGATACGATAACAACGGTAACAAATACCTTTAAACCAATTATTAAGTCAAGAACCATCTCATAAACGCCCTAAGTTAGTGAACAAGACCTACTCCGTAGTGTGATGTGTCTTCCCCTTCATATAAGTAATCCAAGCCACTGTGGCGACTGCCATATTGCATTCTATGTATTTATTTGGATGGATATACAAACCATGTTGGCACTCAAACCATATTTATGATCATAAGAAATATCTCAAGTCATAACACTGAAACGAAGCCCCGGGAACAACTACCCAGGGAATTTTTTCATGCACTCACAGTGTTTTGTACCAATGTCATTTTCGTGTATACCAATTCATAATGGCAGACCCGTCAACACTATACAGAAACGCAAAACTTTGAATCGTTGAAAATTCTTGCTCTTTGAGAAATAGGGCAAAAATTGGAATAAGATAAAGTAAAAGTAGAGTAAAATTATTATAAAATGCAATATTGTCCAAGAGAAACGATTTATCATTACTGTCTTCATTGATTAGCGAAAACGTCGCCAAAACGAAACGATCTTTTCCGCCAAACTTCCAGGCCTGGTAATTTTTTTGTTGTTGTTTCTATATTATTATTGAAATAATATTGATATAGAAATTTCCGAGTTGAGATTTTTAGTATGTATCAATATTTTCCATAAAAAATAGGGTGGGAAATGGGGATTAACAAAAAAGATTTACATTTTATTAACATAATAAATCAATCCCTAAATTCAATATCACCTACAGTTAAACATCATCAAGGCATTATATGACCTCTTTTCAAAAGTTTTGTATAGGGGTTGAGATCAGTATCAGTTGTGGTCAGGATTATCAAAATTATGGTTTAAGGGTTTGAAATGTAGGTAGAGCTTAATTTTTGGTAGGAAGGTCCATACCCAATGCACACTATGACATTGCACATTTAATATTTTCAGTCTTTACATTGCAACAAGAATTGACAGTAGAACGGGTGTCTCATTTTAAAGCTATTCAAAAGCTTTATCAAACTATGCATTAAAAATTGGAACACTCTGTCAGTAGATGGACCAACTTATCTGTCAACGCTCTGACCCAACTTTTAGTGGAGCATTGCATTTATACGGGATCATCATCATCATCATTCTCAACTTACGTCCGTTTTCCATGCTACCATGGGTAACACTTCTTCCAACACCCTCCTCACCTAATTAACAGAAGTTCTCAACTATCTCTAACGAGCCACTGTTGTACATAATTAATTCTGGAAATACTTCATTCTCTATAATCTCACCTTTGCAATGCTTGCATTCAAACTGAATGTACGCTCTTCCTTCCACCAATACTACTCCACTTTTTTAGTACCCAATGCTAACAAAAAATTCAGTTACTGACAACCCCTTTCCTGCAAACTCCACAAGGCCACTTTCCAACTACAAGGTCAGACTTGGCTGCAATGCTACTAATCATGACTTCAGACTTTTCACCCTTAGCCCTTTCTCTTCCAGTCTTTTTTTCCACTTTTCAACTTTTCAACTAATTCTTTCATCAACTCTGCTATGAGAACCAAATCATATGCATTCAATAACTCCCATGGACAACCTGTTCTGAACTCCATTGACAGGGCTTCTAAGACTAGAACAAACAACAAAGGACTAAGTACAGAACCCTGATGTACACCAACATTTACACTAAATTCATCACTAAGGGAATCGTTAATCCTGACACGACTTCTAGCATTCCTGTACATAAACTGTACCATCGTAACTAGCCACTCATCCACACCTCATTTTCTCATAGCCCACCAAATAACTTTACGTGGCACTCTATCAAAAGCTTTCTCTAAATCTCTTTCTCTAAAAAAGGCAAAATAGAGATTCTTTCTCTTTCCTAAATACTTTTCCTGAAGCTGTCTGAGTAAAAATATTGCATCTGTAGTGTCACGCCCTGGAACAAAACCAAATTGCATCTTATCTATATCAATTCTTTCTCTAAGTAACTTATCAATCACTCTTTCAATAACTTTCATTACTTGAACAACCAACTTCAAACCTCTATAGTTACCTCTTTCTAATGCATCACCCTTGCCCTTGAAACAATTCACTATTACACTTGACTGCCACTTACTCGGAATAGCACCATCTTTTATAATCTGATTAGCAAGACTTGTAATAAGCTCATCTCTGCAACAATACCTGATACTCCTGCAGTCTTGCCAATCTTCAATTTTCTAATAGCCTTCACTACCCATTCTGTCTTGATCTGCATAGCTGGCCTTTCTACAACATCATCATCAGACAAACTATCCTCATCCCAATCAAACTCAGTGTTAAGCAACCTCTGATAATAATTCTTCCAAGCTACCCTTTTCTCTTCCTTTGTGCTAGCCAAAACACCTTCCTCATTATGTATACACTTCTCACCTACAACATCTTGATTAGTCATCTTCATTTGCTTTGCTATATTGAATACCTCATTGCGCTGGTCTTTCCTTCTTAACACATCTGCAAATCTGTTTTTCTCTGCTTCTGATTTTGCCTTATACACTGCTCAATGCTTAGCTTCTAAGTAAATATTTTTACTACCACCTGACTTCCACTCTTTCCAAAGTTTCCTCTTTTCCTTTATATACTGGTTAACCTTATTATTCCACCACCAGGTCTGTCTCAGTCTTGGTCATGAATATTTGCACCCGCGTGCGGTTGTACGTACGCCTACACTAATACAGGTGTGCGATCAGTATCGCACGCCTAGCCTATGATTTTGGCGTGCAATTATTACATTCAGGAGAGCAGCAGCGCGGAGTTTTTGAAGCATTGTTTTTTACTTTTTATTTGCTTCTTTTTCGTTTGTTGACATATTTATTTCAGCAACAAAATGTTTACAAACCATGTTCACAACAAGCTGCCATATTGAATGAAGCATGTGAAAAATGAATAACCAACTTTCATCCAGACCCCAAACAACCAATAGTAGTAGTAAATGCAGGCTTCTCCTTTTGAGGTACGCGATCGCGTTCCTACGCCCTATCGTGTACCTAAATTACGTGAGGTACGTGAAGAACAGAGTACCTCCGTTAACAGATTACTTTTAGATCTAAGAATTATTAAATAATCCTGGCCCTTTTAATCCATAAGCAAGTCTATTCATAGCCAACCTCCCCATCCTAGCTAATTCACCGACTTCTGACTTAGTTAAAAGAACTTTGTGGACATAAATATCTTTTGCCTGGCCCCTTTGTTGTTGATAACCAGGTCTTACCAAGAAATCCAGCCATGCGGTTCTTAACTAATGCGGAGGTGAACGCCGACGCAGCACGGATGAAGCAAGTCTGCAAATATGCATTTACAGGCGGAATAGACATTTTATCATGGATTTAATGGATGCAAGTGTTATTTAAACAACTTTAAAAACGAAACCCACGTGCTGTTGTCTCTATAAATATACACAGTTTTTGTATATATTTTTAACAAACTTAAAGATTATTTATACATCGCTGTCTGTTTCATAACTATCACTACTTTCGTTACTCTCTTCGTTGTCGCTGTTGCGTGTATCGTGATCCATACTTGTTACTAGAACATGTGTCTCCATGCTGACAAACCTCCTCTTCTGCATGTATGAATCGACTGCGCTGTTCAAAATTTCTTCTTTCTTTCCATCACTCCACATAATACTTTCTTTTTTCCAAGATAAGAATGTAGATACTTCTCTGTTTTCTCTGTTTGTATTTTTTGTTTTTTTTGAAGCAGAGGCCATCTTTCAATGAATGTCGCATGTAGCTAATTTTACTGTGATTTTTAAATAAAGATGAACGCTCCCCCGTGGATACATAGAACGTTGTTCGTTCGATTGAACGTTCAATAAGTCACTAACTAAAATTATTCAAGCAGCAGAAAAATTGCGGTGCCTTTCGATTCGTAACAATGATCGACAAGAATGTATATCGTATTAAAAAGAAGTCTAGAAGTTCTCTCTCCCACACGACACAACAGGCAATAAGTAAGCCCTGCCCTCGCTTTTGTGAGAAGAAATGTTCCGCGAAGACTCTCAATTGAGTTTCCTGTACAGTTCTGCTTTGCATTAAACTGTGCCTGTGACAAGCAATTTTGAAGTGTGTCACCGGCGACTTCTGCGATATTCAACTTCATAATGCCCTGACCTTTGTCATCGTCTTAAGAAGATCAATACAAGGGTAATGAATAAAGTTTTTGCCAGATGAAAAACAAAAAAAATATTGTCGACGCAATGCCGACGCAAAACATTTGAAATGTATCTCACGTCAGCAATTTTAATGAAGGTGGGTATTTAATAGAAATACATTTTAGAGATACATTTTAACGCGGAAGAACAATTATGTATTGGGTAAAGTTTGGGTAAGGGATTACTCTAAAATAGCTCAGTACTGCTTGGCGGGTGTACGAAGTAGAACGAGGCGTGTGATAAAGAGCACGCCCGAATTTCACATGGCGTGTGCGGAGGAGTGCGCATGCGATCGCACGCCATTCATGACCAAGACTGCTGTCTATATCTAGGTGGTCATTTTGTTCACCCACAGGTATCATCAGAAGCTTCTAGAAGACAATTCTTCAAAGTAGTCTAAGTACTTTCAACATTGTCACTATCACATTGACCATTTTGGGCTAACTGCTGAACTTTTGCACTAAATTGTCTTGCTGGAATATCTTCCTTCAGCTTCCAGACTTTACGACGGAGCCTGTACTTTCCCTTTGCTTTTTAACACTCTTCAAGATAATATCACTAACCAGCAACCTATGCTGGGAAACACACTCTACCCCCATATAACTTTCACGTCCTTCACCACTTTCTTGTCCGACTTTCTAACCAGACTCAAGCAATCTCTCCCCTTCCTTATTTCTGCTCCCAAGTTCATAGCCTCCATGCACACCTCTATAACCTTCAGATGACTTCCCAACATGACCGTTAAAGTCGCCGCCCACCATGACAAGTTACATAAAACTTATCTTTATCTTCCTCACTGAGTCCACACTGTGGAGCATAAACTGACAGAAAAGTGACAATCCTATTACCTATCAAAAACTTTATCACTATAATACAACTATTAACACGCATAACATCTATTACTTTTTCTACCCACTTCTCTGCAACGAATATGCCAACTCCTCCATATCCATCACTATTACCAATCCAAAAAAGCTTATACCTTGCCCTCCTACCTTCCACAAATCTCACTGAAGCTCCTCTCCACCTGATTTCCTGAATACAACACATATCAACAGATCTACGTTCTAACATTTCAACTACTTCACCTGCTCTACCTGATGGATGATTAGGCATTAAAAGTTGGGCCGGTATTAAAATATAGCAAATTTAAGGCCATTTTCTGTATGTTTGTTTTAGCTTTAAAAAAATCTTTGCAACTATGCGATCTGTTGAGAGCTTAATTAAGGGAGGTATCCTCTAATTAGACTATCATAGCCTAATTTACAGATCTTAATCATACTATTCTCGCAGTTATTGCTGTCTGTCTTAAACTGTTTACTGAATATTTTTCCACAATAAAGATTCACCACATTTTTACATTTTTGCAACAAGTGAGAATGCTGAGTCTTAAGTTTTTTGTTTATTGTTTTAACAAGTACCTTTCTCTGCTACGAGGAGAGGGGATGACAAGTCTCACTCATGAAAAAAGCCAGTAAAGTGAAACTGATGTCAATTTAGGGTGCAGTTTTAATTTCATTTCATATTTTTTTTTATATTTTAGATATCAAAGATCAACTGAAGCAGATAGAAAAATCTGTTGTCAACAAAGAGCCTCGCTACTTGTCCCGTGTTTTGAGATCTCTGGGATCAACTAGAAAAAAGTTAAATGAAACTATCCTATCAAATCTTCTGTCTTCGTTTTCTCAATCTGGTAAATAATTTTGCTACTAATACAATCATCTAGTAATATGACTATTTTTTGGCACTTTCCTTTATTTTACTGTACAGTACAATAAAACAACCTTGTTGTGTATGCTTTATAGTACAAGCATTTTTGTTTATTTATTTACTTATTCAAGATGTTTATAGTTTATTTTTTTTGTCTGCAGCAAATAGGAAAAATATTTTGTGTGGCTACCAAGAATACTAACAACTTGACAATTAAGAACTATCAAATTGAAATTGATAACGGATTAACAACTTTCAAATCTAATTAATTCTAACTGTGATGATCAACAAAGTTTTTACTCATTTTACACTTCTCCTAAAGATAAAATAATAAAGTTCTTTTAATCATTATAACATGTTCTAGACTATCTTGAAGTTTTTCAAAAGATCAAACCAAGGAAAAGTGAAAAAATAGTCTCTAATCAATGTGTGGAATGTGTTTTGCAGTTATCTTTCTTTTATCAGCAGTTTTGTTAACGTTTTAGGAACTAAAGCTGCCCTAGCTGAATTTATTATAAGACAACCAGACACAAGTGAGGAAAAGTTATCAACAGGAAAGAAGTCCTTTGTTCAACTGCTTCCCGAAATTGATGCATACATTCATTTGCTATGTATTGTATATTTGATTGATACCAAATCATATGAGAAGGTTAGTGTTTTAAGTGAAGTAGAACTACTTCATGTATCGCTAACACACTGCTTGGCAGTAAGCGGGATTTTATCCATGGACCCAGAACTGAGAGATGCAGATAAGCAATATGTGTATATGTATTTGAGTTGCAATAAAGAAAGTAACTATACTGCAATTTAATTACACTAATATACTCAACTTTTTGGAGGTCTTATCAGGTAACTATTATCAGTAAGAAAAGACAGACGTGAAATGATAAACCTTCATCTGCAACGAAACCTCAACAATGTCAAACCTGAGAATTACATTAAAGCATCTCTAAATTTCTGTTAATTGTTTTCTTTTTTCCACAACATGACTTGATGTATGCTGGATAAGTAGCAGAAATTTCAAAATTGAAATACCACTGCATATTTTACAAATCATTACCTTGTTGTGTATTTTATATTATATATCATACACCAGTCATGTTTCAAAATACATAAACAAGGTTAAAGTTTGCAATAAAAATTTACACTTATAAAAAGAATGACCAAGTTTTGTTTGAAATTAGTCCGTTATGAATTTCCTGCGCCTATTTTGGTTAAATTGTATTTTTTGTTAGGACTAAAAATAGTTATCATCAGTTAAGCCTTGTCTTTCGTCTAGTACAAATAGTTTGTGTTATAGGCTATATCTTGTGCAGACAATTTGACACAAAAGGTGGCTTGTCATAATAGAAGAACACTGGATCCGTTATCTGCTGTCTGTTATTTTTACTATGCACGTGCATATGAACTACTAGACAGACTGAAGGATATTCGCCCGTAAGTAGAAATTTTACTCAGCATTAATTTTAGTTTTAAAAAGATACAATAGGTTAAAGTCCAGTTAAAGATAATATGTGATTGAAAGGGCTGAGAAAACTGTTTTTTCAGGAATTTTTCATGAAATCTTTTACTAGACACTATGTATTACCCCAACAACACATTTGCCTAACGCTACGTACCAAAATGTATAGAAATTTTGTGGCTTGAAATTTATTTTTGAAGTTAATTTTTTTGTATTTCATATAGTAAAGGAAGTAAAAATTAACTTGACATTGGTTCGGTACTCCGAGTTTCGTGTTATACACTCATCAGCCAAATTATACAAGTGAAAAAAGTAAACAAGAAAATTCGTATCTATTTATTTGACAAGATAAATTCCTAAGAGACATCATTAAATGCGTGGTGTTATAAACATGTGAATAGATAATTGGCTAAGTAATTATCAGTCCTTAGATTTATAATTAGCCAAAAGAAACTTATTTGTGTGACGACATTTAGCAATGAGTTCACTGCGTTTGTTTAAAAGCTCACTTTTGTCTTTGTAAAAGAGGATTTCAAATTTTTCTTGAAGACAAAGAGGACAATTTCGTGAATTGTTAGTGTAGCTTTGTACTTGCTTGATGGTCGACCATTTGAGCGTCGGGGTGACATTGCTTTTCTCTTTCAAGTCCCAAACGTATGATGAAAGTGACGTGCTGTTCTTGTACTTTTTGTTGCTAAAAGACTGTTTGTGGCCATTGAATCTTGTCTTAAACGATTTCTCAGTCAGACCAATGTAGACTTTCTTTTGGTGAGCGGGTGCTGTAACTTCGCATTTGTATATGACAGACGTCACTTGGCAGTTTCCTTCCAATGGACATTCGGGTTTTCTTCTGCAATTGCAGCTTGCTGTAACTGGTGTGACGGATTTCGAGACTTTCGAATTATGCGATTTGATGATGGTGGCCATGTTTTCCATGCAGCTGTAGCTGACCTTTACGTTGTTTTTGTTGAACAGCTTCTTCAGGTGTCCGGAATGGAAGTGTTTGTTGATAAGAGATAAGAACTTCCTCGCTACGTTTGTTGATACATTTTTATTGTACGGGGGGTTAAACCATATTACATTTCTCGTACGTTTCATCTTCCTTCTTCGGGTTTTCTTTTTCGTAAACGTCAGATTGATGTTCTTATATCCGCTTTTTTTCAATGAATCTTCGTAGTCGACTTTCGCTTTCTCGAAAATTGCTTCATTTGAAGAGTTTTTAGATAAACGATCAGCTATTGCAATTGGCAACTGCTTTAGTATCTGTTGTGGATGATTTGAAGAAGTGTGTATGTACTGCATGGTGTCGTTTGGTTTTTTGTAAGGTTGGTATGTGCCGTGTTTCAAGTTGAAGGTTACGTCAAGAAAGTCTACAGAATAGAGCCCTGTGACTATATCTATCTGGAATCCTATCGATTTGAACAGTTTTATAATGTCTTTTCTCATCTTATATGTCTTATATGTATTTCATATATAATAATTAGTTGACAATGTGCTTCATTTCTGTTTTTTGTGTAATTGCTGACTAAATCAAGCAAGTTTTGATTTTTTTTAATATGCTGCCATTTTTAAATAAAACTTCAGGTCATGCAATTTTAAATATTATTTTTTGAGAAATTCCTAATACTGAGATGCTGAAGAGACCTTTATCGTTACAGTATCATAAATTATTATTATAAATTATTATCATTATTATCCTTATTTATATTAGTTTTTTACATGCAAGATTAAGAACAGCAACATTGCGACATGACAACGATGGACAGGTCAGGAATATTTTAATATTACTAATGAATAGTATGTATTCATTAATACCTGTATTCTTTCTGTTTGTGCGCAAGGAAAAAGCTGTGCTACAGAAACTTGAAATGTGATACATATTAGAAGAGCGAACCCATGGATTTCTCACTGCCCGACAACTAGTCTGTATTATAATGCTTGCTGTCTTTTCCTGAGCCAAAGATAGTAGCTACAAGACATGTCAAATTAATACATAAATAAGAATTTTCTAAAAATATATTCCTGAACAAATTTTTTTTTATTCAATTTTCCAAAATTCATACTATGGACAAATTATCATGCATCCCCTCTCACTTATTTATTCATAGTTCAAGTAGGCAGATAACTATGTGAGAACATCATCAGATTATTGCTCTCACATAGACCCGAAATTAAATTTTTCAAGGAAAAACAAAAAAAAATGATTTTGCCTATTTTTCTCTAAACAAAAACCAATTGCTACACATGGTAAAGCACTTTGTGCAAAAGCTTGATTAATCTTTCATAGCTGATTTTGCCTATTCCTAACGGAAACAAACTGGAATTTTTTGCTTATGTCAGCAATTTTTACTTCCTTTCTAGAATTTTACCCTTCAGTGTCTGATAGAGAAATAAGTTTTCAAAAATATCTTGGAGTTTTGACATATCCCAAATAACAAAATGGCAAAAGACACTTTGAAATTTAATTTTTTCCAATTTTTTGGTAAAATATGAAAAGTTCAGGTTAGTCACATGTCAAAACTCTGTACAATGACTCATCATCATCATCGTCATCATCATTTTCTTAATGAAAATAGTTTTGTTGTAAGTTTTAATCATAATGACCCTACATATTTTGATTATATATTATTATATTATATTATATTATTATTAGATTATTATATTATATATTATTCATATTTTACTGATTATGAGGTTTTTAAAGAAATTTATGGTGTAATTTTGAGTAATAGCCAATACCTGAATCTGAAAAGTGTGGGAGACTGGCAAAAATTTGGCAAACCGATGTCTAATAGATTAGATAATAGATTGGATTTAGTACTGTTAAATTAGCATGTCTGTGAAATAGGAAAGAGTCTAACATCTGATGAATTTTGTTTTTTTAGGTTATGCTGTTAAATTTGTTAATGAGAAACTACATCCATTACAACTTGTATGACCAGGTAAACTGTTATTAAGTCATGTAAGCCATCATCAAAAGCAACTTACAGGACCTTTAATCTATATTGTATATAAAATAATACAAAATATAAAAAAAACATTGGACGTCCCTTTAACTAACCAGATAAAATATATTTTTTTTGAGAAAAGAATCTATGATTCTCCAATGACGTGTCCACCATTTGAATATTTCACATTTTACGTGTTTATAGGCTGAAAAACTAGCATCTAAATCAACATTTCCAGAATCTGCATCAAATAATGACTGGGCAAGATATCTTTATTACATGGGTAGGTCAAAATTTATGTGTAATTTGTGTTAGTAATTTTGCAACTACAAGGCGTGACAATAATAACATAAGTAATCCCAAAATTAAGGCAAGAATTAAGTTGTACGCCTAAATTTGCATTTGGTAGATAGACTTTTCAGAGAATTTCCACAAGATTTATTGAAACTATCATTACGTGATAAATCATTGGTTGACTAAATATTGCAATGCTCACGGGATGTCTGCCTGTAGTGGGACTAGTTGTTCTTGAAAACCTTATATCTATCAATCTGTGAGAACCTTGAAATCATTTTAAACGAGTTTCTGTCTATGATACATAATTTATTTAATTTTTTGGTGTTTCCAGTGTACAGCCTTTTAAATACTTTTCCATACGTTTGAATGTTAAGCATGCCATTCCTGATTTAACTTCCAACCCCTCTTTAAGGATTTGGGAGTCAAACGACCTCATTTAAAAGGAGCAAGATGGTTTAAAAGAGTGAGAAGTGACCCCCTTACAAACTTTTCCACTTTTGTTTACAGTCACTACTTACACTATCTTCTTGAACCTTGAAATACGCCAAAAGTTTTGAGTAGCATATCTAATACAAATATCTTTGCATTAGATATGCTTAATATGTACTTAACTTTAACAAAGCTCTGCATAATCCAGTCGCAGGCATCTTTCTTCCAACGTCATTTTAACGTCATGTTTTACTGTTTCTACTGTCTGTTTCAGGTCTCATTAAAGCCATCCAGTTGGATTATTCAGAAGCTCACAAAAACCTAATGAATGCAGTGCGTAAAGCACCTCAACATGTAGCCATTGGTTTTAAACAGCATGTAAGTACACACACTCATAGTGATATTGGCACAGAAATTTAAGAGGTCTTTTAGGAAGTATGCCTGACGCATGCCTGACCTCTGTGTAAAATGGAAGGAGCGTTTAAGTCCAGTGAAGTTATCTCATTACCAGTATTCTTGTGTTTTTAAAATTTCAGGTCAACCGATTGGCTATTGTGGTTCAGTTGCTACTTGGTGAAATTCCTGACCGCAAGACATTCAGAGAAGCCATTTTGAAGAAAACACTTGTCCCATATTATAGTCTCACACAAGGTATTGTTCATTTAATTTGGATGGACAAATTATGCTGAAAAATCTTATTACATGTCTGGCTGACTGCTTGCCTGCCTTCTAGCCTGTCTGTTTGCCTGGAATGCGCAAATGCAGTTGTGTTTATTTTTCTTTAATTGAAAAGCAAATAATAAATTTAACAAAGTGTAAAGTCTGACATATTTGTCCAACTATTATACGCTGGGTAAGAAGCAAAGCCTAATGTACTTCATCTTCCAGAATATCCTTTTTTCACACCTTTTATTGCAAGAATGATAGTCGTATTATAAACATAAAGATTACCATGCTGTGCATAGGTCTATTTTTTTTTGTGGTTCTTGGATTTATATCACACTACCTACTACCAGTCTCCATATTGATTGTCGTTCCAAATAATATGTGAATTAGCTGCTAGAATTTGGTTTTTAAATTAGCCGCCTGCCCTGCATAAAATAGCAAGAACGCATACAATATTTTCTTTGATTTAGTAATCTTCAACTATTTTTCATTTAAGCGGTGAGAACTGGCAATCTTTCCATGTTCAACATGGTGGTTGAGCAATACAAAGAGAAATTTCTTGCAGAAAAGACGTACACGTTAATTATTAGGTATAATTTTGCTTGAATTGTTCTCCTTTCCAATCTTGTTTCTGTGATTTTGATTCAAAATTACTACCTTTTCCTAGTATGTATTGATTACTGCAAATTTTTATTATTCGCGTTAATTGAAAATGCCTTATTAAAGTGTGACGTGAATATCTATGACGTTAATTTAAAACCCAAAATAAGAATTTAAAAAAATCTACTTTTCTAGCAACCGCAAAATGCTCAACAAACACGCATACTTTATTCTCCTTCTATTTCACTGACGCAAAAAAAATTATCCTATGATGTGATTAAGGCAAGCTGCAGGGCATCTGACATTGTAAGTGTTTTGATGAAAACAAAAAAAACCGATTGTTAGTGAACCAATTCTCAAAAAAAAAAAAATAAATAAATAAACATATTTCCGGATTCGCGTTATTTTAAAGCTTTTTGTATATCAGTTCAGCGATTATATCGCGTTAGTTCGCCCGTCTTTTTAATACCTCATTGCGTGCGTCTCGCTACTTGCGCTACCATTTTGCATGACAGACAGACAGATAGACGTATACGTGAATTATAATAAAGATGTTTAAGTGTAAAAATACGAGATTTGTTGACTTGAGATTGACATGGAGGATTGGATCTATGATTGTAGTTCTGTGAAATTAATTTCAAGCATATTCGCATTTTAGCTAGCTGAAGATTGTGCGTTTGTTGACAAATGCCAAACATTGTTTAAAGCCATTAAAGTGTCGTATATTTTTTGTCAACAAATAAATAGTACTTAGTGTAACAAAAATAACATAAGTGCAAATAAAATTTTATTTTTTGTTTACATAGATTACGTCATAATGTGATCAAGACAGGCGTTCGAATGATTAGTTTATCGTATTCTCGAATCTCGTTAAATGATATTGCGCAGAAGCTGAGTCTTGATTCTGCTGACGATGCGGAATTTATCGTCAGTAAGGTAAGCTTTTACTTTCTGCTTGTTTCACTGATACAAAAAATGAGTCTATTTAGCCTCGTTTAATGCAGTATTTTTGCAGATACCGGTTGGTATAAACAGTTACATGCTACGAGTTTTCATAAGCACAGGTCTGTGTTGAGAAATGGTATTTTTGTTGTTTTCCAAACCGTACAAACATGTCTGGCGATAGGAGGAAAATAATTTAGTGTTAGTTTGGCAACTTTAGAACGTTAATTAGTTTACCCTTCGTTGCTTTGTCTATTTATTATATTTTTTCCAGTTTTTTTATCAGTAATGATTTTTAACTGAAAAAACGTTCTAGGTCAGACTTGTAGTTGATTCCTGACAAGTTTTTTTGAGCGTGTTTAATGTCAGACACCCATTTGTTTATGTATTTATTTATTAATCTAATCTCCTCCACTTTCGAGTCTGCGTCTTCGTGGCAACATCGTCGCCTCTCTACTGTCCACTCGAAGTGAGTAGACCTGTTGATATTCGGCGTGATTAGTCGCCATGAGTAATAACGTGGAAAAACGTAAAGCATTGTAAAAATGTTAAGTAGAAAGGAGACTTTAAATTTATTATTTTGTTTGTCTTCTGCCTTAATCTCGGTGACATGCTGAGAAGATTAGGATGGAAAGAAATCTATTTTTAAAAAACGTCAACAACATCCAAATGTATAGACTTTACGTTAAAGAAGACAAGGGCGGGATTGAATTCTTGTTTTGTGTGGAGTTAGTTTCTTTTAACAAGGTTGGCAAGCATCCCTATTGTTTTTAACAAGGTTGGCAACTAATCCTACTACCCCTAGCGAAACAATCTGTTTTGGACAACAACAAAACCTTGATCTTATTAAATCCCTTTGATTTCGAAAACAAATCCGTTTTGGAAAAGATAGAGTTATATAATTAATTTTTAGTTTGTCCAAACATTTTCAGGCTATCAGAGATGGAGTCATTGATGCTTCGATCGATCACGAGCAAAAGTGTGTGCAGTCCAAGGTACATATCTAACCCTACATCTTAACTCCTAATCTCTGTAAAAATGTTATAATGGGTACCACGACACACCCTCATTTACGTTGCCGCCATGCGCTAGGCTGAACGAAGTTATCTTTTAGGGACACTTAATCATTAGTAATCCTAAATAATCCCATTGGAGTATGTACACGGGCTTCAGCAAACGTGGACCGTGTTGCTCGTCTCGGTATGATACGACTGAATGTTTTAAAACTAGCTTATTGTGTATATCTTATCGCTTATTTGATGCTGAAGTTTTCTTCAAAATGAAGCACTGCGTTGGTTTTTGGCAGCCCGAGGGCGGTTCGTCATTAGTTCAGTTAGGGCACGATATTTTCCCCCATATTATTCCAATTTTTTTGTATGGAGTTGAATTTTGCTGCGCAGCTACGGTGCCATTTTATCGGTATTCTTTTGATTAGGGAGATCATTTTCAATATTCGATATAATTTGTTCTCCATTAAAAACGAGCCGTGATGTGGTAATCAGCATATTTGGTTTGTAATCACTTAAGTTTGAATCCCATTTAAAGCATTCGTCTGATCTACTTGACTTGTAGACAAGCAATTCCATTACTTACAAGGCAGGTACCGTAGCATCAGAGGGGAGGGAAAGCCAAAAGATAGGTTCCTCATAATGTGAAACTAACCGTTACTATTACCTTTAACATAAATGGCCTGTTTTCGATATGTCGAATCCTTGGTGTCGCGAAAAAATGCTTTCTTCATCATTTCGCTATCTATGCCCTGGTTGTTCTTAGAATAGGTTTATAAACTTTTTTTAAATCAGCGTTGCAACGCAATAGAAATTATGTTTTGTTTTTCGTCAGCGTAAAAAAAGGCCTCGTCTGGACTTTCACGCTTAATGGGGCGCTAAAACTACAATAAATACAATTCTTCGGTTGAAATAGGTGGTATGTTCTTACCGAAGCTACTCCGGGTCTTTCTGGTGTTACACACAAATTTTGAAACAGGCAATTAAAACTCAGAAAACGCTACCATATTCGATGTAATAAAAATTGTATATGTTGGACGCCGACAGAGAATGAATTTTGCGAAGTTAGTAAGTTCTATTATTTCGCGAAAAAAAGTATTTTTTTATAATTTTTGCCTTTTTAGAAGGCTTTCCTGTGGGAGACATAAACTACTGAAGGCAAAATTCGCATACCTGTTATTTAAGTGCTAGGTGTATTAAAAGGAAAAACAATTAGTAAATCACTTTTTAAAAAGAAGAACGTGTAATTTAGCGAGAATTAATTTTAGAAAACTTGGCTATAGCGAGTTTTCCAATAACCCTTGCGGCAACTAAGTTTTCGCAAAGTTGGCAAAAATTCGCGAAATTCCAATGAGGATTAATTTCCTTGAGTGCGTTTAACACCAACGCAGTATCTAAAACACTTGTAATTTCACAGTGGTCCAGGATGTCATTCGTCCATTGTGTGCATGTCGAAATTATAAGTCTTCAAGGAAAGGGGAGAGGGAGAGAAATATTGAAGACGCAGCTAAAAGCTATCGAAAAGATTAAATCATTAAACTCCAGAGAAAGAAAAAGTTTGATTAACACGGATTGGTTATCAAGATGAGTTTAATCACATTAAGCATGTTGACGCGTGCGTCAGATACAGCAAGATTGATGTTGCCATGGTTGCATTATAACCTAGTTACCTATTACTCGATATAATTGAACTGCTTGAGTTTATTCGACTTTTGAAAATTACTTTCAGACATAATCTTTTAAATGTTTTTTTTTTCATTAGTTCTTGTAATCCTTGTTAAGCCTCAGGCATTATAAAGCAATTCTTTGAATGTGATTTCAATCACGTGGTGTTAGTTTCTCAAACTATAGGCGTTCTCTCGTTCTGTTTTGTCACCCTGTGCACATTATTTTACGTCATTTTGTCAACAAATTCGACTTTGTTTGCCTTTCGTTGTTGATATTTGGCAGGATTGATAGTGCGTGGTAAAATGCAAACTAACAGGCTTAAAGTTCTCTTCCAAATGGCTGGAGCCGCCAGAGGTCAATACTCGCTGGCACTAGTAAAGATGGCGCTTATTTTTGCACATCTACGATGACTAATCTGTTTGTATAAATAGTGATTTCGAGCAAGATCAGGGACACAATAGATTTGATCCTTCTTCATACTTGAAATAGTTTTGTCATGGTGATATTGTTACTCCTGTAAAGCCAGTATCATAACAAACGTCATAGGGCTTAGCATTTGTAAGTTAATTAATTGAAAGCGGTTTATCCTTAGCTTGTCCGTTATATTTCCTTGTAATGGTTATTTGTGATTATCTCCGTTTATTTCTGGAATTACCATCGTCCTCTGTTTTACTTTTCCGAGATAATGTCTTTTTACGGAGAAAGTTGACTAATTACTTACTTTTGTTGTTGTTTTTTTGGAAGTTTTATATTTCAAAAGCGGCTTGTGGTCAACCTTTCTGCCGGAAATCAGAATAGTGTGATGTAAAATATAGTGAATAGTATACCTATTCAGTGAAGTGTCTTTATCAAAAGCCGACGGATAGACTTTTGTTCGCTTTTTCGGCGGTCCTTAGTTTACACATACATTCTATTATAAATTCGTGCACCACGCCTGCTTGTTAGAGACTATTATTCGCTTAATCTTCTTAGCCTCGTCATTGCTTGTGGTAAATTTGTTATTCAAAACATACTGTATTTTTTGTGGTCAATCAATTTGGTTCATTTTTTGTATCTATCTCACTCTGAATTCTTTTAACTTTCATGTTAACGAGTTGTTATCAATACTCCTCTACGCAGGGTGTTTCCAATTAACTTGCTGAAAGGCGAGAGAGTAAAGTTTGTGTGTTGAATAAAAAATCTCCCCACCCCTAATTAACCGTTGGCATAATCACTGTCATAAAGAATTTGTCGGTTCTTTTCGGAGTTTGATAGCGCTAAATTTCGTGTTTCGTCGGTGTGATGGTGATGTTAACCGTCAGTTATCATCTACATGATCGAATTATAGAATTTCCGTTAGACTTTCCCCCGCATATTCTTTGTTGTTTGCGTTATTTTGGTCTGATAACAACCTGATTAATTAGTCGTGAGAAGTATTATTAACTATCAAGTATATGTTGGAACCCTACGTTGGTGTATTACTGCACTAAAAGCATCTATTTTTATGAGAGAATGTTCAACAAAACATCCCTAGCTTAAATTTTTCAGCATTACAGCAAAAAACATCCGGAGTTCACAGCATGTTGTTGCTTTCGTGCTGTGTTCACTTGGAAAATCTCGTACGACATTAATTTTATTAAGGTATATTTAAAACCCTTACATCAGAATTGTTCTTAATAATTTTGAACTACCCTATAGCCCGTGAATAAATCCACGGGTTCGCCCGTCCCTTACATACTGCATTTCGTGTGTCTCGATACTGCGGTTACTATTTTGGCGAGACACGGCTATTATTACAGAGAAATATAAGATGGCTGCAAATATTTCGCGTATTCCAACAACATTTAACAGCGCTGTGATTCGTTTTAGGAAACTGTGGATGTGTACTCGACCAGTGAGCCTCAACATGCTTTTCATCAGAGAATAAGTTTTTCACTTGACATCTACAATCAGTCAGTCAAGGTAGGTTGCTATCTAAAGCCTCGTTACGATTCCACAAATTAAACAAGTTATTTTGTTTTTGTTTTATACAAGGAAGTGAGTGTTATGTGCGATGATATTAAGATTTTTTGCTGTGGAAACACGTTTTATTTTGTACCGTTGTGGATTACTGGTAAAGCAGGAATTTATGTCGTAACCAATGTTTTAGTTGGCGTTTAATCTTGAAACTAAAGTACTTTTCTTTACCGTTTGATATTAAAACGATTATAAAATTTAGGCGATGAGATATCCTGCTAAGTCTTACAACAAAGATTTAGAGTCATTAGAGGTAAGTTCGTTAATATTTCGCTCGTTAGGGCAGTTGTTTGGGCAGTCGGTCGGTCATTCGGGTTTTTATTTTGTTTTGTTGTTTCACTAACAGACAGTTTTTAAATTACATTTCAAGTAGAAACAATTTAATTATGGCCTTGTTTAGGAACAACGCGAAAGGGAAAAACAAGATTTGGAATACGCGAAAGAAATCGCAGAAGACGATGAAGAATTTCCGTAACCTACCAACTAGTTTGTTAGTCAAAAAAATTGAGACAGATTTAATAGTGTTTTGTATTCCAACTGTTCTAAAATAACGCTATTTGAAGTCCACTTGATTTTTTTCTTCGCCCCACTTGTAATCATCTTCATTGTGGTTTAAAGAGGGAAAAGAAGAAGAACAAGCAAGACAAGTCAAAACCTTAGTGAGGTGTAAGAATTAATTAGTTGAAAACAAAGAACTTCCAAACCTACGTCCCTCTCTCGGTTTATTCTACATGCCTTGTTAAGATCATATCAAACTAGTTTTTTTTAACTAACGTCTGTTCAAGAGAATGGACAGGAGCTTATTCGAGGTTCATGCCCTTTCGAATTATAATTGATAAAATATTTTGTATAATTAAATCCAAGTTTGTTTTTAAGAAGTATTGTTTTGGCTCATTACTCGTTTGATCTTTATTCTTTTAACTTTGACCCCGTTTGAACTTCCCGTTAATGTTTACAACAGTTCCGTTTTGTTGAATATTGTGATCAACAATATGGCTGAGATGACAAAGAGTTCTTAAGTTGAGATGTAAAGAAATTAATATTTGGAGTGACAATAGCTGATGAAACCGTACGATTCTGACCTGCTTTGGATATAGCAATTTCAGACATTTTAATTCATTAAAATGAAAATTATTTAACATTAATTTGGAAATTGAGAACCAAAAAAAGTGTTTGTTTCTCAGCGAAATTAAGACAGGGTTCGAAAAATGACTTCGATTTTTTTGGTTTTTTGTTCTCCAAAGCAGTTGGTTTGGTTGGCCGAGTGAAATATAAGCGTACCGGGAATGTCTTTTGTCGCAACCTTTCGCCGCCACGAAAGTTTTTCCTTTTTGTAGAGTGTAAAACCCGTAGTTTAGGTACAAAACCATATTTTCTTTTGTTTACCATTTGACAGGAAACCCAATCACGGAAACACAATCTCTTCCATGGTACTACGCACTAATTTGTTTGTGTAGCAACGGCTATGTGTCCATTTAGATCACACTAATGTTAACATAACCCATCGCATAAAAAAGATTTTCAAGCTTATTCAATCAGAAATTTATCTGTGTGTAAACGCATGTTTTAAATGAAGATATAAAAACGTGGAAAGATAACTAAAAAGATAGGAATGGAAAAAAATTCTTCAAATTCGTCTGATTTTCTTCGATGTCTGAGATATGTTTCGTCATCAGACTTATGCGTTTTGGCGCCCGCGAACCATGTAGGTAACACGAAACTGACGCCATCAGGGGCAAGCTGATGATAATTTAAATATTTCGTATAATACATACATTATAAATGTTAACATTCTAGAATGAAAAGCATCGCTTTACGATATGATATATTTTACAAATTTTAAACTTTCCCGTATCAAGCTGACCTGTAACGGATAGTATTTGCAGGCAGGCAGGCAGGCAAAAACGATAGTTTTTTAAAAAATTAGGTCACGCCTATTTTTGTTTTTGTTGATTTCAACCAAGTAATCTCTGTAGGAGTCGAGCTTTCAAGTAAAAATTTTTAGTTAGGATCTTCAATGTTGTTCAATGTAGGAACTTTGTGGACATTAAGAGAATATACACTTAAAAGAAATCACACTATTAGAAGCTGACTTGTCGTCCTTCTTAAAAATAAAAAAACTTTTTTACTGGTTGTAAAAAATGCAAAATTTCCAATCAAATAACGGTGCCCTTCGAATGACATTCAGGTATTATACCTCTGGGTGATTGTTAGAGTGGATCAAAAATTGACGATTTCACTGAAACAAGAAACTTTATTTTGAATGACGAATAAAAGGCGAAAAGGGAATTAATTTATCTCTTGTATTTATATGCGCTGATGAAAGTTGACATGTGTCTAAACCATGTTTTTGAATAAATATCTCTGCTATAAATTGTCGAATTAAGAAACCTGTCAAGAAATTGTTCTAGTAAAATGACGTCAGAATTTAACTTTAACTGGCCGTTTACTTGGTTTCTTATGAAATAAAAACACGTGTAGAAAAATTTGTAAAAAATTATTAACAATTTTTTTGGGTATATTTTAGTACTTTTTTAACGTAATTAGTTGTATGACGAATTTCTATCCAGCCTCCTGCAATTTTGTTTTTAAAAATTTATCATAATTAACAGTCAAAGATTTTAATTACCCATCTTAATTAAATTACAGCGGCTGTACTAATCTATTCAAATTAACCCTACTTTTTACCATGTGTTAATTTGTCATCGAAACATTTCAGAACTTTTGAAGATTGCGCATCCATAAAGTTCCGCTGACCTATCTGAATTCGGCAGACTTATTGGTGTCATGTAAATATCTCACCGACAATGGCTGTAATAGGCTTATCATCACCACCTTGTCCGTCAAAATCTGCAAGTAAATGCAGTTTTCAGAACTATTTAAAAATAAATTGGTTGCAAGAAAGTCGTGACTTTTTTTCAAAATATTCATTCATTGAGAGTCTTTGAAGGGGTGGCGTGTATCTATTTTAGCGAGCACACTCTTTCTCAGTTAACCGTGTTGATTATTTATTTATCTCTCGTTGGTCAAGTTTCATACATGCGTGTGCGACAAACCTCTGATGGCATTCAAATCTAGCCTTTCGCTATATTTACTGAGCTGTGCTTGAGATATTCAGGAATTAAAAAGTTAAATAAATTTGAGTTAACATACTTTTCACCATTAATTGGCAACAGAATCTTAAAGAAGTCTCCCTTTCCCGAAACAATCTATTTTTTTGCATATATTCTTAAAAAAATAAATCTTATAAAGATTAGTCTTATTAGTATTATTTATTTGGATTAAGGTATTTATTATACAAACTTGAGATATTTATCATCATCCTCCTCAAAACGACCTCCCCTTTTTTGCAAGACAAAAACTCTAACAGAAGACGCAAAAGACGTCTACATAACAAGAATGAAAATTGAACGACGGTAAAGAATTTTCTTTTTTTCTAAGTTTAACATGTTTGTACAAACCGTAGTTGTAAGATTCAGTCTGCACATAGCATGAGTAAAATGACAGGCTTAACTCATCTCTATCACTTTTAGCTTAGACTTTCGTTTTTCTCAGACATCATGGATTTTATTTTTATTTTAATAAGACTTAATAATTTGTCGGAACTTTTTGTCGGATTTAAGATACGTTGTTTTATATTTTTCGGTGACCGACGTATTAAATTTTATAATAACGGATTGAAAATGTCGGATATTATTGAAAGTAATCGTGAGACGAAACCTACGGCTATAATTTGAAAATAATTTCTGAAAACTCTTGTTATGAATTGGCTGTAGAGAACTGCTTTGCCAACACAGGTGAAGAATATCTAATGGTGTTTGCAATTTTGTACTGCTTGAGACTTTAAATTATTTTAAAATACTATTTTGAATTATCAAGAGACAATTTGTCATTTTTATTTAAAAAATTGCATTCTCGTCCCAATAAAAATATTTTTTTACCTTAAAAAATGTGGAGAAGGGATGAAGAGAGCGCATCCATACATACTTTGATTATAATTACAAAGCTGGACAGTTAATTTCATTACATTTTTTAAATATCTAAATAATTATCTGTACAATAATTCTTTATCTAATTCCCAAAGGAGATTGCTACCAACGCTAACATAGAGAGTGTGACCATGCAACCAATACAATCTCACTTGATAAAAAGCTAAATCGGACAATCAAAACAGTCGCTGAAAACTGTCCAATATTCTCTCTTCGTAGCTGACATGTGCCTACATTATGTAACCGTTTTACCACTTATTGCGATTGATGTGACGATATGCACGTTTTTTGCGCAAGTAAGAATTTTATCCGGTGAAAAGCACTAAGTTAACCTCAACATCAACATGCCAAAATAATATTTCAACATAGACAAGTGGGACATTACATCATGAAACATTATAGTCAGCCATTCATAGGAAGTGCAAATTAAATCAGGCCAAATCTACACATCAACGAGAATAGGTTTATCATTTTAGGTTGCAAGTTCTGCAAAGTAAATATTACTAAAGAGTTACTGATTTTGATGAGAAATGGCGCGAAGGATTAAAATTTCTGTACATAATTATCATTTTTGCAAATTTGCATCACTCTTTTAATTTTACAATATGAGTCGTTGGATATGGCGGGAAAAAAATTGATGATGCAACTGACTGCGTAGATTTACACAAAGAAAAATTGCGAAGTCATAGGGTTGAGAAATGTGCTGATTTCTGCTTCGTATAAAAACATTGACATAAGCGAGGTACATGACGTGTTATTGTCTCGTCTACCCCAACGTTGTAATCTTTCAAGACAAAGTGGAAAATAACGTTTTTTTATTGGACGTTTTGCGTTAACGACACATATTTTTCTTTTAAATAAACGAAGAAAATGTTCATGTGTTATAAGCAAACAAAAAAACCACGAATACCAGGGGAAACTGTTTTTACAGGATCATTGATCTTATCTGCCAAACCAAAAATATTTGTTCATGTCAAGTTTCGACAAGAGAAAAATTTCCTTTGCGTGACGACGTGAAACAGGAAAGTGTTTGTTTCTGATATGGTAAGCAAGAGCATCCTTCAGTTTTGTGAAAACCATCCATACATTCGTGAAGATTTTAAACTGTAAGTGACATTTTGGACACGGGTTTTAACTTGGGGGCCACACAAAGTAGGATCTATGCTAGGGTTGCAGCGGCTTTTAGTTTTATACGGCTGTAGCCAAAATTCCATCTCGCATCGGTAGTAGAGCAATTATGAATCCTCTTACATAATGATAAATGCTTAGGAAATTAGTTTACTCGCTGGTTATCATATTTGTTTTTTCCTTCAATTCCTTTTCCCATTATGTCCATATTTGATATTGTCAAGACTAAAATCATCTCTAAAATACAACAAAACAAGAATAAATTGAAGAATGTGCGTAGGGCCGTTGCTAACACCTTTTTTAGGAGGGGGAAGGACGGGGGTTAAGATTTTGACCTCCTAAATTGTGTAAAAACCTATCATCTGCACAATTCTCTTTTCTATTAACTTTAAATTAAAGATTGAGGATTGAAAGACTATATTTCCATACTTCTATTGCCCAAATAAAAGCCGTGACTGATTTTCTAGCACAGACATTAAGATGACGCAAATTAAGTCTGATATCACATAGCGTGAAAATTATATTCTATGCAAACGATCTACATCTCTAACATTATCTTCTCTTGTCTATTTAAAACCACAACACTGAGAAACTAGAACTAATGTCTGTCAAGGATAATATTAATCGCCCTAATCTGATTAAAAAGAAAAAATTCTTTGGAGACATAAAGAATGTCCGATAAAATTAATAAAACCTAAGATGCCATCGGTAACCTTGCGAACAATACAGCCAGATTTTCTTGTAGACGTAGCTACGGAAAAAGCAAATAAAATCTAGGTTTTACGTAAGAAAGGTTTTCTTTAAGTTAACTCTAGCCTCATTCTTATTAAAAACGTTTTTTCGCAAGTGTACATGACTAAACTCGAATACGGCTAGCGCCCATTCTTTTAACGCCATGCTTAAATTAACGCCATTACGGTTGGCCCATATAAGAGGGCGGATAAGATAGTGGAGCAGTCAGGTAGTTCTAATTATACGGTACAACAGTCTTATCGCGTAATTCATTTACTTTTTTGTTTGTTTGTTTTATTATTATTGGTTGTATTTGTTTAGCTTTTACTGGCTGTTTATGCCATAACCAAAATATATGTTTGCAGTTTTCAGTTCAGTTTTAAAAAACAAAAACATATCGACCGTTAACTTGGAAAAACTTTTCATTTACTTTTATGGTTATTTACGTCATCCTGGGGTAGCTTATTGCACAATTGTTGGTTTTGCAGTTATTGAAAGTCACAGCCAATTACGGCGCATCCCCTTAAGAGCACAATCAGAAACTTAGAGGTAGAATCAACAAGGTAAGACCATAATATGGTGAGAGTAAAAAACAATTGTATGAGCCCAGAACATGTTGCAAAGAAAAGCCTATGGTGTTGGGTTGAGGGTTTAGCTCCGTATCCGACCCCTTTCCTCCCGACCCCTTTCCTCTTCACCCCTACTTTTATTTTGGTCGACCATGCTGATATAGCAAAATTTTCTTTTACATAAAATCGACTGACGTCGTCTAAAGATGGCAGCCAAAAAGGATGTTTCTCTGTAATGGTTGACTTTGCAAAAACATGCCAGTGCTGACGAAAAATTGGCTCCTATCTCCATCAATATTTCGGAACAACACTAACTCCTCGTTGAAGTAATTCTAGCGCTAATTAAGCTCATAAAAGTGCATTCATCTTACAAAGAGCACGATCTTTTCAAATATGCATTACTTTCTTAAACAACACATTTTTCAAATACTTTCAACATTCAAAAACACGGTGACAATTACTTGATAATCATCATCACTATCCGTCTTGAATTTTTTTTTTTAATTCGGTTTATAACTTTTTTTTGTTCTAGAACTTTCATTTTCACTCGTCGGCTTGTTTCTGCATGAGTATAGCCGTCCCTCAATACTTTTAAAATGTTTTTTCCGCATCAAAATTAATTTAATGTTCGGTCTTTGACAACTATTCTGGAGCTAACACACTTTAAGTTATTTTATTGACGATCTGTTTAAGAAACACAGTAATGCATTTTTGATACGTAAAATTTTAATCGTGATTTTTACGCAAATGTTAAGGATATGTTCGCTTGATTAAAAAAAATGCGAAATGAACAAACTGATGTCAAAATTAGAGCTATCATTTTGAAGCGTAGTGAACTGTCGTACCATCAGGTTTCAACGCCGAATTTTTATTTTCCTTCGTCCAAAAAAATTTAAGGTAAAAAATTAAACCCTTGAAAGCCTTAAAATGTAATAAGAATTTAATACTATTTTTATACAAACTTTATGAATTTACATTTTTCTATATTTCTATGTTTTTACTTTTAAAAATAAAAACAAAAACAAAATATAATAACAATAATCAACATATAAAAACCCCCACTACCTTCTTTCTTCTTAATTCTCCATTTGAAGTTCTTGCACCGCTAATTTGCAAACACACGACCACCGGACATATTTTCCGACAAATTTGAACGAACATCTTATCCGCAGATTACGCTAAGAATTAATTTATGCGAAATTATCTCCAAGATGTTATTTACGTACCCGCTTGAATGTTAGAGGAGGAGTAAGCATGAAAAAACTTCAATCAGATTTCAAAACCTTTCTTTATTGTCTTCTTTTGTTCGGTGTTGCTGTTAATGAATTCTGTCGGAATCTTTGTGAAATCTCATAATATCATCCCAACGGGAAAATATCTTGAAACCCTCCTTAAAAATATGTAACATAAACTTGTAAAATTTGTGTCGTTCATTATAAACATACAATACGCTCATTATTGTCACCGATATATTCTTTAGGGCTTCTGACGTTTCGTTGTCGATAATAATTAATACAGACAGTTGCCGCCTAATTAAGATCTCATACTAAACTATACAAACTATTAATATTAATTTTTAAAGAAAGGGATACACACGTACGCAGAAAATATAGCTTTTAGTAACAATACATTTCAATCGGTTTATTTACTTATTGATATACGTGCTGACGAAAATAAATTCATTTTATATTATTATGATTGAGAAGTCTTTATTCTTTAGATTCTTATACAATCTATAGCTCTGATTTGTTAAAATTGTTCTACACCAATAAAAATTTTGGTCATAACATCAAAGGATGCCGACACAATAGAGCGAACGCTATAGAATTTATTACGTATTCTCTTAGATGATCTCCGCTACTCGCTATATGTGCAGAGGAATCGTTGATAGTTCTCCAGTTGAGTTAATACGACTAGATCAGACAGAGGCTGGTGTCACTACAGAAAAACAGGAATTATTTTTTAACAACAAATTACTTGACTTTAAACTCTCAATTATACAATATACCAACATCACCAAGATCGTTATTAGTTTTCAATTAAAGCTGTTTATCTAACAACGATTGCTGACATCAACAAAATGGTGACATTTTATTTACTAGCTTTCTTACTGTTTTGTGTGGAAAATGTTGACAGCGCACCCAAGCCAAACACAGTCTTCAATCTGCAAGCGGTTACAAGAGCAAATAAAGCACACGAAATGCTGAGAACAAAATCATGTCTCGAACTTATTGGATCTAAAAATTGTACCTATGTAAAATCCCAACTTCCACACGATATGCAGTTTTTTATGGCGTCAAAAGAAAATGGTCATTTAAAGATCGTCAAAGCTTTGGGTAATCCAACTCTAGTTAGAGGTCTGAACGGTTTGGGGGCTGTTGTTGTGGTAGATACAATCCCAGATGCGCATTATGGTCATAAAATCGTTGTAATGCCGATCAAAACAGACATTGAAAAAAGCGAATGCGACAAACTAAAAGGATTGTTTTATAACCAAGGTAAAATTAATTATATCTAGAGTTATTTATTTTGCAGTAACTTGTAAACACTTAAAAACAGGAAATTATCCTCCTGAATGCGCGTAACAGCTTCTTGTTTATGGGTTACGAATTATCGTCACCGGTAACAAAAACTTTCGTCATCCGTTTAAACATATACCTAAAAATATCTCTCTTTTTTTTTACTTGTAGATGTTATAAATTTCTGACAATATAATTTTTATAGTAATTACACGAAGCGCTAAGTTTAAATGAGTTTTAATTGGCAATTAGTTACCGCACTAGCCGACAAACAAAATAATTAGCCGTTTTTTTATTGTAACTTTGTTTTGGAATAGGCAGAAATTAGGATTTGATTACGATGGCAGTAGAAATAAACAAACGCTTTAGTTGTCGATACTATTTTTATCACAAACAGACCACAACATGTGATTGATACACCACATCTTAATGTACGCGTGTTCTGTCAATTTTGTTTATTTTCTGTCAATTTTGTTTATTTTCTGTCAATTTTGTTTAGCAGGCAGCTTAGGCGAGTGTATGTTTCTTCCAAACTACTCGTACTGCTTACGATTGAAACAGATGAAGAAAAACCGAGCATGTGCTTTTCATAGC
Source organism: Hydractinia symbiolongicarpus (assembly GCF_029227915.1). Lineage (NCBI taxonomy): Eukaryota > Metazoa > Cnidaria > Hydrozoa > Anthoathecata > Hydractiniidae > Hydractinia > Hydractinia symbiolongicarpus. The sequence goes on from NC_079886.1 coordinate 9,788,580, forward strand.
ATTCCAAAAGTTTATGATGTAACCGATAATCAACAAAAAAACATCCTAAAGTGTCTCCCAAATATTCAAAATTTTGGAAAGTGCCCAATCGTCAATGTGCTCAAGTTCAACCCATGCGATAACAACTCAGGAAATTGTAAAGGCAACACGTTTAATCAGCAGGACACTTGTGAGAGGATGTGCGATCACGCTGTTATCCTGTCAGGAGGTTGGAACAAATATATGAACAAGGTTCGACATTTGAAAAATATTAAGGACATGCACCGCTATCTCCATGAGAAAAAAGATTTTAAAACAAGTAATATTAAAGTCTTCTTTGCCAACAATGGAACGATAAATCGTGAGTACTATATTATTTTGTTATTTACGTATTTATTATTTATAATACCTATTTGAAGATAACGTTAAATTCCTCACGTTGTACATATCTGCCGACTTTAAATTTGAATCTTTCTTTATCGGGTATCAAAACACTGACCCTCGACATATTTCGGCTCGTTACCGCAATTGTTACAAATCGGTGCCGTTTATTTCGCATAAATTAGACGATTACGAAAATTGAGATCACGTTACATTAATAACGTGGTCACATCTAAACGGGAATATATCATTTTGAAAACGTTAATGAGTCCCCTAAAAGAAGAAAGGAGGAGCTATCGTCGTTGTGGTAAAAATATCTGTATTGTTTTCAAAATACGTTTGTGTGTGTGTGTGACGTTAGGCATTGTAAAAAAGTATAATTAAAAATTCAATTTAAACTTTCTTGCAACATTTCTCCACCGTTTGATTTTTTTTTCCACAGAGATTTTCGGTTATCGTTTTGCCATGTAGGCGGTAGAAAATTTGGAACGATATTTTTTCTCACATTAGGCGGTGTCCGTCACAACAAGCGGTGTATATAAAAGTGTATACCTAGTTGGCACATCAACATTAATAAGCTCTTTTTAGAAGTCAAAGGAAAATATTAATACGAACTTAGTGCCCAAATCTTCTTAAGATTTGATAGGATGGTTTTTACTTTCCTAAAAAAATATAGCCTCGTTTAACTTTCTGGGTTTTGACTAACAATTGTTCTCTAGCCAAACTTTTTCCTTCTTGTCCAAGCAACATACTAAAGTGCCCAGCAACTCTCAGAATATCTATTGAACCAAGTAAGCAACTAAACTAAAATTGTAGTGTTAATTTTTGCACAATTTATTTTTAGTTGACAAGCATACTTCCACCCGTGATACATATCCTGCCACTGATGCGAACGCTATTATTGACCACATAAAAAAGGTTTGCACTAAACGACCGCAATGCATTGATACTTTTGTACTGTATCTAAACGGCCCTGCTTTACCGAACGGTAACATCATGTTGTGGGATAGAGATTCAGATGGAAAAGCTGCAAAAGCAGAAATCATAGAGATTCCAAAGTTACTTGAACCATTAAAAACATGCAATGCAAAAAACTTTTTGATTATCGCTGATCAAAACTACGCCGGTCATATCATCGGTGAAGTTGTAACACAGAAAAATTTGGGGTATGATAATTTCAAACGTGTTCATGTAATAGCAGCTTCGACCAGAAGGAGTTATTCCTGGGGAAGAGACTTCACGAAGAAATTTATTGAGTTGGACAATGTACATATCGATTCGCGTGTGGACACTTCACCATCGAGAAAAATCTCTTTAATATACAAGGTTAGTCACGTGATATATCTTTAGGCAGCTTGTATAAGATGTTAATGGATTTCTGTAGTTGCTCAACTAAATAAAATTTAATTTTTTTAGGATTTGCAGAAAATGTTGCCAGCCAAGTATCGGTTACGCTATCACAAAGGTGAGAATGCTGATTTAACGGTAACCGGCAAGTATGGATCCGAAGCGGGTTGCATATTGAATAAATAGCCCAGCTTGGCATGAATGTCCACAAAAATCAGAATGATTAAAATTTAACAGTGAGGAAAGAATGCTCTTTCGAAGAATGCACTTAGCACAAATGAATCACCGAAGTAGAGTTCAGCTAGTTTTTGAAACCGTCACCCTCCATCGTTACACAGGTTGCAAAAAATGGCATTACCCAAGAAAACTATAAGAAAGCTTCTAACATGACTTTCAGTAAGAAAGAAGAAGGACATATTTACTCAGTTCGTAAAAAAATTCACTCTAAATTATTAAAATTTACGAACAAAATTATTTAATTCCAATTTCCATTCACCCCAGGTGATACGTTGTAAAAAGTAATTGTAAATATTACCCCCTGTTTATACGTAGATCATAACGTTATAGATTAATTATATATAGTATATATATAAAAGAAAAATTATCTTCGATTTGATAACTTTCATGTTACTTTCTTTTGTGAATATACAAAGATTATTTTCTTAATAATTTTATAACCTCGGGAAACCTCAATACCCTGCAGCGTTGCATTTAGCTGATCCAGGGGACGATAATAGCCCACAAAAACTACATTTTTTTTACTAAGCAACGACTCACTTAATTGCAAAGACTACGCGTTTAAACGTTTGAATTTTGTCCCGGAGTTTTGGATTATCAAGTCCAACCAGCATTGGGGAAACGAGCGTAAAAAATATTAGATACAACGTTATTTTTGGATAAAATCAATATTTAGAACACTGAAACTTTGAACGTAATAACAAATATCTTTTTCTTCCTATCCTCTATTTGACGTTTTTAATTTGTGAACAACTTCCTATTCTCGCTTCCAGATCTTCTTATATTAAACCTTGAAAGTTATCTAAAATAGCTCTGGAAATTAGAATGACTTTCCATAGGAAAAACCAGTTTGTAGGCCATTTTTTTATTAATAAAACTTTAAAAGTCCGTACTATTATAACACATTGGTTATTTTATTCTTGTTGGATTAGACTGTTTGTCGTCGTTTTCGTTTGAATTGCATTTTTCTTTTATTCTGCAAAAAGTGAAAAAAGTAAACATTTCGATTGTTATCTATAATATTTTTTTTGTTCTAAAGAAACATTACCTTTGATATCAACCCTATTTCCAGGGTTTTTTGTCTTCTTAACAAAATGGTGAGTTTAATCGGGGCGATAAAGAAGACAGGGTCATAGAGCAAGGCAACTACGGTCTTTGGACCTTTTTTCGACCCAGTCACAGGTCCTGAATAAAATATTGAGGAAAGAAGTTTCTTTGATTTAAGAAAAGTATAATCAAGTCTTGCTTTTAGTTATATGTAGATCTTTCCTGTTGATCAATATATCACTGATGTATGCTAATTTTTGATGATGTCAGCGTAATGGCGTCAATGTCCGTGCTGTCGGACAAAACAACGAGAACGTCACAAATATACGAACAAGGTTATTATTTAGCAAAAAAACGCTAAGAGAATAACATGGTGCAAATAACAACAAAGTATCATAGATGACGTCATGGCCTTTTCATAGAAGTAACAAGTTCGGATCACATATCACATTATTTAGGACAACATTCTATCACGAAGTGTTTGTTATTTGTTGTTGTCCAGCGTCAACCCCAACATGGTCCTACAGAGAAATTACTGAAAAACGTGATGTCGAATATTAACAACAAAAGTTGTGCATTTGTTTTTACACGAGAAAGGTCAAGATTGTGTCAACTTCTCATCACAAGATTCTCCCCAGGGGTCTTCTAAAACACTGAAGCCGCCCTGTACGTAGGCGGATCTGACATCTTGAAACAAAATCCTGGGTACGAGGATGTGTCAAAACTGTTTGAAAGAGTATTTTTACAAAAACGTGATCTGTATGATTAATATTTACCTTTGTACCATAAAACACACCACATTAAGGTTGCATGAAAGATCTGCATGTCTGAACATTCTCACAAACTTGTGGCTTGCAAAAGGACACGCTTTTAAAAACAATTTTATTAGAAAAGTAAACAAAAATTTTTCTCCCAAATAATTTTCAACAATTTAAACATAAGCCCTTGGTGAAAATTCATTTGCGAAAAGCGTAGGATTCGCGAATATAAGTACATGCAAAAATTAGTACTCCGGAAGTATAAGAACCTTGTTTTCAGTGTTTTGTATATTTTTTCTAATACCAATGAACATGTTTGTATCATTATTTGGCTCGTAAATTGGGTCACGTGACAGCAGGTAAGTTAAAACCTTATCGTATATATATGTATATATATTTCCCGTTACTTGATTTATATCAATTTGTTGTGGCAGCAAAATAATTAGATCTCACAATAGCTGATTCATCGGAAATTTAGTCCATTTACATTTGTGGCCTTTCGCTTGGCGTTTGGGGAAACAAACAAACAAACAAACAACCATTTACACAGTTACCGCCCTAATAATTGCAATTAATTAGCTCTGACATGTTCATGAGAAAGCGACTAATGAAGAGTTGTAGCATAAGGTAAGTGCCGGTAATCTTTTATCGGGATGTACAATAATCAAAATAATGAGCATAAACATCGGAAAAATATAAACATATTGTCTTGTACTAGAAGCTACATAATATGACATCATGATGACAAAAACGGCTCGGTGTAGCATGATTACCATTACCACGTGATACATGACCCACTGCTTAACATATCAATTTCCCCAAGGGATCAGACTCAAAGAAACTTTTCAGATATTAAGTGAAAATGGACGTAATTTAAAATTTTCGCTTACCCTGAACTTACGTAAGTTTATAAGCTTTTTACGATTTGTTTATACAAGAATCGTGAGCTGTGTATGGAGAGGTACTTTTGGAGGGAAGGGAGTGGGGTTGGATGGGCTTGTATACATATCACCCATTTAGACATCAAAATATTTAATACTGAATAAAAAAACTATTAAAACCAGTTACTTGTGTCATTGTCATTGTCAACGTCGCTTTTACTGTCAATTTTTTAAGTATTCTCGTCATCGTGCTTTTCGCTTGATAATATCTGAAGGTGACTAGCTCATCTGCTTCTGCCATTTTGTAGCTTTTTGGAATTATAAGGATATCTACTTGATATTTTTTTCTTGCATTTAGCCTACGCGCGGAGAGACTTATAGATGGAGAGGTTCAGCAAATAAATAAAGTTTATTACAAGGGAGAGGGAAATATACTGGCGTAAACACATGTTGGAAAGTCTTCGTTTTTGTTAAGGTTCAAACAGGACGAATTTGTGGTTTACTTGCGACTCATTTTTCTGCGTGATTCAATATTTACATTTTGCGCTTTTACCTGCTCGTTTTTCCCCTTTTTCGTCGACTTCAGTATGAGACACTTTAATCTCGTCTTTTCTTACCAACAATAAATCGATAATAGCATCAATATTTGGAATCAAATCCTGAAACCCGATTTCAAACGGTCTATCTATCTTAAATCCAGTTTTAGCAGAGCACAGAACGTGAAAAAGTGCATGGTCCTTTTGTGCTGTCATAAATCGGGTTATCGTTGTGTTTTGGTATCCATATATATCGGGTAATTTGTCAGCTTTCGCGCCAATAATAACGATTGGACACAAGGACTCGGTTCGAACAATGTCGTAAAGTCGCGCTACTTCTAAGACCGTAGAAATTTCCGTCACATCGTACATTAAAAAAACAAGGTCCGACTTATTTATATTTAGTCGTCTCATAGCTGGAAATTGTTCGGTGCCTGATGTATCGACGATTTCTATATTTAGCGATACTCCTTTAAAGTCGTATAATGTTTCATAGAAATCTTCGATTGTCGGTACGTATGTGTCGGTATACTTATCGCGGTTGATAAATCTGCCGATAAATTTCGATTTTCCGACTTCTGCAGCGCCGAACACAGATAAGCGAAATGTTTTCTTTATTGTACTGAGATCAGTCATCGATTTCCGCAAGCCTCTTGCCAACATTATGCCGTGGTGATAAAAATATAAATATTATACTATATGATACTTCAACAAAGACTTTTTTTTTTACAGTTGCGTCTAAAACACTTCATATTTTTTTAAGATAATTTTCAAGAAAACGCATTCAGATAATAACATACGCATTCATTATAAATTTATTAAAAGTTTGAAATTGTGTTGAAGCATTTGACCACTGGATGAATCGCACTTGTATATATATTTTTTTAATAGTGTATCCAAACACGTCACTGATCGACACTTATCTAAAAGGCTAGCTGTTACAGCGAGTTTGTAAGGTAAAATTAACAGAAATCGGGGAAAATTTTTCTTCGATTATATGCAGAAATGTTATGACTTCTTTTTAATTATTTATTAGCATTTTTTAATTTTTTGTACTTTGCAAATGTCTTAAGTTTACGCTACTGTAAAGTCACGAAGTTGGACTTCCATGACATGCTCGACCCTAGCACAAGCGCAGCGTCGTTGATAAGCAAATAGTCCTGGGAACGAAGTTAAAAAATCGATAAAAAAATGTACCTGAGCTTGGCTTTGAAGCGGGTTTTCATTTCAACTAAATAAACGAATCGATCGACAACAAAAAGTAGAAAGCAATCGTACTTTTGCAACCGATTGGGCTGCGATCATTTCGACTAACTTCGTGCTAGTGGAAACCTACCTTTACTCAAAACTATCGCAGCGCAGAAAAATAATATTAATATTTTGCAGTCTACCGTCACGCAGTCAACGATGGTTATTTATGCGAAGAACTTTCGTAGGAAAGAAAGGCCGTTTAATTGAAATTCCACTCTTAGGGTTCTAATTTTAATGCTAAATTAGGGTAGAAATTAAAAGGAAACACAATAAAAATTTTTGGGTGTTATTCGGAACGAAACATTATCATTGTACACCCGCCTGCAGTGACCACTACTCAAACAGATTGGACCGCTTAACATTTTTCAACTAAATATTCACCAATTATTATTTTTTATGTATAAAACGAAACATGGCATGTCACCACAACTATTTTCTAATTGATTCTGACCAATTGAACACAAATACCATACAAGGTATTTACGGATTAATTTTACCATTTCGAAAAATATCTAAAATGCATTTTCAATTAATCACAGAGGACCTTTACTAAGGAATGCTTTTTTGAATGAAAGAAAATAAATTATAACTCAGTCAATTCTTTTAAAACTTTGAGCAAATTGGAACTTCTAAATGTCACTATTGACAAAACGATATATTTTTAAGTAATTATGACTCTTCTTTTTATGTAATTATATACTATCACTATTTTTATATATTATATTTTTATATTTAAGAGTAGCGTTTGTGAATATTTTTTAGCTTACTAAATGGGTTGGTGATAAAACTTGATGATGTCTTAAACTTGCTTCTGCGATCTCTTTTCAACATCCTACACTTTATATTAAAAACTAATGTATCCATGTTATATAGGCGGAACATAAATATCTATCTTTTATTTTATTTTGGGGGTGGCCGCAGAGGGCCAAATATTTTGTATTTGTAGCTTTTAAGCATGCGCACAGATCGAAAACTGCATTTAAACTCTGGGGTCGGTTTGAACGAAGTAAAATGCCGTTTGAAGTGATAAAAACTAACATAAAAACAGTACTCAGAAACACAACTGAAGTGGCTCAAACAGATTTGAATTCACCTCAGATCTTATGTAAACGGCCTTTTTTTCAAATTTATTTATTATATACTAGTCGTTAGCCTGTTGAAAAATCCACGGGTTCGCCCGTCCTTTTTATACCGCGTTGCGTGCGTCTCGCTACCTGCGCAGCTAAGCTATCATTTTGCATGACAGACAGACAAGGAGACCGAAGGACAGACGTATACAGGTATTATAATATAGAAGTTGTTAACCCGTGGAAAATCAACGGGTTCTCCCGTCCTTTAAATTCACCTGTTGCAACAAAGTGGACAAAAATATATAGCATTTGGTATTGGTGCACATTATAAAAATTTCGTGATTCCGTTACGGGACGCGGCTCTTGCGGACACACAGACAAAATACGGCTATTATTAAAGAGATGTAACTTATCAGGAATCAGTAAAAAAACTGTATGCTCAACTTTTTATGAAGTAAATCTCGGCACGTGTGACCTCTAATTAGTCGAGTCAATTCGGCTTCTTCAAGGCTATTAAAATGAATTTCCGTCATACAAAAGTTCCGACGCAAACGAATCTGTCAGAGCAAATCCCCAAATTCAAAACTATCAACGGACACACAATCATTTCTCAAAGAAAAATCCCGAATTAAAATTTAACCAATGAGCATTAAGCCAGCACAGTCCCATATTACCCTCTTAATTCAATGTCTTTAGGGGTGTCCTGGCCGAATTTGAGCTTGTTACTAACTTCATCTGAGTTAAAAGACTCGACTGAACTAAATTCGAGTCGATTATATAACACGTGTAGCCGTACATATAACCCATTAATAAATTCCCGTACACAGATTTTTATTCCCTTTATACGCGCTTCGCAACACGGTGAAAAGTTGTGATTTTGCACTGCTTCACGTCTCACTCTCGTCCCTACTTAAACAATTTCACGCACGACCAAACAAAAAGATTTAAATTGCTTAATAGTGCTTAGCCAGAAGTCTCAGAATAACTTTTCCTACCACCCGGTGAACGAAATAGCTATGGTGAGAAGAATAACGCTGGGTCGAATACTAACCGCGCTTTTTAATTGGTTACTTCTATTGTTCTTTGCTTAATTGATCATTATTGGGAAATCCTTTTTTCTTTAATGCTTTAAATGAGAATGGTCTCACTAACCCGAACAAACATAGTCGGGAGCACTAAGTTTTCATTGTAAAAATCCAAAATAACGGCTCAGGCGTAGGCACTTATTTTAAAGTCATCAAAAATGAACCAGAACGGGCTCTTTTGACGGATAATTTTATTCTGAAAATTTTTTCTATAGGAACCATATGGATATTATTAAATATCTCTATGCAGGAACTGACCAAGCAAATATGTTGTACAAAAACAATATAACTCAGTATATCTCTTGAGAGTTCTTAGTAAGGATTTCTGCAAAAAAAGTGTATGTTCAAGAAAGATATCATCGAGAACGCTTTCATATTCTATAAGCAAAATAAAAAATAATAGTAAAAAAAAAATAGTATAATATGTATATAAAGAAAAACACGAATACTACATGTAACTTGTTATTTTTGCGTTTTCAAATTTTCTTGACGGTTTTTACAAGTTATGATGAACCTTGAACCAAGTTTTTTACAGAAACCTTTTCTCTTTGTGCTAAAATGTTTTTTCAAAAGATTTGCATTTTTGCATCATACCACTTTTATCAAACAGGGAGCAGCTGGGATATCCGATAACGGTAGTTCGTAGTGCACATCTTGCAGTTTCCAGTCTGAAATTCGCTATTATTTTAAAGCTCCGGAGTGATTACTTGCAAATGTGTCCAGAGGTCTTGAAAATATACAGCTCTCTCACTAGTAATTAACTATTTGCATACCATTTCTATATACGTCTTGCATCTAAAAAGCAAAATTGTGTGATGGCCTATGGATATTTCGTTTTTCATTTCAATTATGAAAATGAACTTACCAGAGATGTTGCTGTTCCTCCATCATGCACACTTTAATATAATAACCAATTTCATCTTGAGTTGATCAGAAAAATTATTTCAACTAGTTGGATTTCTTTAATTGGTTAAAAAATGGTGCTTTACGCTTACTAAAAGGAGAAGGAACTGTTTTCCATTCTGACCAAAGATGGAGAAATAACAAATGCTCTCTCAATTCACTCAATTTTTTGACACTGGTAGTATAGCTGTTGTAGCCATTGGTAAAATAACACATTGCCACAATCTTCATTGCTACAATAACATCTTCTAAACTATGAAGAGATACATCGATGAAACCGAACATATCTTTGTATCAGCTTCAGCTTTACCCTTCACAACCTTATGCTTAGCATCTTCCAGTTTTATTGAACTCTTCCGAGAGAAATAAATCTTGGATACAGGGTACATTGGCTTCAACAGTCTCAATATTCTGGTACTTTATTTGTTTTGTTCTCCTATTGTGCTCATTAGATTTTGTTGCTGCTTGATATCTATCAAATAACACACTAGCTTCAGAGTTGTTAATTTCTTGAAACATATAAAATTATAGATTCGCTACTTTTTTAAAAGTCCTTCATTCATCGAACGAATTGAGAGATGTACAAATCAGTCTTGTACAGAACATCTTGTTATATAATGTTTGTGTTAGAGGTTTTCTCAAAAATAGATTATCGGGGTTTCTTATAAGTGCATCATTGAATAAAGAGGTAGGTGTTTACGGCTTGCATATAGCTAAAACATCCCCCAACATCCTCTTGTCTTTGTCCATTTATTGTAACCTTGATCTTCTTTATTGAGTTTTCGTATGACAACTTTGATAATCGTTGCGGCAGTATTTACTATATTATTTGCCCTTCTTCGTTTTCGTTTTCATTTTAAATACAATGTATGATGCCATATCTTTAAAACATATAGCATCTACTCTGCCAGAAACAACTGCGAAGTAGCTATGAACCTTGTATAGTTCTTACAATATCCGTTTAACTGTGTTTGGAGAATATTCGCCTTTACTTAATTCAATCATTTTTTCACAGGGTTCCTCTTTTCAATGTAGCAGTGTACATTCCACTTAAAAGGTATAGATTACCTCCTCCTTCTCCTCAATTTCTTTGGAAAAATCCAACATGTAAAGTGAGTCAATATTGGTATGCCAGACTTCTTGAAATACTGCAAACGACGACACAAACTTTTCTTATTGCTTCCGTCAGCTAGCCTTGAAAGCTTTACAAAACCTTTTTGAAGATTGTTGGCTGACGGGTTTGCTGCTTTTAATCTCTCTATTGCATATGACAAAAGCTTCAGGTTTTCAATTTTTATCTGTTGAATCGTCATCACTTAATATCTAAATTGGTGTGTTGGTTGAGCAAAAATGCCAAGAAAGCAAACATTTTGCCTCGTTATCCGATTAAGTCAAAATTCTGCCAACTCCGTTAAAGTAAACTCTATTCAATTGTGAAAGAGCTATCAGATGAAGAAGCCTTCTAATCACCCGATGAAACCTCTTAAAACTTTTAAATTAAGCATTAATTTATTGGGAAGGAAGATTTAACAAATCATACAGTCCTCTTAATTTTAGACCAACCAAATTTCTGGTCTACAGAAACGAACGTTTTGAGTAAAAAAATGGATGCGTTGAAAAAGAAGTACAAAATAGGGGATGTTTTAAAAAACTGTAAATATATATTTAGTTATTAGTCACACCAATAATATCTTGTTATTGATGGTAAAAAGAATATATCAACATGAGTTTTACTTCGTCGCGCTTAAAATTGAATTTCCTCTTAAATATAAGGCGAAGAAATCATCGCGGATGAAACACATGAAATCCAGGAGGGTATGTGCACTGAGGTCGATCGTCAAACTACCTATAGACTATCTAAACGACACTGCAATAAAAAATAAATTGATTTACATAAGAATGGACGCAAAATTGTGCTAACACGGGAAGATTTAAAAATATTTTTGAAAATTAGAAGACATATTTCAGTTTGTTTCAACATCGAATAGTCTCAACTATTGATTCACGTAACACAGGCCGATGTATAATCAATATTTTAATACCGTATGCGTCTTTCTGTCGCAGTAGCGAGACACACGAGTATTTTTTTAAAACCCTGTTTCAAATTTTTTGGTCAATTATTTACAGGTGGATCCGGCCAAAGAGCCAATCTAGATGCTTAAAACTTGGAGGAAGCAAGTTTACAAGAATGTTCGACAGGTTATCCAAAGATAGAGAGCGCTGTCAACCATTAAAAAAAAAATTTTGACATTCGGTATTATCTCTTGATGAAAACAGTTAGTGTGAAAACTTACACGACTGTTGATGTATTTCATGCATTTAGAGAGACATTCTTTTATAGAATGTTTGTGTTAAAAAGCTCTGAATACCTTATCTCTTTGTACCTGAATTGAGAAATTTGTAGTAGGATCATCTTGTGTTTTAATTTTATTCCTTTTATTAAGTTCTCTGTTACGAATGCTTTGAACAAGATGTCACCTCCAAGATGTCACTGAACGCCGTTTCCATCAAGTATGAACACACAACTTTAATAGATGCATGTAGTTTGCAAAAAAAAAGTTTTTTTTACGAGAGAGAAGAACTATGTGAAATATTTTCTAAATTTAAGAAGTCTTGCATCAACAGATCATGAAGGTAAAGCTACATCATGCATGTGTGTCTTAGGGGATGTTTATATGAGAGGCGAGACAGGATGACTATCGGGACATTAAAGCTACATCATGCATGTGTGTCTTAGGGGATGTTTATATAAGGGGTGAGACAGGACGACTGTCGGGACGTTGTAGGCAGCTACAGACTTTCTTTGATAGTCCGAAAATAAAGACTAGGCGTTTAAAAAAATAAGTTACAATCTATATACTTTTCTTGGAAATACATTTGTGTGAGTTACATATTGCATTCCTTTTTCAGGTTCAGAGTACACTTTTTTTACTCACTGTTTTACTAGGGCTAGGGATGAGGTTGTGGTATATACAAGAACAAGCAAAGGTTGGGCAAGTTGAACAAATTTGAAATGTTGTGAATAACTAAACACGTTATTCTCATCCCCAGAGCTCTTAAGAGCTCCGGGGATGAGAATGTGAATACGTGCCGTTTGAACTTGTAAAGAGGTCCTTATTCAGCTTATTTAAACAGATAACAGTATCCTGTCAGGTTTAACCTCTGTCTTGGAATTTAGGTTTCTTTGGAAAGCAACCTTGTCTCCAGGTCTCTTTATTTTACATGGCTCTGCGCATCCTCGTCCCCAGGGTTTGTTGCCTATGCCAAAGCCGCTAGCGCTTACTTAACGGCCGGTCTCAATGTGAAAAGGCAAAAAACCCTGGGGCGAGGTTGGGATTCGTGTTTTCTGATAATCCAAGCGAAGTTTCCGCTGTTAACGTTACAAAGCTGAGAGTTGAGGTTTTTTGGTTACATTTTTCTTTCTTTTTTGGCTTTTGTTTTTAATAAACAAAACACCTCCGGACTTTCTATAAAAATATTGTTATTATTATTATTATTATTATTTCGAATGTAGGAAACACTGTTATCAATGTGGGTCCTGTGTTGGAATGTATACATTAAGTATGCACCAGTAATACCTACCCAATTTCCCTCACATGGCATGGGTTGACCCGTAGCTGTGGTAAAGGCACTTGCTAAACATGCCCGTGCTGTATGATACGTTCATTTTTTTTTAATAAGCATAACGTTTATAAAAATATGCAAGGTCAAATGTATCAAAAAATAAGCATAATGCCAAGCAGGCCTTGATGTTCAGAAATTTAACTGCGTACTCAATGTTTAATGCAAGGGTTGTTTTTGCAGAAAGAAATAACATAAGATCAGAATATCAGATGCTAAAACAGTGTTTTGTTTTTAAAGAAACAGGATATAAAAACATTATACATATAGAACAAAGTTTATCAATTCTCACGAATCAACTACATTATTGAGAAATAGTAACAACTTCAGATTTCACAGGCTTAAAAAAATAAATATTCTAAAATTATACTTATTGGTATATGCTTCTATTACAATTTTAATATTTTGTTCGATACATGCAAGGGTAGGATTTAACTTAACATTATTTCGCAGAACGCGTGTGAAAAAAATATTTACAAATGAATATTATACTTTGACTCTTTTAGTTCGAACTAGTTCTTGGAACCAAAACAATGTCACGATACTATACGATGCATTGGGCGGGGTCCAATAGTCCAGCAAATGTAATTAAGGCTAACTGCCCAGGGGGCGCGGTTGAATTATTTCTTGTAATACAATATTTATTTTCTCGTGGCTATGTGCAATAACAGGTCTTAAATAAAACGTTATGCTCAATCTCGTGCCCAGGGCCTTTTGACCCCTGAGTCGTTATTATGGAGTAGACAAGGCAAAATGTCCTGGGAACGACGTTGGTTCCCAGGGCACTTCCCCATAAACTTGGGAAAAATTTAGGGTTGTCTGGCTTCCTACGTCAGCCAAAATATTTGGACAAATGCGTGTTATTGGCCTGTGTATTTTATTATGACTTATTATCGTTATGGTGAGACACACCCTTTCATGAATCCTGATATTATTATTATGTGGTAACACACACGCTGAGTCAATACTGGACCAGCTTGTGCATGATTCTTTTAAGCTTATAATTATTTGATAGCACGTGTTTATTGTGTGCAGAAATACACCATGTGATTGGTTTATAGTGAAGTGAAAGTCTACCTCGTGAATAGAGGAAATTAGACTGTAATTCAGGCATTAAGAGATTTGAGTCGTCATGCGGGATACCACTAACAATACACAATCCACGAGGACATTATACTATTGTGAGGGGCAACCAAAACATACTCTTAGGTAATTACCCTCTATGCCTTAGGCAAGCATTTTGGTGTGGTTATCTTATGATTATTGGCAGCACACGTTATCTTTGTTCTGCCTTAACTTCGATCACCTTTTACCCGGCATCCCAATCCAATCCTCAAATTTACAAATCGCTTTTCCATTCGAATGATATTGTATGCTACGAATGTTTTATAATACAATATTCTCTACTGATATGTGTGTTTTTACTAAGGAACCAAGAGAATTAACGAGCTGATAAAGCACCGACATCTCCTAAGCACTTCTTACAGTTAAATAATCGCAACCTTGCCCCAGGGCTCTTTAGCGCGCAGTGACATGTTCTATATATAGCATCCGGATAAGGATAGAATTTCGCACTTGGATGAATGGATTAGCTCCTGTTCCTTCAGCAACCCAAGGGAATAAAATAAATGTTGAAAAAGGTAATAATTTACATATGTTAAGTTTTAACTGCTTACTAACTTTTAATTATTAACCTCGTTGAGGAGAGCAAATCTTCCTTCCTTGTTTTGGTTTCACTTTCTTTTATTGACAACGTCATCCCCATTCTCAGTCTAACGAAGGTTTAGCTAGAGCTATAAAATACTGCAGAACTGCGAGGCCTTATTTTTATCAAAATGAGCTGCAACCAACCTTGTAAGGAATCATCAGGAAAGCTATGGGGTGGAAGATTTTCAGGAGAAACAGATCCTGTTATGGAAAAGTTCAATTCTTCTATCAATGTTGATAAGCGTATGTGGGAAGAAGACATCAAAGGGAGTGTAGCATATGCAGAGGGATTAGGAAAAATCAATATTTTGACAGTTGTTGAGGTTGCACAGATTACAGATGGCCTAAAAAAAGTATCAGAAGAATGGCGGTCAGGCAAATTTGAAATAAAGCTGGCTGATGAGGATATCCATACAGCAAATGAAAGAAGATTAAAAGAATTGATTGGGACTGTAGCAGGAAAACTGCATACTGGTCGTAGCAGAAATGACCAAGTGGCTACTGATACCCGACTCTGGCTTTATAAAGAAATCCAAGTTATTAAGTCGTTTATGATTTCATTTATTGATGTGTTTCTTCAACGATCTTCTAATGAAATTGATATATTGATGCCAGGATATACACATATGCAAAGAGCTCAACCGATTCGATGGAGTCATTGGCTTTTAAGTCATGCTTGGGCTTTTAAGGAAGATACTGATCGTTTAATGGAATTGGCACCACGTGTTAGTATGCTTCCCTTAGGAAGTGGTGCAATTGCAGGGAATCCACTTGGCATTGATCGTGAATTTTTGGCTAAAACCGTGGGATTCAATGGTGTAACAAAGAATAGCTTGCATGGTACAAGTGGAAGAGACTTTATCGCAGAGTTTCTGTTTTGGTCATCTCTTGTTATGACCCATTTAAGCAAGCTTGCAGAAGATCTGATCATCTATAACACCAAGGAGTTTCAGTTTGTAACATTATCTGATGCTTACAGTACAGGTAGCAGCCTGATGCCACAAAAGAAAAATCCAGACAGTCTTGAATTAATCCGTGGAAAAGCTGGTCGCATATTTGGTAATTTTTCAGGATTTATGATGACATTGAAAGGTCTTCCAAGTACTTATAATAAGGACTTACAAGAAGATAAAGAACCCTTGTTCGATACTGTTGATACTTTAAAAGGTGTCTTACAAGTTGCTGCTGGCACTTTAAGCACGCTCACCATTCACAAGGATAAGTGTCTAGATGCATTAAATCCTGATATGTTATCAACTGATGTTGCTTATTATCTGGTACGAAAAGGTGTACCCTTTCGGGAAGCTCATGGCTTGGCTGGTTCAGTTGTGCAACTTGCTGAAAAGAAAGGAGTTGTCATGAATGAATTGACAGTGAAAGATCTTATCACAGTGAGTCCTTTGTTTGGAGAAGATGCGAAAAAAATCTGGGATTATAGTTGCAGTGTTGATCAGTATGTATCAACCGGTGGAACAAGTAAGGCAGCAGTCATAAAACAAATTCAGGAGTTAAAGATGTGGATTGAAATGCAATAAAGACCTTTTTTACATTTATTGTTTTTTGCATAGATAGTTTATTATATTAGGTTCTATTTTACTCATGTTTGTCACTTCACTCTAGTCCTTAAAGTATGCTTTGCTTAAGTTTAATGTACTTTTACTTTAAACTTTTTTTTGATGGAAACATTTTTTAAATGGCTTTTTAATCAGTATTTTTATTGATTTTTTTAAGGGAAAGCTTTGGATTTGGAAATGTATTTCTTTTTGCTTATTTTATTTATCATAAATATATTTCATGCTAAGTTATTTTATGTTCGTAATGCAATGCAACCTTGTTTTCTGTGTGATTGGTGATTAAATAAGTTCTGTATTGGATTCATTCTTGCATTGAAGGGTTGGATTAGCAATTCACAATTTGCAAATAGAAATGCTGTTTTGGTAATCATTCTACAAAGGAAATTTTAAAACTGCGAGTCGCATATTTTCATCGATCGTTTGTATCACCTGTTTCTATAATGGTTGTTGCAACAAAATAAAAATTAACAAGGGATCAATGAAAAGTGCTCCAAAACCTCCGATGCAAGAGATTTTTTTCTCTATTATCAGGAATTTTTTTGAAAAGTGACTTTATAATTTTGATTCAGTATTGTCCTATCTCGTGTTTGTTTACAGCATGCTTGCTATTTTGAAATGAAATGCTCACCTTAAATTACATAACTGCTTATATGCTTTTTGAGGAATACCCACTACAGTTGTCCATAATAGAGATTTATTATCACTTTACCATAAATTTACATAACCTTTAAATGTTTAAATGTAGAATTTTGCGAAAATTCTTTGTGTATATATATCACAAGTCCCTTAAATTGCATTACCAGATTCTGTGATGTTTGATTATTAATTCTTTGTTTTGCATGCAGACTTTTTTATGAATTGTAAGTGAGTGCATTCTTGTATATGAAATTCCTTAGTATTTAATTGCTTGTGTGACTTTTTAAGTTTTGCTCTGTAGTTTAAATTGATTTTTTACTGTCAAAATATATGTAAGATGATTTGTAGTTGTTTTTTATTTTACTTCTATAAGGAAATACAATACCAAGGATGATCCATGTCAATTTTAACATCAGTATACCGATTTTGGGGACGTCTAATTTGGGCGT
Organism: Hydractinia symbiolongicarpus; assembly: GCF_029227915.1. Taxonomy (NCBI): domain Eukaryota; kingdom Metazoa; phylum Cnidaria; class Hydrozoa; order Anthoathecata; family Hydractiniidae; genus Hydractinia; species Hydractinia symbiolongicarpus. Next base: position 9,806,042 of record NC_079886.1, read on the forward strand.
TGTAAATGGAGAGATGTAAATGCTTGAAAATTGCTTTATTTCTATTTTCTGCAAATTTCAATCACAGAGAACAACAACCATCTACATAGATACCATCATGTAGCATTTTACGGAGCCAGAACAATATGCGAATAATTTAATTAGAAGTTTTAAATAATCACCACACCGTTTTTCATAAGAAAAATATTTTTTTTTAAAGGGAAATCCTTCTAACTAAACTTTCAACAAAACACTTTGATAAATAAAACCTTTGTAACAAGGATCCCCTTTTATCGATTGATTGATTATTTAAAGGCCGATCTTAGTTTCATCAAAATCAGAATAGCCGATTTCTTTGTTTGTAGGTGTATATTACTTGCATTAATATTGGTTTATGAGTGGTTGAAACCTATATGATTGTTCATCTATAAAACAAGACAAGTATGATAAAATTTATTCCTTAATAGACATGAAAAAAGATATGGTGCCCAACGTTGACAAATTTTGTACTTTTACTGAGATATATCAACAGTTTTAAAAGAGACATTTGAGTTTCTAGTTTTTAGGAAAACACATTAATTATGCATAATATTGTTACTCAAAACTGCAATGTCATTATTTTTGCTTCTTTTTAAAGTGTTGTTCTCTGCAAGCACTACCTGCATTTTTTAGACAATGGACTCTGGTTGAACATCATAGGCATTATAGGCATCGTGCCGTGTAACATTACATTCAGGCGGTACTGTAGGTTCAATTAAGAAAAAATCTATGCTTGTAAAGATATCTGATAGAATCAAAGAGGTTATTCTATTATAATACTCCTTTCAATACAGGGACAACGGAACCAAATTCAATAAGAAAATTTTCCATGGTGTTTCTGAATCTTGGCAGGAAGTAATATGGTTTGAAATAGTTATGGTCTGCACAATATCACAAGGTCACATAATCAGTCTTAAAATCATTACTATTAGATGCTTTCTAATGGTTAAATAGTATAAATTTTTTTTAAAAAAAACCCTTTTAAAGTGGTGAACTATTTCATGTATTGCCTGACCTAATATGTAAGTATTTCTAAAAAGTTTATAGAAATCAATAGTTTCTTTATGTTTTTTTCAGATCAGACATACTCCTTATTTCGAATTTTGTTGCCAGGAAATGTATTGTTATTTTTGTTCAAAGTTTTGTTTGGAAAATAGGAAGAAAAAAACTTGTTTTTATTTATATATATGTAAGTAGCGACAATGCTTTGAAATAAAAAAATTATTCTTTCTCCATCTGAGTAAATAATTTTTCGTGCTACGAAAATGTGCGCAGATGGTTTATATCACGTTTATGAAACTTGATAACAAACATCTGTGTAAAAATTAGTAACGGTGTTAAACCCATTGTTTCATTTAAATTGGAATATATTTTTATTGATTTATCATAAATCCAATATTAACCACCACAATAGTCTTTTATGATAGAATTTCATCTTCATTTATTTTTATTGTTCTTTATTTTGACATATGTTTATAACGTTTTATCACATTAACAATTTTGCTTCAATAATAAAATGAAAAATAATGTCTGAAAAAAGGAAAACAATTTTTATATTTCCATAGTACGTATTGTTTTATTATGTTTGCTATAATTTTATTTTGCTAATTTAGTTGATGTAACATATGAAAAAAAGAGTCCCGTGAAAGCATATACTGTGATTAACCTGTGGTAAGTCATAACCATCTTTTTCTCATACATTTTTTACGTTATGTATAAAATCATTTATCTAGTAATAGTAATAGTAAACATTATCAAGTTGTTTGTTGTTCATAGAAGGATGCCTAGATTTTGTACATTCGTACATTTTCAGGTGTTACAAATGTTTTTGGTAAAATTATTTTTGGTTAGGTTTCAATGTAAGGTCAATTTCATAAATCCTTTTTCAGCCTTAGCAGGTTTACATTTAGGAAAAAGGGGTAAGGTAAAGCATCCATTTCTGTTTTTGTTTCTTAGCTGATATTGGAGCATGTTAAACATTTTTAGAAATATTTATCTTCAGTGGTTTTTCGTTGAATATATATTTACATAAAACACTACCATCAGACAATGAAAATAAGTACAAAAATAAAATAATATTTGAATAAGGAAACTGACACCACATGATGTAATCATATTATCTTGTGTATTTTTAACCCATAGGGTTTATAGTGAACAATTATATACAATAGTTTTTAAGCATAAAAACGTTTGTTGAAAAAACATCCTGCCGAAACTTGGTTTACTAAGATTTGTGCTTTGTTACTTTTCTTTTTGCACAAGTAATGAAAAATTTACTACTTATAAAACTTATACCTATTTTCAAAAAACATGTTTATAGTGCATATAAATTGCTGAGACAAAGTTCAAATTAGTAACTTTGAAAGACAAATTTTATTTGAAATCCCATGTATTTTATGAGCACAATTTATATTATGAGCTTCATTCTAAGTTGAATATCCTTACATTTAAGACAGGGTGTTTGGCAGACCCTGAAAATCCTTAAAAAAACCTTTAAACCCTGAATTGTAACAAGTAGTCTTAACAACCCTGTAATTTAATTTAATTTTTTAAAAACCCTGAAAATTTTGTAATGACCAGTTTTGTGAAACTTTTAAAATGTACTTTTTGTTGATCATACTTCCTAATCTTTGTTGATTAAAAGCGTTTTATAATTTAAATAAAAACCTTCATTTAAAACCCTGGAAAATCAAAATAAAGTCATGACATGACTTAGTAAAAGACTTAGAATATCCCTGATTTGACCCAGTTTGCTGAAGGACACCTTGTAAGAACATTGCTCCAAAAATAAATTGCATGATTTTTAATTTTGTTATTTCCTCGAACATTTTTGTATACTTTTATAAATGTGGATTATGACGAATTATTACGATTTATTAAATCTTGTCTATTTTTAGGAAAAGCTTATATGCACAATTTACGCTGAGATTCTAACAGACAATTTGATTTGAGCATAAAATTTTGCAAGATTTTTTGGGAATTGCATTTACTTAGTTAGAAAAACATCAATTTTTTTTGTTGCTATATCACTAACAAGAATATTTTCAATCAATCCCAGCTGTAAAAAAATTAAAAGTTAAAAGCTGAGTGAGAGAAAGCATTGGTGTGAACAACTGCTCAATGTTTTTCCAACTATAATTTATTTCTTTTGAAATAAAAAAGTGAGAAGAAAAGAGAGGTTTTGAGTTATATCTGAGTTATTGGAAATTATTAAGAAGCTTAGATCCTTTGATCAGTATCACTGTTTAGAATGCTGTTTTAATCATATTTATATGATATTGTACCATAGTGTAGGTGTTTTGCCTCCCATGGAGTTCAACAATATAGCACATAGTTTTTCCAGTAGAGCAAAGATCATTATTTATATTTAATGTTTTTATAAAATGCATGATGCCAAAATAATTTTATTAAATCAAAGATCTAATAGCCGATAGTGAAGATATGCTGGGAGATAAAGGATCCCAGCTAATTAAAAAAGTACAACACGTTTTAATAGCCGCACTTAGTGTTAATAAGATACCTATGCAACTAATTAGTTTTCTCCTATTGCTAAAAAGACATCTGAGGGGAAGCGTTACATAAACATGGAGTGTTTTTGTAAAAACAATCCGATGAGTTATTATAAAGTTTATTCCGTGATATATTCTTCGTGTTTTTTTATTTTTATTGGATGTTTATAATTAATAGTATTTTATTTCAATCATAACTTACTAAATGTAATGTTAATTTTATTTGCATTGTGTGTTCACTAAACTTAAAAGACAGTACTTGTGCCATCCTATTTATGAATACTTTAAAATGGATTATGCTTTTTTTCAGTACAAGATCTGCTTCTTCTCATTCCAATAATTTTAGTACCAATTTGTTTCAGAAAAATCAGGCTGTATTTCTAAGTGATCTTTATTTTATTCTTAGTGGGGAGGTTTGAGAGAGCTTTATAGGGTTTTATGATTGTGAAAAATTTTTAATTTGTGTTTTTTTAAAGGTGGGTGAGAATATAAATATTTCTTTGCTGGCGTGGACATATGTTACTTCGTTTTGGTTAGAATTTTTTGCTTGAATTAAGAATGTAACATAGCAGTTTGTGTCATAGTATTAATATCTCCAGCAGGATGTCTGCCAGACCTTGAAAACCTTGAAATATTCCCTAAAACATATCTGTCTAGTTATGAAACATTGCCTTGTTCTAGCTGTTGTCTTTTCCCTTTTTGAGACATGTGACTTATGGGCTTAAATGTTTAATATTACCATTCTTCAAATGTATATTTATTGCATTAACTTTTTGCGCACTTAGTATTTTTCTTGTGTCTATGTGCTTCCTCAGGAGATGTCACAAACATACTAATAATGGTAAAAAAGCCCATAAAAAAACTTGAATAAAATGGCAGATATCCTATGCAGCTTAGAGAAAAGTTTTTCCTTTATGAAAAAGCAAAAACCAATTGCCAATTTGATTGTTTTTGTAGGATGATATGAAAATCTTTGAATTTATAGAAATATTGAGTAATGCTAAAAACTGGTAATTTTTTTATTTATCTACAGATCCTAACTTATTGAGAAATATTAAGCCAAAAAAGTTGTTTGCCAAGATAATTTACTTGTTTTATACAGTTCTAAATTGTCTGCTTTTTAGACATTTCATATTAAAATCTCAACTCTTTTAAAAATATTATTTGTATATTTACATTCTAATTTTTGTCTTTTATTTTCATGATTTTTGTCTTGATTATTAATTTCTCTGTTGATGTTATGTTTCGGTGCCTACGTTTGAAAAGTTATGTATTGTAAATTAAATTCATTTCTATGTTGATTGCAGTTCGTGAAAAGCCACTAGAGCACAAAATTTGATAGCAATGTAAATACTTTTATAGTGGAATAAATGTATACCAAGTTCATATTTTTTTCGTTAGTAAAAAGGTTGATATTGATCAAAGTATCGTCTACACTGGAATTAAAACTTACTACTGTTATCAGTATTTCTCTATTTTTTATTTTTTCAGGAAAACATTCTTTTTAACGCACATGTGACATTACAATGGAAGAATCAAATCCAATCTCAGTTGCCATCTTGACTTTGTTAACTTTTGTGTCACTTGCTTTGACTGGTTACGTTACTCTGTACTGCTACACTCATTTTAAATCAAAAAGCAAGACCAGAATTGAGCTGCCACAAGGCCATTGGTTGGACAATGAAAGAAAACCATTGATCCCTGGTAATTTTCATGCCGAAACTGTTCAACCAAACCTATCAAATTTCAATGACCTTGATGAGGTATTGTTTTTTTTTTAAATAACTTGGTTGTTTTGATTAATAGCTTTGTTTTGAAAGGTTCAGAGATTAGAATCTTCACATTTCTGAGATTTAAGTTTGTAGATAGTCAACTTTAATTAAAAGCTCTGTTTGGAGATCATCATTACGATAAGCTGTCCGCATGACGCTAGCTATAATATTTCTCCTCCATATTTTAAAGAAACAAGATTTTAAAGGAACAGTTTTTCAAAAAAAAAGCTGGAAATTTTCAAGGGCATTTTTTTTGTACCTGTGATATACTACTTTGCTCTGATGGATTTCTGAGCAAAGTGAGTCGAAATGGTTCAAATATACCGATTTTCAAACTTTTCTGAGTATTGGATTCTAATCTTTTAAATTCAGCTAGGTACATTGTAGTTTCGCTTGTTTTAGTCTAGTTAAGACTTGCTGAAAACAAAAATAACTTTTTTTAATTTTGGTTTCTGTATTTGAAGGAGACAAAATAAAGTCAAGAATATAATAATTTATTATTACTAGTCGGTGGCCCGTGAATAAATCCACAGGCTCACCCGACGTTTATTTACCGCATTTCGTGTCTCGCTACTGCGGTTAACATTTTGCGTATACGTATATACATACGTATACATATACGTATATACATACGTATACAGGTTTTACGATATAGATTTATTTATTTATTTATTGAACTGTTTAGGATTCAATAGATGAAACTGATACTCATTCTAAAGAACGAGATTTCACAAAGCTGGGAAGAATTATCTTTGTGATGCGGTACAACAGAAAAAGGTTGGAAGTGATTCTCTTTCAAGTTATAATGCGTATTATACAAAGGAAGGGGTCTCCCCTCATGACTAATTTTTTTTCTTATAGTTTAGTCTTCGGCAACTGAGTGAAGATATTTTTGTTACACTTTTTTGTCGTTTTGTATTATGAGAATATTTCCATTGTTAATTAACAATATTGGCATTAAAATCTTCACCCTTAATCACCTCCAATGCGTGTTATACAAAGGAAGGAATCTCACTCACTAGTTGGTGTCATATTTATGTGAAATCTTCGTCAGTTTCAGAACATTTGACATTGCCTGGACATACTCATAACTTTTCTTGACTCTTTATCCCTCCAAACTTCAAACTATAAATTAGTTACGCTACTTGACACCTATGAGACGTATAACTTTGTTTGTCACACAAGCTAAACTCGCCAATCACTACTCTTTCGCCACTTCATTTATCCTCGGATTCTTTCTCACGTAGTTTTACTCTTTCTTTCTCATAGAGAAGAGTTGATGGTCCGATTGGTGCAGATTGAGGGTATGCCAGTCAGTCACGACCTGTATACTTCAAACTCCGCTTATGTTGATGTGCAACTGAAATACACAGGTAACCCAGACTGCGGTGGAACTGAAGTACAAAAACCACCCAGATTGGATATATGTCTGCAACAAGTGTACTACTTCATTATCACCAGAGAGCAGATGATGTCTCATTCACTGGAATTTCAAGTTAATACGTTCGATGATCAGTTCAGAAGATATGTTTCTGGAATGGTGGAAGTGAATCTGCGAGAGGAGATGGGTGATGATATTTTAAGCGGTGCAGAAGTAGTCTTTGTGAAAGAAATATTGGAACCAATGAGGGTAGGTAGAAGTACCAAGGGTGTGCTTCGCCATAATAAGGAAACTTTTCTTCTCCCCTTAGAAATCCATCTTTTGCACCCAGTTTTTTTTTCACGACTTATAATAATAGTAAAGAGGGTGTTTTAACGACGATTTATTTGAATAAAATTTCCCTTAGCAACTACTACTTTATAAGGTTCTTATGGCATAACTAAATTTTTCTTACATTTGCCGTAGGCTTCAGATGACCAAAACTTAGACGAAGAAGAGTATAACTCTAATGAACTCACGCAAAAGGAGATTTTTGATAACGTGGCTACAACATCACGACCCTCATCACGTGCGTCGTCAAATATGTCTTGGGAGCCAGAATCCAAAGAGCTATTAACTTTAAGTACGAACTCGTTGTATTTCCGGTGTACCAGTGAGCAGGATTTAACGTTGAATCCTCTGACGGACTATAAGCGTTCACATAGTATTGGATATTTAGCAACACACGAGTGGACGATATGTGATATTCCGCTAGACGACGAGAACGAAGTTAAAGCAACGTCGCCAACAGATAATACCGACGCGAAATTGCAGCCTAACAAAGTCGAGAACATGCATCCGACACCAGAGTCGTTTTATCATATCGTTCCAATGACCCCATTGGTGACGAAAGACACTAAATCCGAGTTAGAAACAAATTTACGTAGATTTGCGTTTAAGAAACACCCGAAAAGAAAACAGTTAGGTCGTTCGTTAACGATAAATAAACGATCGACGGCGAAAAAAGCGTCGAGATTACCGAGCGCAACACACGCGTTGGACCGATCTTCGTCGTGGCCGTCTTTAGTGACAGCAGACATTGATAGCAGTACGGAAGTATCACCCGAACATCAGTTCGGAATGTTTTTCACGTGATAACCCAACTGTCACTTAGTGAGATATGTCTGGGGTATGACTCTGTATACGAGCTATCTTCCAATGAAAATCGCTTTTTGTTAATTCAGCAAAAATTCAAATGCTGAACGTTTAAAAGCTTAAAATACTCAGAGCAACAATCATAGGTCACCATATAACCAAACACCAGAATTTCAAGTAAGAATCTAAATTAACCAAGTCTCCTAAAATCGTTTGTTTGTTGAATAACTAACTGCTTAATTTGTCTATCTAAGATTATTCTCGATCAAAGCACGTTAGAATGGAAACTCAAACGTCAAGAAATAAAACTTTTGGATGCTTTTAATCTCACCTTACGTACCCTAATTAGAACTTAAACATCTCTGACTGCCTTTTTGTGCATAGTTAATCGTCTATATTATGGTTCGAAGTAACAATGTTAGAAAAATGTAGACAAAGCTATTTTTAAGATGGCGACGCATCATGAGTACAATAACATGAAAACCTGGCGTCGATAGCACCAAACTTTAAAGAAACATTTAATTTTTTTTTTTTTAATATTTATGGATACACTTTTTATGTCTTATACAACTATTGCACAAAAACTTTAAATGATATAAAAAAATGTTAGGGCTATCAAAAAAGCGTTGAAGTTTTTTATGTATTTTTTAAACTGCATGGCAAATTACAACTCCTTCATACTGCATTCTACCACTTACTTGTGACATTCTGTTTGGAAATCTGATTTGAATTCGTGTTTTTATTTCGTGTCGTTTTATTTAACTTAATTTTTAATTTTTTAATTTTTGTACAAATTTGTATTCAGTTTATTAATTTAATAAACAAACCCACATTTAACATCTCAGTGGTGTGTTTTTTATGTTTGTGTGTGTAAGTTATTTATTATTGTTTTGTTTTTGATTTTGTAATCTAATGGGCGATAAATGACTGATTTTTCTAAATTTTAATGTGTTTCACAACCTTTTTGAGGAAGGTTGATGGGTAATGGCAATATACGACATGCTGAATGAAATTATTTTTGTTGATTTAGATGTGTTTCTCAAAAACCAATCTGTTTTACATTTTGTGTAAACTTTTGTTTACGAACCGTATACAATGTTTCCAAAATAATGATCTTTTTTAATTCAAGTTTATTCTTTGCTTTTGATTTTTTGACATTTAGGTTTAAAATTGTTGGTAAAGGGCAGTATGGATCATCATACTAAAGAAGAAAAGTTTTGTGTTCTTAACTGGTTGATTTTTTACATTTTGCGTAAATTTTTGCAGGAGAGGATGATATGATTTTTCTAGATTTAAATTTGATGTTTTCCAAACTATGGCTTTTTTATATTTTTGTATAAGCTTTTAAGGGAAAGAAAATATTTAAAATGTGTGAAGAACTTATTTTTGTTGATTTGTGCAAACTCTTGCTGGCCAACTTTTTGACATTTCAGAACAAAATACTGAGGGTTTTCACCATAATCACTTATAAGATGTAACATATTTGAGATGCGTTATTTCTGACATTGTTATTATCTGTGTTGTGACTGTTGGTGTTCTTACAGTCGGTTTTGTGAGTATTGGTGTTGGGTGTATCCATGTTGTGAGTGTCGATGTTATGAGTGTCGTTATTGTAAATTTTTATCAACTAGATTTTGCACCTTGCAAGCTGTTCTTTTTTTATTTTGTGTAAGATTTGACATTTGACATTTTGTGTAAAATTTTAAGAACATTTTTTTGTATATGTACTGGTTACATCAGCAAAACATTCAAAGCATCTTATTTTTTTAATGGCATTTAGCCTAAGTGAATTTTTCAACGGGCCTTATCGACTAGTATCGACTAGTCTATATAATAATACGCCAGTTCTGTCTGTGAATTTTGCAAAGTGGATTATATTCTTTACAATTTTCTTTAACAAATTCTATAAAACATCGCCTATAAAATTGTTCAATAATGTACCAAACTTTAACGTTTAAATAGTATTGACGTCAAAGGAAAGTTAATTAATATCAGTAATCAAACCGGAAATACTTGAAAGCGCTGGTTCTCTCCAATTATGTGCTGGTCTACCTTCTGGATGTGAGGCAGCTGCTCATGCCATGACAACAATTTTTGAAGAAGAAGGAACAGACGCATTACTTTTAGTAGATGCTACGAATGCTTTTAACTCACTTAATCGGAAAGTGCTACTTCATAATATCCGATACATATGTCCAGCTATGTCTACGTATATACAAAATTGTTATAGCTCACCATCGAGGCTGTTTGTTATGGGTGGGAAAGAAATATTATCGGCAGAAGGAACAACTCAAGGTGACCCGTTCGCTATGCCAGCTTATGCAGTTGGAATTGTTCCTCTTCTCCCGCTGTTGAAGAATGACGTGGAAGATAGAAAGTTGAACATAACTCACTGCGCTTATGCTGATGATCTGGGAGGTGCCGGAAAAATATTTGAATTAAGAAAATGGTGGGATAAAGTTGAGCATTATGGTCCATTATTCGGCTATTATCCTAAAGCATCAAAATCATGGTTAATAGTAAAGGATGAACATAAATTAGTAGCTGATGAAGTCTTCAGTGACACAAAGATAAACATCACTACAGTTGGAAATAAATATCTTGGCAGCTTTATAGGTACACAAGATGAGAAAGAAAAGTACATCATTGGGTTGGTAAATGAATGGATTGTGCAGATAAAGAAGTTAGCTAAAATTGCACTTTTTCAACCACACGCTGCCTATGCTGCTTACATAAGTGGATTTCAACACAAATTTAACTATTTTATCCGGACACTTGGGGATATGAGCAAGTATATCAAAGTACTGGACGATGTTATCGACAATACATTGATCCCAGCATTGACAGAGGGACATAAATGTACCGAAAACGAGAGAATATTACTGAGTTTACCAATTCGCTATGGTGGTATGGGAATTGTGATATTAGTCGAATCATCAAAGAGAGAACATGAAAATTCTGTTGAAATGACAAAACAACTAGCAGAAAGAATTAAACTACAGCAAACGTCTTATAAATTTGACAAACAGTTACACAATAATATCAAAAGCAAAATCCTTAAACAGAAACAAATGTTGCATAACGAAAAGCTGAAAGAAATTCGCCAACGCATGACGAATAAGCAATTACGAGCAAATGATTTGGCGACAATGAAAGGTGCTTCAAGTTGGTTGTCAGCACTCCCAATAAAATCTGAGAATTATGCACTCAACAAAAGAGAGTTTTTTGATGCCATACGAATGAGATATCGGTGGGATTTGAAGTTCCTACCAACAATTTGTGTCTGTGGAAAACGCTTCACGATTGACCATGCTATGTCATGTGTCAAGGGTGGCTATACTCATCAACGTCACGACGAATTAAGAGATACTTTGGCAAAAATATCTGAAGAGATTTCCAATGATGTAGAAAAAGAACCGCATTTACAACAGCTGACTGGAGAAAAATTAAGCAATTTTGCAAACTCCACAGATGAAGCTAGACTCGACATTAGCGTTAGAGGATTCTGGCAACGAGGTCAACGAGCATTTTTTGACGTAAGGGTATTTAACCCATTCGCTTTGACATACCTCAATCAGAAACTGCCTAATGCATTCAAATCGAACGAAAACATCAAGAAACGTGCATATGGACAAAGAGTGCTAGAAGTAGAACACGGATCATTTACACCGCTGATTTTCACACCATATGGGGGATCCAGTCGAGAGACAGAACATTTTATCTCCACTTTGTCGCATAAAGTAGCGGAAAAAAGAAATCTAGAACAAAGTACCGTTACAAACTGGCTTCGGACGAAATTATCATTTTGTTTACTGCGTTCAGCAATACTCTGTATTCGAGGATCAAGAAATACAAAACGAAGGTTGATAAAAGTAGATTTTGATTGTCTCGAGATATCAAATGCAACGAGCCAACTTGTCAACTGAGAGATTTTCTAAAATTTTTATGTTTCAATATATTGAAACTCGATTATACTACGCACAATTATTATTACAATTATTATTTAATATAAGATATTGATTAAAAAATTAAGATTAGTGAAGTCATTACAGTGCACTTAAAACTTTGAGGCCAAATAACTTGGAAACGAGGTGGTGACGTCAATGATTTTTCACCGCGTGGGTAACTAGGGACCACTTGGGACCAATTTGGGTAAGTTTCCCAAACCTAGGTCCCCAAATCCGTGTCGGAATGGACGGGTTGATGACGTCATTAAAAAACCTTCAAACCCTAATATCTCTGCAACCGTTTGTCAAAAGTACATGATCCTATACATTTTCTTGATCAGCGTTTCAAGATCTATATGAGGAAGGCAATAGGTATATAAATTTAAAAAAAAAATGTTTTGTGTTTTCACGGGCCTTTGTTGACGTCAGCACAATTTTTAAACCCTTATATCTCCTTTTGCGTTCCTCGAAAACATATCATCCTATACATTATTTTAATCAGCGTTTAAACCTCTACACAATACAATAAAAGAATGAAATAAATTTCTCTAATTTTTTTGGGATCTTCACTGCTTCAGCGAAACATCTAAAACAACCTATTTTTCCATTGCCCATCTGCCTAAGTGGATTTCTCCACGGGCCTTATCGACTAGTCTATGTAATAATACGCCAGTTCCGTATCTCTGTAACAGGCAAAGTGGATATGTTCATTTTCCTTTGATCTTACCGAAATTTTCTTTGAAGTAACTGAAATGTGCATGTCTAATATGTTACATTTTCTGACGTTACGGCGCGACGTCAATAACACTACTTTAACGTCAATATCCTATATTAAATTAATGAAGCCATTACAGTGCACCTAAAACTTTGAGGACAAGTAACTTGGAAACAAGGTGGTGACGTCAATGATTTTTCACCGCGTGGGTAACTAGGGACCACCTGAGACCAATTTAGGTAAGTTTCCCAAACCTGAGTCGCCAAATCCGGTAACATGTCACTTTTGCTAAACTTTTATTTTTATTTTGTGTTTTGTGGTGTGCTTTTTTAAATTGATTTAAAATTTTTGTTTTAAAAAAGTCACGGTTAATTTATTTTAATGTTCTCATAAAACACCTTAGTGCAATGATGTAAACTTTATTACACAAAAGTCACGGGTAATACACCTTTACGGTAATTCGGGAAAACTAACACTCCATCGCAGTTTATTTGGCGATCAGAGGAGGTAAACATCACACTTTTATAAGAGTTTATTAGGGAGAAAACACGTTTTTTCGTGATAACTTTTCTTGTTGCATTTTGTTTTTAATGAAAAGTACAAATAAGTTGTATCTTATTATTATTAACGTTTCCTGAAAATTTGAAAGAAATTGACACGACGGAAGTTAAAAAACTGAAGAAAACACGCTTTCGTCTCTAACAAACTCTCATAAAAACACGATTTTAACCTCCTTTTTTCCGATATAGTAAAACGATGGAGAGCCGTAGGAACGCGTGTACAATTGAATTACCGTAAAGGTGTATTAAGTTTTATTATTCCCTTAAGCACGTCTAGTGTTATATGAAAAACATATTGGTTTTATTTATTCCCGCTTAAATGAAATTAACAACAAAACGTTTTTGACGAAAAAACAATGATTTTTATGGTTAATTTTGCTCACTATTTCGCTGTTTTTTCATTTGGTATCTATAGTGGATTTTTCCACGGGACTAAATACTAGTCTCTATAATAATACGGAGACTGTGTGTGTCTGTGTGTCTGTAACAGGCAAAGTAAATTATATTTTTTACAATTTTCTTTAAAAGTGTCTATAATATATCCCCTATAAAAATGTTCTGTATTTTAAAAACATTTTTTGTTTCCGATTTTAATTGGCTAGAACAAATCATGTGATAAAATAAAGTGATTTCATTAGTTTGGAATTTTATTGTATGCTAATCTAAATTTACCGTGACGAGTGTTTTGTTATCAATTATTATACGAGCAAAGTTACAAGCAATCCACGTTGTTATTGTTGTGGTCCATTTCGTTTAAAAGTTTTAATTGATTGTTTGTGTCTTTTAAATGAGATTGACAACAAATCACGATAAGAAACATACCATAAATTTTTGAGTGGACACATCCACGGGATTATGTTTAGCTAAAATGTTTTTTCAGCCTTCTTTTTAATGAAATTATTCATAAACCTTTTGTGGTGATAAAAAAAGAATTAATGTTGTCCTTTAGAACAGGTGCGGATAAAATCTAAGCGCAAGTGCGATATTTTTGAACCGTCAAGTCTCTTCCAAAATTATGCGTATCAAAAGCCAACTTGCTAACAGTCAGTGACACACCGTATAGCTTCCTCAACGCGCAGCATTGGTCAGTCCGAAAACATCCTAGAACCAGACCCCCGAGTCACCCTTTTAAATTGACATTAGGCAAAATTGTCTAAGACAATGAACCAATCGCCGCTTTCTCTCAGAAATCCAATTACATAAGAGTGCACGGGACCGTTCTGTACTTTACTGTACTTTTTATCACATTAAATCTTTTAATATAAAAACTTATTTAAAAAGCGCAGTACCAGGTCATACAAAATTTATATGCAATTGGATGCATCGGTATTTTTTATATATTAAACACATAAGCTGCTGTGATTTTTTAATTGTTTTCTGGCGTTACCTGTCCCCCGTCATTATTAAGTTTTGATGTCTCTTGAAAACTTTACAGATTTTTATCCAAACATTGTTAAAAAAAATAAAGAAAGAAAGAATTAATTAGAAGTATAGACATGGATAAATTATTAATTCTATATTTTGTGAGTTTGAATGATGTATTGAAGCAAGCATGCGTTTTTGCTTTTTCGTTTTGAATATGTTTTTAAGAAGAGCAATCTGTTAAAAAAGAAAAGATTTTGGAAAAAAAAGTTTTATCACGAAATGAGCAAGAAACAAGAATAAAGAGATGTTAAAATAAAATTACATGTTAATTTATAAATGTATTTTAGGGTCACTGGTCGTAAGATTTTAATTAGCTTAGCCAATTTTTTTTTAAAGCCGAAGTATGATCCTTTAAAAGATGGATTATATATTGGAAAAGATTTATTCCACATTGGATTATGAAGAAAATCCGTGAAGGTTTTCTAACAATGATAGCTGTTGTTAGTTATCTTTTGCATATATATTACGCACTCCATCCGTATGCTGATTTTTGGCGGGAACTAAAAATCAAAATGGTTGAAACATTGAGATATTATCTCTTTCAATATTATCTCTATGGTTGAAATATTCTTCCAGTTCCGTAAAAAAGAACTGGTATGAAGACAGTTTATATTATTTTCGAGTTTTATAGTTTTATTTAAATACATATTTGCTCCCTCTTGGATGACAATTAAAGCTCTTTAAAAGCATTGTAAAACCCCATGGAATTGTATAAATTAAAAAAAATTAATAATAACTTCATATAACGTAAGTTCCATCGCGGCATGCAATTAAACTTAGTTATCACAAAGAAGCAAGCATTTTGGACAGCGAACACGGTTTTGTGTAACCTCTACTAATGTAACCAATCTTGTGATTATATGTTATCTTGACGTTTTTAAATTTCGGATGACTTTCTTATGACATAAGAATGCGTATTGTGATACGCATAATTACACCAATACCTTTCGTAGCGATTACAATTAAAAATTTGAACTAAATTTATTATTTATTGTATTTGAATAAGATTTGTTAACAAAGAAGGATGGTCACAATTTTGAAACAGTGAATAATTTTGTCAACAACAACTTGTATGGATATTTTATTGTAGTACAAGGAGATAAAAATGTTTTATTTTATTTTACAGGGAAAAAAATAATTAAAAATACGTTCTAGCAATAACCACTCTTCCAGTAGCATTTTATATTTTAATGATATGTTTAAATTACAATATACTGCCCTGCTGTTGGTACTGGTTTTTTTAGCTACTGGTGGGACTGATGCAGTGCGACGCAAACGTGACGCAATATCAAGGTTTGTCAATGGTTATGTTTTTTTGTGGGTTGACAAGTCATTTAGCATACTTTTAATATTTGGTCTTTTCGACTGCTTCTCGTTAAAAAAGACTTTAACAGCATAAACGTTTGGAGCATAGTTACAAACTTGGACAAAATATTTGTAGACAAATGCAAAATGTAAAAGATTGTCCCAACGCTAAATGTTGCTGATGTCAGCGTTTTATTCTTTCCGTGCTAAAGTTGATCTCTGCAGATGAGAAATCCAGCAATGTATTTTAAACGTTGTTCACCTGGCCTATCTGTGTCTGAAAGGCCTGTAAAAGAAATTTAATATAATTTTGTCCAAGATTGTAGCGCTCAAAAACTTAATAAAGCATTTGATTTTAAGGCTCGAAGCCTTTTCGATTTGTGTTTTTCTTTTTCTTTCTCAAACCATGTAAATTGATGTTCAGGCTAGATCCAAAGATCATCACTAGTGATGGAAACCTGAACTTTCAATCTGCCACGAACAAAAATATTACTTTCCAACTGGATGGAAATTCTGATGTTTGGTTCGGCCAGTTAAGTCTTGCAGAATTAAAAAAAACGGTAACTCTTAGTTCTTTACTATTTTTTGTAATAAGCTGCCTGGCGTTGTAAAAAAGGGTGTTGGAACTAGGTTGTCCTGTCTAACCCACTTTTGGTGATGCACCCGAAAACAGGGCCAGAAGCATTTCGAAAGTATACAGTCAAAGATTTTAAAGACTAACAACCTCGTCCCCAGGGCTTTTTTCTTTCTAACAATCTCAGACGACGACTGTAAGAGAAAAAGATCCCCGGGAGCAAGCTTTGGAGACAGATGCGACCGTTTCCACTCACAATTGAAACTCTTATCATTTTTATTTGTCAAAAACTTACACTGGAAATATTTCGGCTGCAACCAAGCTGTTCACCTTAGAGATCTCGGGGAGAATGGCCTTTACTTTTTAAATTACGCGCCTAAATGAACGCCTAAATGAAAAACAAAAACCGCGCATGCTCAGATACATCTCGATTCGCCGTACAGAAAGTGAAAGTGACATGGCTTTACGACACTGAAATATGTCTTCCATTCCGCCTATGTATACTACAGTCAGGGAAATCCTCTTAATTAAGTTGTAACATCTTATTTGGATATAAACATCTCCAGCACATTAGTTTTTTCGTAGCACCCCGGAGATGGGCTAAATTTGAAACTGGCAATGCTAACATATACATTTTTCGAGACATCGGGGAAAAACTTTTTCTACCTCCTAATTTAGATGTATGTCACCTAATTAAGCTGTATGATACAGCTTATTTCCCGACTGTATTATCTATATGTTTCATAATAGATTGATCAACAAGCAAAAGATATTGCACATTTACAAAGGGTAAGGAGGTGTTTTTAAAAGTTTTTTTAAGGTAGGCAGAGAACTGTCTTGAATGGATGATTTGTTTATTGTATTTTAAAGTAGCTCAAAAAGTATGTCATTTTTTTGTGAATTATAAGCCTTCTTTATCATGATCTTTAACAATATGTAGGCTCAACCAAATGCTTGTGATTCAAGAAAACTTTTGTGCTCTGAGCATGGCATCTGCATCAACACCCATCCATCACAAAGTAGTGGAGTAAGTGCAACAATACACAAGTTTACAGTTTCAGCCAACCATTGTTTAAATAAATCTTTCTTGTGTTACTCTTGTTGAGAATTAAAAAATGGAAGTAAACTGTTATGAATTAAGAAGGCTTTGAACATGAAGAAAAGTGAGGTAATTTTTTTGTGAAATATTTTGAAAAGAAAAGTTACAAATCATTCACATATGTTTTAAGTAGGGTTACTGGCAATAAAATATATATTAAGTTTTCATGCTGCGAGACTAATTATTTCCTTAGAAGATGTAAAATATAATGCCCATGGTCAAAACCTTATTAAATTAACTCTGTTTACTTCCTTTTTTCAATACAGAAAATGAGCGTACAACTTTAAACTGTGAAAAGGTGTATTATTTAAAAAAAATGTGAGAAGTCTCACTGTTATTGACCCATCCCGTCTCTTAGGCAGAGTTTTTTAACTTTATTCAAATATGCAGACAAATGATTAATGTATTCAATTTAAAAAATTTCAAAAATAACAAATGCAAATTATGCATTTTTCCAATATATTGTCATTAATTTTTTTGGTTATTTTTTCCAAAACCACTCTACATTCGGTCAGTTTGTTTATCTCATATTGACTTTTCTTTTCTATTGTGGATATATGACAATGCTGTATGCCCTTTCTCTTAGGCTGGTTTTAAGTGCTTATGTCAGCCAGGATACACAGGGACTTCCTGTAATACTACCACTAGTGTCTGTGATTCATATAATTGCCAAAATGGAGGAAGATGCTCTGTGGAGAAAGGAAAACCTCGTTGTGTATGCCAACATGGTTGGTTTGGAAAAAATTGTTATTTTCCCAGACCAAAAGGTGAGTGCTTTACCTAGTAATGTAAAGTAAATGTAAAGTTTGTACAACAGTTGCCAGATGTATTACAAGGATTAGGCTACTTGAATTGCCCCTCAGTAGAAGTCAAATTAAAAAACAACATCACGCCATACCGCCCGTCACTACCATTTTTTGTACTGACAGGTGTAAGCTTAGAATATGATATTAAGAAATCCTTAAAACTTTCTTAAAGACCTTTAACCCTGACAGTGTTTATTATTAGAAAACTTATAATTATCTGTTCTGGGATTCAATTTGTGTTTTCTTTTTGTTTTTAACTTTGATTATGTCACTGCCATTTGCCATTCCTTCATTAATTTTTGGCTGGCTTTTTTTAAACGTGTATTGCTCGTAGACATTAAAATTTTTAGAAAACCATTTTTAATTTTTGACGAAAGAAAATAACATATAATTCTTAATAACATGCCTGTGCATGAAATTTAATATCAAATAGTGACAATTTAGGGGTATTATTTTTTCCTTAAACTAGAAATTCATGTTTAAGTGTTATTAAATTGGACTATTTTTCTTTCTTTTGTTAGTTTTATTTTATATTTTATAGATTGCCAGTTTCATGTCACAACCGATGTAGGAGTGATCAATTCACCCGGTTATCCTGATGGCTACCCAGACAACATAAACTGTACCTGGATTTTAAAGGCAAAGACAGGAAGAATTATCAGATTTGTTACTGCTATGATAAGCATTGGTCCTTCTACTGAATGTGATTCCGATTTTGTTCAGGTCTGACTAAAATTTTGCACCCTGATATTTAAGTAATAATAAAGAAAGAAAATTTAATGTTAATCAACGAATTAAATGTCACAAAGTCAATAACATGAATTTAACATAAATATCTCAAAATGAACAATAAAGCCATTACAATGCACTTATATTTCACTTCGAAAGAAGGTAAGGAGTCACATTAAAATAAAGCATGCTTTGACTAAAGCAAGTTGCTGGTAACATCAAAGGGAGAGTTGTAAACAACAAAACAAAACTTAAAATCATTAATAACGAATGTTCATTTACATGTGAGTGAAGCAGATGATTAGAGGAAGAAGATTTTTTTGAACACTCAAAACGTTTTTACAACGAAAGTTGTTTCAAGGAAAAAGAGACACTCTGGTTCTAATTTTATCAATGAATACAACTAACTACAATTTTTTGTCTACAATCTAACCACGCTAAAAAGGTACTAGATGTCTGAGTATGATCAAAATTGGTTCAATAAAATGATGGCAAACCAATTCACCACAATGTACAGTAATGTAATTTTGGCAAAAAGAGTTTCGAATGTTGCCTGGTACATTACGGGGTCACACTATTGAGAAGAGAGATGACTCCTCTAAAAACACAAGTTTTAGACAAGCAACTGACGTAAACAAACAAGTTGCAAATATTTGTGCATGATATTATTCTATTGTTTCATGTACTTATAGCAGCTAAAGCAAAACTAAAGAGTGTCTCTAAGCACTCTGTAATTTTCCTTTTTCAAGCATGTTTAAAGCAAGTAAACATAATTTTTAATAAAGCAAAAATGGCTTCACATTATTAAGCATGCTTTAAATTGTGTCTTAAATTTATAGCATGCTTTCAAAATTAATTTGAATGGGATACTACTGACGTCACCAAAATTTAAAGGAGGTATTTTTCCATTGTTTTTCTGCCTAAGTGGATTTTTTCACTGGCTTAAATAAAAACCACTCAGCCACAAAAAAGAAACAACATTTTTTAACATTGCCTATATTTACTGATTGCTGATTTGATTTAAACAAAAGTGCTTGAATCGGTCAATTTTGATTACAAAGGTACAATTGCTTTTTATTTTTATGCAAATAGACAACAATTTTCCTTTAACGAAGCTTTTTCCAAACATGGACATATTTTCTTAAAACTTACAAGTTTTGATAAAACAAATTTAATTAAAGGGGAACAGAGATCAAATCTTTTTTTTATTTTTTTTTTTTGATTGAAATGAAAGAGTATGATGAGGTTATATCATCTATTTTTACTCTACTAAGAGCAATTTAAAATTTCAATAGTTATGACATCGTAGTTACGTTAGGCTTGTATGTAGATAAACAAAATTAAGACCAGCGAAGGTAGCAGGTGACTCGAAATATTGATATTTTGACCCTTCACATATTTATTACATAATAAATTAATAATAAGCGATACTACCGATCTCATCTATTACGTCAAAAAATGCACTTTTTCACTCTATAATGGAAATTTTATAAATGCTTGTATTTTGCTCAATATATTTTTTTTTTATTAATACTAATGTTGTTCTCTGTCTCTGAATGAAAAATTGAATAAAATTTTTTTTCTTTGATTGTGTTCATGCCTATTTTTGTGCGAATAAAATCACTCAAAAACAGAAAAGAAACAATATTTTCTCATTCTAATGTGTTGTTGAGATGTTATGACTTAATTTTCAATCTATGTTAAAGTTTTTCACTAAAGAAAAGAATCATGTAGCACATATTACATTTAGATATCAAGTGTTTTAAACAACAATGTCCTCTGTGGTTTTTCTCAGCCAAGAACAATTTACACACAAACAAGTGAGGCTAATGTCACGTTGGTTTCAGGAGGAACTCCCTATGGTCATGGTTTTAGCATCTTCTTTGCTGAAGTAGACAATGGTAGGTGAAAATGCATAAGTTACATAAGTTGTAGTTGACAGGATTTGAGTTTATATATTTTGAATTTTTACAATTCCATTAAAGATACTGTAGTCATGACCTTTTAAAGTGCATATAAACACATAGCTTGAATTAAAAAAACACGGCTAAAATCCAACCTGGTTAAGCGAGCCAGATTTTTTAACCGCCTTTAGTTGCGTTTGTTTGATAAATAGAAAATAATGAAGAAATAAGTAACTATTTATTTCCTACACTTTTACTTCATAATCTCTTTTGGAAGTGTTTTTTAATTTATCTTTAAGCTTACTGAACAAGTTCTGTATCTCAATTATTAATTTTCTAGAATTATGTGGTGGTACTATTACGTCTGCGGAAGGAGAAATAAAAAGTCCAGAAGGGCAAAAATCAATTTACTGTACATGGGTTATTGATGTCAAAACAAAAGAAAATTTGAACATATCATTCCAGGAACTCTACATCAACAATGATCAAAATAGATGTGACAATTACCTTGAAATTGGTATAGGTAATGGTTCAAGTTATCAACAATACAAAAAGTATTGTCACCAGAGAAGTAGTAATATCTTTGAAGTTGTAGCCTCATCAATGATAACTGTGCGATTTGTATCAAATGGCAAAACTGGGAGCAGATTTAGAAGTAGTTATCAAGTTGGTATGTACTGGAATAAAATTAAGATTTTCTTCTACAAATATTATAAAAGTTCACATGTTTATATTTTGGATCAATCTTACTGCATAAACACAAACCAAGTAAAAATGATACAGTCAAAAGCAAATACACATTTGGGGAAAAATATTTTGGAATTAATTATTAGTAAACTTTCAGATATCTTTAGTAAGATTTATTGAACTGAAAGAATCCCAACCTAACTTAAGAAGTTTGGGATGTTTTTTTTTTTCAAATCTTTTTGCAGCTGGTTGGGTTTGACAATCAGGCCCCATGTGCTCAAAGGTGAAATGATTGTCTGCATGATTTTCTTTAACAAACATTAAAGAAAATCATGCAGGTAGGTGAACAACTACTTTTTCCTTATCATTTCTTATTTTCATTTCTTGTTATCTTTTAGCATGTCTTTTTTAAGTAAAAGCTATGAATTATTTTCTCTATGAGTGGAAAATTTGTTTACCTTTTTTTTCAATTTAATGTAATGAGCACATTTCTTGAAGGCTCTGCAAGTGAGTTTATGCTCGGCACCATACTGATTTAAGAGTTTGATCTCCAAAATATTTTTCCTACAAACCAAAAATCAACAATTATGATTAAATTTGTGATTATTTTTTGTTAACGTTGTTATTCATTATTTTGCCTTCTCTCTTGAAGTGGTTAAGGTGTTAAATCACAGTGCAGTTGTCTCACAATTTTGTAGCCACCCAGTTTTCTTGTTTCGCCTAAATTTGCTCAAAAAACCTATTTTAACAAACATGCCACCAGTAAAATATTTGCAGTCAAAACTTTGTCAGACATTTGTTTAATCATGTTTATATATGAGCAATATGTTTAATTATTTAAGCTTCATCAATTAGATTCTAAGTCGAAGAGGGAGAGGTGCGTTTAGATAGCAAAAAATAGCAAAAAAATTGTTTTTCATAAGAAATTTCTATGTGAAGTATTTTATCATACAGCTTTTGTATTGTGCTATGTTTTCTGAGATATTTTTTCTTGTTTTAGTATGTGGTGGAAATTATCATTTAACATTGGACACTGCATTGAAAATTAGATCTCCCCTTTTCCCATTAACATATCCGAAAAAGAAACAATGCACTTGGCTCTTAATTTCCCCTCCTCAAACATATCTAACTATTCACTTTGAGAACTTTGAAATTGAACATCATTTGACTTGCTCATATGATTATGTGTCTTTATATAATGGAGGCAATGCTGCTTCAGTGATGCTGGGACAGTACTGTGGTAACAAGATTCCATTACCTCTTTCCTCATCCATGAATAAAATGATGATCATGTTTTCAACTGATGGCACTGGTGAATTTAAAGGTTTTACTGCTAGTGTTACTGTGACTGCTGGAGGTAATGTATCAACTAAAAATTACAATTTGTATAAGAATGTAACTTATGTTCTGTATATATGTGTATATATATAATCTTTAAAAGTAGCGGTGTAGTAGTTTAACATAAGTATAGAGCTTCATAGAAAACTACGTTTTGACAAGCTTTTGAGTTTAATCTCTTCGTTGGGTGAGTAAAAGATTACAATTGGGCGTATAAATATACACTTAAGTCAATGCATAAATTATAAAAGTGCAATGCATAAAAACATAATGCGATAAAAGATACTTATGCTATTTGCAATAAGATTATATTAATCCTTAAGTAGTTTAATTTATTCAAAAAGGCGGTTAAAATTCAAAAAGTTAAAACTATATGATTAAAAGAAGGAGAGCTTAGGAGCATATATAGTACAATACTCTCCGTCATTTCGCTAATGCTAAGATAAGAGCAATCCCCGCTAAGTATATCCTTGGGTTGCACTTTTGGGTCTCCCACATCTCAACATTTGCGAGAGGACTCAAAATTTTGTTGTAAATGCATAAGTATATTTTATATGCATTATCTTTTTATGCATTGAAATTTTATAATTTTTGTATTTACTCAAGTGTAACATTCAATATTTATACGCCCAACTGTAATATTTTATTCACCTGATGAAAAGATTATACTTAAAAGCTTGTCACAACGTAGTTTTTTTATGAAGTTCCCTCTATTTAAATACTTTCACGTGTTTAGGTTGTGGGGGAACATTCATAGACAGCAAAGGACAAATATCAAGTCCTTCTCATCCTGCGTTTTACTCACCAAACTCCATGTGCATATACACATTGACTGCAGTGGATGTTGGCATGGTTGTACAACTGTCGTTTACAATGTTTTCTCTCGAAGAAAGTAAAGACTGCATGAATGACTATATAAAAATATATGACGGAGACTCTACAAATCGCCAAGTTTTGTATGCAAATAATGTTACTGATGGTCGTTTTTGTGGAACAAATAAGCCATCTGTTACTATATCTTCTGGGAGAAGTTTAACTCTTGTGTTTCAATCAAATTCGATAAATGCTGCTCTTGGTTTTTCTGCTGATTGGCTCACATTTGTAAAACATACAGGTATGATGCATATTAATTCAAGCACTTAAGATGAGGTCTGGTGAAATGGTTTCATTGGCATAAAAAGAAATCTAATTTTCAGTCTATATTTTCACATTTGTCAGAAGGGATTGTTTGCATTTTTCAGCCCTGGTAACTTTGTTGTAAATTTTCTTTATACTCCCCAAAAGTTATGAAACAGGGTGACCACTCCTCCTTAAATTCTTTAAATAACCTTAGAAAAAGAAAGTCTCCTTAAAAGTGTTTAAATATACTTAAAAAATTGAAATTTTTGGTATTCTCCTTAATTTCTCCTTATTTCTTAATTTTTCTGATCGTAACTTTTTTGGAAATGTGCTCATGGATTGTTCATCACCAGTTAAATAAGACATATTTCTCTGTTACCTGAAATCCTATATTTTCAATCTTTCAGGGCATAATTTATAATTAGTATAATATGTATAATTTTCTTATCATAGAACGTAATATGTAACATTAAAGATAGAGAACTTAAATTGGTTTTCTCCTTAATTATCCTTATTTTTTTTATGTTTTTATTCTTGTTCGCATCAAAATATCCTTAAAAAATGTCAATTTGTCTCCTTAATTTTATCATTTTATTAGTGGTCACCAATTTGCAATGAAATCTCAGTCCTGTTCGTAGACTGAAGTGGAGTTTTTCTTTGTAATATCTTTGTCTAAAAGGACTTTTCTATTGTATGCCACATGCAACCTGTTTATATGTACAATTGAAAAACTTATTTTCAGTGCAAAGTTTAGAAAGTATTTTCAAGATCATGTGAGTATTGTTTTATGCAAGAGTAGATGTTCTTTATAAAAATGCCTTGGCGTCAAACTTTATGGTAGTTTGATTTCCATTTTTACAATTTTTAGGTGAGTCGATCAGTTTCTGCACTTTTTTTTAGTTTGTGATGTCTACAAAGCTAGTTCAAATGGTGAAATATCATCTCCATACTACCCAAATTTCTACTCACCAATGTCTAACTGCAAGTATACCATTAAAGCTAGGGATGGACATGTTATTAAGTTAAGTTTCAATGTTTTCAGCTTAGAAGATGTGTTAGATTGCACTAAAGACTACTTAAAAATTTACAATGGAGAAGATGAAAAATCTCCTTTGATTGGAACCTTTTGCGGAGACAGAAGCCCTGGAGTTATTTTGTCAAAAGGAAATTTCTTGTTTGTGGTTTTCAAAAGTGATTTATCAAGCGAACATAAAGGTTTCCATGCTGTATATGAAACTGGAACGAACTGTAAGTAAAGTGTACGTTATAAGATTGATGAACAATACAGAAAGGTTTCTGT